>NW_028182149.1:0-433162 GCF_964271855.1 Acomys minous
CCAGCAAATACACTGTTTCTAAGGAAATAGGAACACGCTGAGGAGACACTTGTGGGAGCTACTGTGACTAAAACTGAGCTTCCCTACGCACAGGGAAGCAAGAGAAATGCTGATTTCATCAAACCCAGTTACATACTCAGAATCTGTACTACTGCGCAAATAGGCAAAACAAGCGCGTTCTAAAGCACGTCTCTTTAGGCAAAAAACCAGCTTCTTACGAAGTTGCTCAACTGCATCTGCGAAGTGTGCAACTTGTTCCCTGAGTTAGAAAACGTCGAGAAACGGTCGTTTCTGCTAGCGCTGTGCTTCTACACATGTCTTTGCTGAACGGTCAAAGGGCACAGGAATGCACTTTTCTCCCAGCAAATACACTGTTTCTAAGGAAATGGGAACACACTGAGGAGACACTTGTGGGAGCTACTGTGACTAAAACTGAGCTTCCCTATGCACAGAGAAGCAAGAGAAATGCTGATTTCAGCAAACCCCGTTACATACTCAGAATCTGTACTACTGCGCAAATAGGCAAAACTAGCGCGTTCTAAAGCACGTCTCTTTAGGCAAAAAACCTGCTTCTTACGAAGTTGCTCAAATGCATCTGCGAAGTGTGCAACTTGTTCCCTGAGTTAGAAAACGACGAGAAACGGTCGTTTCTGCTAGCGCTGTGCTTCTACACATGTCTTTGCTGAACGGTCAGAGGGCACAGGAATGCACTTTTCTCCCGGCAAATACACTGTTTCTAAGGAAATGGGAACACGCTGAGGAGACATGTGTGGGAGCTACTGTGACTAAACCTGAGCTTCCCTACGCACAGGGAAGCAAGAGAAATGCTGATTTCATCAAACCCAGTTACATACTCAGAATCTGTACTACTGTGCAAATAGGCAAAACTGGCGCGTTCTTAATCACGTCTCTTTAGGCAAAAAACCCGCTTCTTACGAAGTTGCTCAAATGCATCTGCGAAGTGTGCAACTTGTTCCCTGAGTTAGAAAACGTCGAGAAACGGTCGTTTCTGCTAGCGCTGTGCTTCTACACATGTCTTTGCTGAACGGTGAAAGTGCATAGTAATGCACTTTTCTCCCAGCAAATACACTGTTTCTAAGGAAATGGGAACACGCTGAGGAGACACTTGTGGGAGCTACTGTGACTAAAACTGAGCTTCCCTACGCACAGGGAAGCAAGAGAAATGCTGATTTCATCAAACCCAGTTACATACTCAGAATCTGTACTACAGCGCAAATAGGCAAAACTAGCGGGTTCTAAAGCACGTCTCTTTAGGCAAAAAACCCGCTTCTTACGATGTTGCTCAAATGCCTCTGCGAAGTGTGCAACTTGTTCCCTGTGTTAGAAAACGTCGAGAAACGGTCGTTTCTGCTAGCGCTGTGCTTCTACACATGTCTTTGCTGAAGGGTCAAAGGGCACAGGAATTCACTTTTCTCCCAGCAAATACACTGTTTCTAAGGAAATGGGAACACGCTGAGCAGACATGTGTGGGAGCTACTGTGACTAAAACTGAGCTTCCCTACGCACAGGGAAGCAAGAGAAATGCTGATTTCATCAAACCCAGTTACATACTCAGAATCTGTACTACTGCGCAAATAGGCAAAACTAGCGCGTTCTAAAGCACGTCTCTTTAGGCAAAAAACCCGCTTCTTACGAAGTTGCGCAAGTGCATCTGCGAAGTGTGCAACTTGTTCCCTGAGTTAGAAAACGTCGAGAAACGGTCGTTTCTGCTGGTGCTGTGATTCTACACATGTCTTTGCTGAACGGTGAAAGGGCACAGTAATGCACATTTCTCCCAGCAAATACACTGTATCTAAGGAAATGGGAACACGCTGAGGAGATACTTGTGGGAGCTACTGTGACTAAAACTGAGCTTCCCTATGCACAGGGAAGCAAGAGAAATGCTGATTTCATCAAACCCAGTTACATACTCAGAATCTGTACTACTGCGCAAATAGGCAAAACTAGCGCCTTCTAAAGCACGTCTCGTTAGGCAAAAAACCCGCTTCTTACGAAGTTGCTCAAATGCATCTGCGAAGTGTGCAACTTGTTCCCTGAGTTAGAAAACGTCGAGAAACAGTCGTTTCTTCTAGCGCTGTGCTTCTACACATGTCGTTGCTGAACGGTCAAAGGGCACAGTAATGCACTTCTCTCCCAGCAAATACACTGTTTCTAAGGAAATGGGAACACGCTGAGGAGACACTTGTGGGAGCTACTGTGACTAAAACTGAGCTTCCCTACGCACAGGGAAGCAAGAGAAATGCTGATTTCATCAAACCCAGTTACATACTCAGAATCTGTACTACTGCGCAAATAGGCAAAACTAGCGCCTTCTAAAGCACGTCTCGTTAGGCAAAAAACCCGCTTCTTACGAAGTTGCTCAAATGCATCTGCGAAGTGTGCAACTTGTTCCCTGAGTTAGAAAACGTCGAGAAACGGTCGTTTCTGCTAGCGCTGTGCTTCTACACATGTCTTTGCTGAACGGTGAAAGTGCACAGGAATGCACTTTTCTCCCAGCAAATACACTGTTTCTAAGAAAATGGGAACACGCTGAGGAGACACTTGTGGGAGCTACTGTGACTAAAACTGAGCTTCCCTACGCACAGGGAAGCAAGAGAAATGCTGATTTCATCAAACCCAGTTACATACTCAGAATCTGTACTACTGCGTAAAGAGGCAAAACTAGCGCGTTCTAAAGCACGTCTCTTTAGGCAAAAAACCAGCTTCTTACGAAGTTGCTCAACTGCATCTCCGAAGTGTGCAACTTGTTCCCTGAGTTAGAAAACGTCGAGAAACGGTCGTTTCTGCTAGCGCTGTGCTTCTACACATGTCTTTGCTGAACGGTGAAAGTGCACAGGAATGCACTTTTCTCCCAGCAAATACACTGTTTCTAAGAAAATGGGAACACGCTGAGGAGACACTTGTGGGAGCTACTGTGACTAAAACTGAGCTTCCCTACGCACAGGGAAGCAAGAGAAATGCTGATTTCATCAAACCCAGTTACATACTCAGAATCTGTACTACTGCGCAAATAGGCAAAACTAGCGCGTTCTAAAGCACGTCTCTTTAGGCAAAAAACCCGCTTCTTACGATGTTGCTCAAATGCCTCTGCGAAGTGTGCAACTTGTTCCCTGAGTTAGAAAACGTCGAGAAACGGTCGTTTCTGCTAGCGCTGTGCTTCTACACATGTCTTTGCTGAAGGGTCAAAGGGCACAGGAATGCACTTTTCTCCCAGCAAATACACTGTTTCTAAGGAAATGGGAACACGCTGAGGAGACACTTGTGGGAGCTACTGTGACTAAAACTGAGCTTCCCTACGCACAGGGAAGCAAGAGAAATGCTGATTTCATCAAACCCAGTTACATACTCAGAATCTGTACTACTGCGCAAATAGGCAAAGCTAGTGCGTTCTAAAGCACGTCTCTTTAGGCAAAAAAACCCGCTTCTTACGAAGTTGGCCAAATGCATCTGCGAAGTGTGCAACTTGTTCCCTGAGTTAGAAAACGTCGAGAAACGTTCGTTTCTGCTAGCGCTGTACTTCTACACATGTCTTTGCTGAACGGTGAAAGGACACACTAATGCACTTTTCTCCCAGCAAATACACTGTTTCTAAGGAAATGGGAACACGCTGAGGAGACATGTGTGGGAGCTACTGTGACTAAACCTGAGCTTCCCTACGCACAGGGAAGCAAGAGAAATGCTGATTTAATCAAACCCAGTTACATACTCAGAATCTGTACTACTGTGCAAATAGGCAAAACTAGCGCGTTCTTAATTACGTCTCTTTAAGGAAAAAACCCGCTTCTAACGAAGTTGCTCAAATGCATCTGCGAAGTGTGCAACTTGTTCCCTGAGTTAGAAAACATCGAGAAACGGTCGTTTCTGCTAGCGCTGTGCTTCTACACATGTCTTTGCTGAACGGTCAAAGGGCACAGTAATGCACTTTTCTCCCAGCAAATACACTGTTTCTAAGGAAATGGGAACACGCTGAAGAGACACTTGTGGGAGCTACTGTGACTAAAACTGAGCTTCCCTACACACAGCGAAGAAAGACAAATGCTGATTTCATCAAACCCAGTTACATACTCAGAATCTGTACGACTGCGCAAATATGCAAAACTAGCGCATTCTAAAGCACGTCTCTTTAGGCAAAAAACCCGCTTCTTACGAAGTTGCCCAAATGCATCTGCAAAGTGTGCAACTTGTTCCCTGAGTTAGAAAACGTCAAGAAACGGTCGTTTCTCCTAGCGCTGTGCTTCTACACATGTCTTTGCTGAACGGTGAAAGTGCACAGTAATGCACTTTTCTCCCAGCAAATACACTGTTTCTAAGAAAATGGGAACACGCTGAGGAGACACTTGTGAGAGCTACTGTGACTAAAACTGAGCTTCCCTACGCACAGGGAAGCAAGAGAAATGCTGATTTCATCAAACCCAGTTACATACTCAGAATCTGTACTACTGCGCAAATAGGCAAAACTAGCGCGTTCTAAAGCACGTCTCTTTAGGCAAAAAACCCGCTTCTTACGAAGTTGCGCATGTGCTTCTGCGAAGTGTGCAACTTGTTCCCTGAGTTAGAAAACGTCGAGAAACGGTCGTTTCTGCTGGTGCAGTGATTCTACACATGTCTTTGCTGAACGGTGAAAGGGCACAGTAATGCACATTTCTCCCAGCAAATACACTGTATCTAAGGAAATGGGAACACGCTGAGGAGACACTTGTGGGAGCTACTGTGACTAAAACTGAGCTTCCCTATGCACAGGGAAGCAAGAGAAATGCTGATTTCATCAAACCCAGTTACATACTCAGAATCTGTACTACTGCGCAAATAGGCAAAACTAGCGCCTTCTAAAGCACGTCTCGTTAGGCAAAAAACCCGCTTCTTACGAAGTTGATCAAATGCATCTGCGAAGTGTGCAACTTGTTCCCTGAGTTAGAAAACGTTGAGAAACAGTCGTTTCTTCTAGCGCTGTGCTTCTACACATGTCTTTGCTGAACGGTCCAAGGGCACAGTAATGCACTTCTCTCCCAGCAAATACACTGTTTCTAAGGAAATGGGAACACGCTGAGGAGACACTTGTGGGAGCTACTGTGACTAAAACTGAGCTTCCCTACGCACAGGGAAGCAAGAGAAATGCTGATTTCATCAAACCCAGTTACATACTCAGAATCTGTACTACTGCGCAAATAGGCAAAACTAGCGCCTTCTAAAGCACGTCTCGTTAGGCAAAAAACCCGCTTCTTACGAAGTTGCTCAAATGCATCTGCGAAGTGTGCAACTTGTTCCCTGAGTTAGAAAACGTCGAGAAACGGTCGTTTCTGCTAGCGCTGTGCTTCTACACATGTCTTTGCTGAACGGTGAAAGTGCACAGGAATGCACTTTTCTCCCAGCAAATACACTGTTTCTAAGAAAATGGGAACACGCTGAGGAGCCACTTGTGGGAGCTACTGTGACTAAAACTGAGCTTCCCTACGCACAGGGAAGCAAGAGAAATGCTGATTTCATCAAACCCAGTTACATACTCAGAATCTGTACTACTGCGTAAAGAGGCAAAACTAGCGCGTTCTAAAACACGTCTCTTTAGGCAAAAAACCAGCTTCTTACGAAGTTGCTCAACTGCATCTGCGAAGTGTGCAACTTGTTCCCTGAGTTAGAAAACGTCGAAAAACGGTCGTTTCTGCTAGCGCTGTGCTTCTACACATGTCTTTGCTGAACGGTGAAAGTGCATAGTAATGCACTTTTCTCCCAGCAAATACACTGTTTCTAAGGAAATGGGAACACGCTGAGGAGACACTTGAGGGAGCTACTGTGACTAAAACTGAGCTTCCCTACGCACAGGGAAGCAAGAGAAATGCTGATTTCATCAAACCCAGTTACATACTCAGAATCTGTACGACTGTGCAAATAGGCAAAACTAGCGCGTTCTAAAGCACGTCTCTTTAGGCAAAAAACCCGCTTCTTACGAAGTTGCTCAAATGCATCTGCGAAGTGTGCAACTTGTTCCCTGAGTTAGAAAACGACGAGAAACGGTCGTTTCTGCTAGCGTTCTGCTTCTACACATGTCTTTGCTGAACGGTCCAAGGGCACAGTAATGCACTTTTCTCCCAGCAAATACACTGTTTACAAGGAAATGGGAACACGTTGAAGAGACACTTGTGGGAGCTACTGTGACCAAAACTGAGCTTCCCTACGCACAGGGAAGCAAGAGAAATGCTGATTTCATCAAACCCAGTTACATACTCAGAATCTGTACTACTGCGCAAATAGGCAAAACTAGCGCGTTCTAAAGCACGTCTCTTTAGGCAAAAAACCCGCTTCTTACGAAGTTGCGCAAGTGCATCTGCGAAGTGTGCAACTTGTTCCCTGAGTTAGAAAACGTCGAGAAACGGTCGTTTCTGCTGGTGCTGTGATTGTACACATGTCTTTGCTGAACGGTGAAAGGGCACAGTAATGCACTTTTCTCACAGCAAATACACTGTATCTAAGGAAATGGGAACACGCTGAGGAGACACTTGTGGGAGCTACTGTGACTAAAACTGAGCTTCCCTACGCACAGGGAAGCAAGAGAAATGCTGATTTCATCAAACCCAGTTACATACTCAGAATCTGTACTACTGCGCAAATAGGCAAAACTAGCGCCTTCTAAAGCACGTCTCGTTAGGCAAAAAACCCGCTTCTTACGAAGTTGCTCAAATGCATCTGCGAAGTGTGCAACTTGTTCCCTGAGTTAGAAAACGTCGAGAAACGGTCGTTTCTGCTAGCGCTGTGCTTCTACACATGTCCTTGCTGAACGGTCAAAGGGCACAGGAATGCACTTTTCTCCCAGCAAATACACTGTTTCTAAGAAAATGGGAACACGCTGAGGAGACACTTGTGGGAGCTACTGTGACTAAAACTGAGCTTCCCTACGCACAGGGAAGCAAGAGAAATGCTGATTTCATCAAACCCAGTTACATACTCAGAATCTGTACTACTGCGTAAAGAGGCAAAACTAGCGCGTTCTAAAGCACGTCTCTTTAGGCAAAAAACCAGCTTCTTACGAAGTTGCTCAACTGCATCTGCGAAGTGTGCAACTTGTTCCCTGATTTAGAAAACGTCGAAAAACGGTCGTTTCTGCTAGCGCTGTGCTTCTACACATGTCTTTGCTGAACGGTGAAAGTGCATAGTAATGCACTTTTCTCCCAGCAAATACACTGTTTCTAAGGAAATGGGAACACGCTGAGGAGACACTTGTGGGAGCTACTGTGACTAAAACTGAGCTTCCCTACGCACAGGGAAGCAAGAGAAATGCTGATTTCATCAAACCCAGTTACATACTCAGAATCTGTACTACTGCGCAAATAGGCAAAACTAGCGCGTTCTAAAGCACGTCTCTTTAGGCAAAAAACCCGCTTCTTACGATGTTGCTCAAATGCCTCTGCGAAGTGTGCAACTTGTTCCCTGAGTTAGAAAACGTCGAGAAACGGTCGTTTCTGCTAGCGCTGTGCTTCTACACATGTCTTTGCTGAAGGGTCAAAGGGCACAGGAATGTACTCTTCTCCCAGCAAATACACTGTTTCTAAGGAAATGGGAACACGCTGAGGAGACACTTGTGGGAGCTACTGTGACTAAAACTGAGCTTCCCTACGCACAGGGAAGCAAGAGAAATGCTGATTTCATCAAACCCAGTTACATACTCAGAATCTGTACTACTGCACAAATAGGCAAAACTAGCGCGTTCTTAAGCACGTCCCTTTAGGCAAAAAACCCGCTTCTTACGAAGTTGCTCAAATGCATCTGCGAAGTGTGCAACTTGTTCCCTGAGTTAGAAAACGTCGAGAAACGGTCGTTTCTGCTAGCGCTGTGCTTCTACACATGTCTTTGCTGAACGGTCAAAGGGCACAGGAATGCACTTTTCTCCCAGCAAATACACTGTTTCTAAGGAAATGGGAACACACTGAGGAGACACTTGTGGGAGCTACTGTGACTAAAACTGAGCTTCCCTACGCACAGGGAAGCAAGAGAAATGCTGATTTCATCAAACCCAGTTACATACTCAGAATCTGTACTACTGCGCAAATAGGCAAAACTAGCGCTTTCTAAAGCACGTCTCTTTAGGCAAGAAACCTGCTTCTTACGAAGTTGCTCAAATGCATCTGCGAATTGTGCAACTTGTTCCCTGGGTTAGAAAACGTCGAGAAACGGTCGTTTCTGCTAGCGCTGTGCTTCTACACATGTCTTTGCTGAACGGTCAAAGGGCACAGGAATGCACTTTTCTCCCAGCAAATACACTGTTTCTAAGGAAATGGGAACACGCTGAGGAGACACTTGTGGGAGCTACTGTGACTAAAACTGAGCTTCCCTAAGGACAGGGAAGCAAGAGAAATGCTAATTTCATCAAACCCAGTTACATACTCAGAATCTGTACTACTGTGCAAATAGGCAAAACTAGCGCGTTCTAAAGCACGTCTCTTTAGGCAAAAAAACCGCTTCTTACGAAGTTGCTCAAATGCATCTGCGAAGTGTGCAACTTGTTCCCTGAGTTAGAAAACGACGAGAAACGGTCGTTTCTGCTAGCGCTCTGCTTCTACACATGTCTTTGCTGAACGGTCCAAGGGCACAGTAATGCACTTTTCTCCCAGCAAATACACTGTTTACAAGGAAATGGGAACACGTTGAGGAGACACTTGTGGGAGCTACTGTGACCAAAACTGAGCTTCCCTACGCACAGGGAAGCAAGAGAAATGCTGATTTCATCAAACCCAGTTACATACTCAGAATCTGTACTACTGCGCAAATAGGCAAAACTAGCGCGTTCTAAAGCACGTCTCTTTAGGCAAAAAACCCGCTTCTTACGAAGTTGCGCAAGTGCATCTGCGAAGTGTGCAACTTGTTCCCTGAGTTAGAAAACGTCGAGAAACTGTCGTTTCTGCTGGTGCTGTGATTGTACACATGTCTTTGCTGAACGGTGAAAGGGCACAGTAATGCACTTTTCTCCCAGCAAATACACTGTATCTAAGGAAATGGGAACACGCTGAGGAGACACTTGTGGGAGCTACTGTGACTAAAACTGAGCTTCCCTACGCACAGGAAAGCAAGAGAAATGCTGATTTCAACAAACCCAGTTACATACTCAGAATCTGTACTACTGCGCAAATAGGCAAAACTAGCGCCTTCTAAAGCACGTCTCGTTAGGCAAAAAACCCGCTTCTTACGAAGTTGCTCAAATGCATCTGCGAAGTGTGCAACTTGTTCCCTGAGTTAGAAAACGTCGAGAAACAGTCGTTTCTTCTAGCGCTGTGCTTCTACACATGTCTTTGCTGAACGGTCAAAGGGCACACTAATGCACTTCTCTCCCAGCAAATACACTGTTTCTAAGGAAATGGGAACACGCTGAGGAGATACTTGTCGGAGCTACTGTGACTAAAACTGAGCTTCCCTACGCACAGGGAAGCAAGAGAAATGCTGATTTCATCAAACACAGTTACATACTCAGAATCTGTACTACTGCACAAATAGGCAAAACTAGCGCGTTCTAAAGCACGTCTCTTTAGGCAAAAAACCCGCTTCTTACGAAGTTGCTCAAATGCATCTGCGAAGTGTGCAACTTGTTCCCTGAGTTAGAAAACGTCCAGAAACGGTCGTTTCTGCTAGCGCTGTGCTTCTACACATGTCCTTGCTGAACGGTCAAAGGGCACAGGAATGCACTTTTCTCCCAGCAAATACACTGTTTCTAAGAAAATGGGAACACGCTGAGGAGACACTTGTGGGAGCTACTGTGACTAAAACTGAGCTTCCCTACGCACAGGGAAGCAAGAGAAATGCTGATTTTATCAAACCCAGTTACATACTCAGAATCTGTGCTACTGCGTAAAGAGGCAAAACTAGCGCGTTCTAAAGCACGTCTCTTTTAGGCAAAAAACCAGCTTCTTACGAAGTTGCTCAACTGCATCTGCGAAGTGTGCAACTTGTTCCCTGAGTTAGAAAACGTCGAAAAACGGTCGTTTCTGCTAGCGCTGTGCTTCTACACATGTCTTTGCTGAACGGTGAAAGTGCATAGTAATGCACTTTTCTCCCAGCAAATACACTGTTTCTAAGGAAATGGGAACACGCTGAGGAGACACTTGTGGGAGCTACTGTGACTAAAACTGAGCTTCCCTACGCACAGGGAAGCAAGAGAAATGCTGATTTCATCAAACCCAGTTACATACTCAGAATCTGTACTACTGCGCAAATAGGCAAAACTAGCGCGTTTTAAAGCTCGTCTCTTTAGGCAAAAAACCCGCTTCTTACGAACTTGCCCAAAGGCATCTGCAAAGTGTGCAACTTGTTCCCTGAGTTAGAAAACGTCGAGAAACGGTCGTTTCTGCTAGCGCTGTGCTTCTACACATGTCTTTGCTGAACGGTCAAAGGGCACAGGAATGCACTTTTCTCCCAGCAAATACACTGTTTCTAAGGAAATGGGAACACGCTGAGGAGACACTTGTGGGAGCTACTGTGACAAAAACTGAGCTTCCCTACGCACAGGGAAGCAAGAGAAATGCTGATTTCATCAAACCCAGTTACATACTCAGATTCTGTACTACTGCGCAAATAGGCAAAACTAGCGCGTTCTAAAGCACGTCTCTTTAGGCAAAAAACCCGCTTCTACGAAGTTGCCCAAATGCATCAGCGAAGTGTGCAACTTGTTCCCTGAGTTTGAAAACGTCGAGAAACGGTCGTTTCTGCTACCGCTGTGCTTCTACACATGTCTTTGCTGAACGGTCAAAGGGCACACTAATGCACTTTTCTCCCAGCAAATACACTGTTTCTAAGGAAATGGGAACAGGTTGAGGAGACACTTGTGGGAGCTACTGTGACTAAAACTGAGCTTCCCTACGCACAGGGAAGCAAGAGAAATGCTGATTTCATCAAACCCAGTTACATACTCAGAATCTGTACTACTGCGGAAATAGGCAAAACTAGCGCGTTCTAAAGCACGTCTCTTTAGGCAAAAAACCCGCTTCTTACAAAGTTGCCCAAATGCATCTGCGAAGTGTGCAACTTGTTCCCTGAGTTAGAGAATGGTGAGAAACGGTCGTTTCTGCTAGCGCTGTGCTTCTACACATATCTTTGCTGAACGGTGAAAGGGCACAGTAATGCACTTTTCTCCCAGCAAATACACTGTTTCTAAGGAAATGGGAACACGCTGAGGAGACACTTGTGGGAGCTACTGTAACTAAAACTGAGCTTCCCCACGCACAGGGAAGCAAGAGAAATGCTGATTTCTTCAAACCCAGTTACATACTAAGAATCTGTACTACTGCGCAAATAGGCAAAACTAGCGCGTTCTAAAGCACGTCTCTTTAGGCAAAAAACCCGCTTCTTACAAAGTTGCCCAAATGCATCTGCGAAGTGTGCAACTTGTTCCCTGAGTTAGAGAATGGTGAGAAACGGTCGTTTCTGCTAGCGCTGTGCTTCTACACATGTCTTTGCTGAACGGTCAAAGGGCACAGGAATGCACTTTTCTCCCAGCAAATACACTGTTTCTAAGGAAATGGGAACACGCTGAGGAGACACTTGAGGGAGCTACTGTGACTAAAACTGAGCTTCCCTACGGACAGGGAAGCAAGAGAAATGCTGATTTCATCAAACCCAGTTACATACTCAGAATCTGTACTACTGCGCAAATAGGCAAAACTAGCGCGTTCTAAAGCACGTCTCTTTAGGCAAAAAACCGGCTTCTTACGAAGTTGCTCAAATGTATCTGCGAAGTGTGCAACTTGTTCCCTGATTTAGAAAACGTCGAGAAACGGTCGTTTCTGCTAGTGCAGTGCTTCTACACATGTCTTTGCTGAACGGTGAAAGGGCACAGAAATGCACTTTTCTCCCAGCAAATACACTGTTTCTAAGGAAATGGGAACACGCTGAGGAGACACTTGTGGGAGCTACTGTGACTAAAACTGTGCTTCCCTACGCACAGGGAAGCAAGAGAAATGCTGATTTCATCAAACCCAGTTACATACTCAGAATCTGTACGACTGGGCAAATAGGCAAAACTAGCGTGTTCTAAAGCACGTCTCTTTAGGCAAAAAACCCGCTTCTTACAAAGTTGCTCAAATGCATCTGCGAAGTGTGCAACTTGTTCCCTGAGTTAGAGAAGGGTGAGAAACGGTCGTTTCTGCTAGCGCTGTGCTTCTACACATGTCTTTGCTGAACGGTCAAAGGGCACAGTAATGCACTTTTCTCCCAGCAAATACACTGTTTCTAAGGAAATGGGAACACGCTGAGGAGACACTTGTGGGAGCTACTGTGACTAAAACTGAGCTTCCCTACCCACAGGGAAGCAAGAGAAATGCTGATTTCATCAAACCCAGTTACATACTCAGAATCTGTACTACTGCGCAAATAGGCAAAACTAGCGTGTTCTAAAGCACGTCTATTTAGGCAAAAAACCCGCTCCTTGCGAAGTTGCTCAAATGCATCTGCGAAGTGTGCAACTTGTTCCCTGAGTTAGAAAACGTCGAGAAACGGTCGTTTCTGCTAGCGCTGTGCTTCTACACATGTCTTTGCTGAACGGTCAAAGGGCACAGGAATTCACTTTTCTCCCAGCAAATACACTGTTTCTAAGGAAATGGGAACACGCTGAGGAGACACTTGAGGGAGCTACTGTGACTAAAACTGAGCTTCCCAAGGATAGGGAAGCAAGAGAAATGCTGATTTCATCAAACCCAGTTACATACTCAGAATCTGTACTACTGCGCAAATAGGCAAAACTAGCGCGTTCTAAAGCACGTCTCTTTAGGGAAAAAAACCGGCTTCTTAAGAAGTTGCTCAAATGTATCTGCGAAGTGTGCAACTTGTTCCCTGATTTAGAAAACGTCGAGAAACGGTCGTTTCTGCTAGCGCAGTGCTTCTACACATGTCTTTGCTGAACGGTGAAAGGGCACAGGAATGCAGTTTTCTCCCAGCAAATACAATGTTTCTAAGGAAATGGGAACACGCTGAGGAGACACTTGTGGGAGCTACTGTGACTAAAACTGAGCTTCCCAAGGACAGGGAAGCAAGAGAAATGCTGATTTCATCAAACACAGTTACATACTCAGAATCTGTACTACTTCGCAAATAGGCAAAACTAGCGCGTTCTAAAGCACGTCTCTTTAGGCAAAAAACCTGCTTCTTACAAAGTTGCTCAAATGCATCTGCGAAGTGTGCAACTTTTTCCCTGATTTAGAAAACGTCGAGAAACGGTCGTTTCTGCTAGCGCTGTGCTTCTACACATGTCTTTGCTGAACGGTCAAAGGGTACAGGAATGCACTTTTCTCCCAGCAAATACACTGTTTCTAAGGAAATGGGAACACGCTGAGGAGACACTTGTGGGAGCTACTGTGACTAAAACTGAGCTTCCCTACGCACAGGGAAGCAAGAGAAATGCTGATTTCATCAAACCCAGTTACATACTCAGAATCTGTACTACCGCACAAATAGGCAAAACTAGCGCGTTCTAAAGCACGTCTCTCTAGGCAAAAAACCCGCTTCTTACGAAGTTGCTCAAATGCATCTGCGAAGTGTGCAACTTGTTCCCTGAGTTAGAAAACGTCGAGAAACAGTCGTTTCTTCTAGCGCTGTGCTTCTACACATGTCTTTGCTGAACGGTCAAAGGGCACACTAATGCACTTCTCTCCCAGCAAATACACTGTTTCTAAGGAAATGGGAACACGCTGAGGAGACACTTGTGGGAGCTACTATGACTAAAACTGAGCTTCCCTACGCACAGGGAAGCAAGAGAAATGCTGATTTCATCAAACACAGTTACATACTCAGAATCTGTACTACTGCACAAATAGGCAAAACTAGCGCGTTCTAAAGCACGTCTCTTTAGGCAAAAAACCCGCTTCTTACGAAGTTGCTCAAATGCATCTGCGAAGTGTGCAACTTGTTCCCTGAGTTAGAAAACGTCGAGAAACGGTCGTTTCTGCTAGCGCTGTGCTTCTACACATGTCCTTGCTGAACGGTCAAAGGGCACAGGAATGCACTTTTCTCCCAGCAAATACACTGTTTCTAAGAAAATGGGAACACGCTGAGGAGACACTTGTGGGAGCTACTGTGACTAAAACTGAGCTTCCCTACGCACAGGGAAGCAAGAGAAATGCTGATTTTATCAAACCCAGTTACATACTCAGAATCTGTGCTACTGCGTAAAGAGGCAAAACTAGCGCGTTCTAAAGCACGTCTCTTTTAGGCAAAAAACCAGCTTCTTACGAAGTTGCTCAACTGCATCTGCGAAGTGTGCAACTTGTTCCCTGAGTTAGAAAACGTCGAAAAACGGTCGTTTCTGCTAGCGCTGTGCTTCTACACATGTCTTTGCTGAACGGTGAAAGTGCATAGTAATGCACTTTTCTCCCAGCAAATACACTGTTTCTAAGGAAATGGGAACACGCTGAGGAGACACTTGTGGGAGCTACTGTGACTAAAACTGAGCTTCCCTACGCACAGGGAAGCAAGAGAAATGCTGATTTCATCAAACCCAGTTACATACTCAGAATCTGTACTACTGCGCAAATAGGCAAAACTAGCGCGTTCTAAAGCTCGTCTCTTTAGGCAAAAAACCCGCTTCTTACGAACTTGCCCAAAGGCATCTGCAAAATGTGCAACTTGTTCCCTGAGTTAGAAAACGTCGAGAAACGGTCGTTTCTGCTAGCGCTGTGCTTCTACACATGTCTTTGCTGAACGGTCAAAGGGCACAGGAATGCACTTTTCTCCCAGCAAATACACTGTTTCTAAGGAAATGGGAACACGCTGAGGAGACACTTGTGGGAGCTACTGTGACAAAAACTGAGCTTCCCTACGCACAGGGAAGCAAGAGAAATGCTGATTTCATCAAACCCAGTTACATACTCAGATTCTGTACTACTGCGCAAATAGGCAAAACTAGCGCGTTCTAAAGCACGTCTCTTTAGGCAAAAAACCCGCTTCTACGAAGTTGCCCAAATGCATCTGCGAAGTGTGCAACTTGTTCCCTGAGTTTGAAAACGTCGAGAAACGGTCGTTTCTGCTACCGCTGTGCTTCTACACATGTCTTTGCTGAACGGTCAAAGGGCACACTAATGCACTTTTCTCCCAGCAAATACACTGTTTCTAAGGAAATGGGAACAGGTTGAGGAGACACTTGTGGGAGCTACTGTGACTAAAACTGAGCTTCCCTACGCACAGGGAAGCAAGAGAAATGCTGATTTCATCAAACCCAGTTACATACTCAGAATCTGTACTACTGCGCAAATAGGCAAAACTAGCACGTTCTAAAGCACGTCTCTTTAGGCAAAAAACCCGCTTCTTACAAAGTTGCCCAAATGCATCTGCGAAGTGTGCAACTTGTTCCCTGATTTAGAAAACGTCGAGAAACGGTCGTTTCTGCTAGTGCAGTGCTTCTACACATGTCTTTGCTGAACGGTGAAAGGGCACAGAAATGCACTTTTCTCCCAGCAAATACACTGTTTCTAAGGAAATGGGAACACGCTGAGGAGACACTTGTGGGAGCTACTGTGACTAAAACTGTGCTTCCCTACGCACAGGGAAGCAAGAGAAATGCTGATTTCATCAAACCCAGTTACATACTCAGAATCTGTACGACTGGGCAAATAGGCAAAACTAGCGTGTTCTAAAGCACGTCTCTTTAGGCAAAAAACCCGCTTCTTACAAAGTTGCCCAAATGCATCTGCGAAGTGTGCAACTTGTTCCCTGAGTTAGAGAAGGGTGAGAAACGGTCGTTTCTGCTAGCGCTGTGCTTCTACACATGTCTTTGCTGAACGGTCAAAGGGCACAGTAATGCACTTTTCTCCCAGCAAATACACTGTTTCTAAGGAAATGGGAACACGCTGAGGAGACACTTGTGGGAGCTACTGTGACTAAAACTGAGCTTCCCTACCCACAGGGAAGCAAGAGAAATGCTGATTTCATCAAACCCAGTTACATACTCAGAATCTGTACTACTGCGCAAATAGGCAAAACTAGCGTGTTCTAAAGCACGTCTATTCAGGCAAAAAACCCGCTTCTTACGAAGTTGCCCAAATGCATCTGCGAAGTGTGCAACTTGTTACCTGAGTTAGAAAACGTCGAGAAATGGTCGTTTCTGCTAGTGCTGTGCTCCTCCACATGTCTTTGCTGAACGGTCAAAGGGCACAGTAGTGCACTTTTCTCCCAGCAAATACACTGTTTCTAAGGAAATGGGAACATGCTGAGGAGACACTTGTGGGAGCTACTGTGACTAAAACTGAGCTTCCCTACGCACAGGGAAGCAAGAGAAATGCTGATTTCATCAAACCCAGTTACATACTCAGAATCTGTACTACTGCGCAAATAGGCAAAACTAGCGCGTTCTAAAGCACGTCTCTTTAGGCAAAAAACCCGCTCCTTGCGAAGTTGCTCAAATGCATCTGCGAAGTGTGCAACTTGTTCCCTGAGTTAGAAAACGTCGAGAAACGGTCGTTTCTGCTAGCGCTGTGCTTCTACACATGTCTTTGCTGAACGGTCAAAGGGCACAGGAATTCACTTTTCTCCCAGCAAATACACTGTTTCTAAGGAAATGGGAACACGCTGAGGAGACACTTGAGGGAGCTACTGTGACTAAAACTGAGCTTCCCAAGGACAGGGAAGCAAGAGAAATGCTGATTTCATCAAACCCAGTTACATACTCAGAATCTGTACTACTGCGCAAATAGGCAAAACTAGCGCGTTCTAAAGCACGTCTCTTTAGGGAAAAAACCGGCTTCTTACGAAGTTGCTCAAATGTATCTGCGAAGTGTGCAACTTGTTCCCTGATTTAGAAAACGTCGAGAAACGGTCGTTTCTGCTAGCGCAGTGCTTCTACACATGTCTTTGCTGAACGGTGAAAGGGCACAGGAATGCAGTTTTCTCCCAGCAAATACAATGTTTCTAAGGAAATGGGAACACGCTGAGGAGACACTTGTGGGAGCTACTGTGACTAAAACTGAGCTTCCCAAGGACAGGGAAGCAAGAGAAATGCTGATTTCATCAAACACAGTTACATACTCAGAATCTGTACTACTTCGCAAATAGGCAAAACTAGCGCGTTCTAAAGCACGTCTCTTTAGGCAAAAAACCTGCTTCTTACAAAGTTGCTCAAATGCATCTGCGAAGTGTGCAACTTGTTCCCTGATTTAGAAAACGTCGAGAAACGGTCGTTTCTGCTAGCGCTGTGCTTCTACACATGTCTTTGCTGAACGGTCAAAGGGTACAGGAATGCACTTTTCTCCCAGCAAATACACTGTTTCTAAGGAAATGGGAACACGCTGAGGAGACACTTGTGGGAGCTACTGTGACTAAAACTGAGCTTCCCTACGCACAGGGAAGCAAGAGAAATGCTGATTTCATCAAACCCAGTTACATACTCAGAATCTGTACTACCGCACAAATAGGCAAAACTAGCGCGTTCTAAAGCACGTCTCTCTAGGCAAAAAACCCGCTTCTTACGAAGTTGCTCAAATGCATCTGCGAAGTGTGCAACTTGTTCCCTGAGTTAGAAAACGTCGAGAAACAGTCGTTTCTTCTAGCGCTGTGCTTCTACACATGTCTTTGCTGAACGGTCAAAGGGCACACTAATGCACTTCTCTCCCAGCAAATACACTGTTTCTAAGGAAATGGGAACACGCAGAGGAGACACTTGTGGGAGCTACTGTGACTAAAACTGAGCTTCCCTACGCACAGGGAAGCAAGAGAAATGCTGATTTCATCAAACACAGTTACATACTCAGAATATGTACTACTGCACAAATAGGCAAAACTAGCGCGTTCTAAAGCACGTCTCTTTAGGCAAAAAACCCGCTTCTTACGAAGTTGCTCAAATGCATCTGCGAAGTGTGCAACTTGTTCCCTGAGTTAGAAAACGTCGAGAAACGGTCGTTTCTGCTAGCGCTGTGCTTCTACACATGTCCTTGCTGAACGGTCAAAGGGCACAGGAATGCACTTTTCTCCCAGCAAATACACTGTTTCTAAGAAAATGGGAACACGCTGAGGAGACACTTGTGGGAGCTACTGTGACTAAAACTGAGCTTCCCTACGCACAGGGAAGCAAGAGAAATGCTGATTTTATCAAACCCAGTTACATACTCAGAATCTGTGCTACTGCGTAAAGAGGCAAAACTAGCGCGTTCTAAAGCACGTCTCTTTTAGGCAAAAAACCAGCTTCTTACGAAGTTGCTCAACTGCATCTGCGAAGTGTGCAACTTGTTCCCTGAGTTAGAAAACGTCGAAAAACGGTCGTTTCTGCTAGCGCTGTGCTTCTACACATGTCTTTGCTGAACGGTGAAAGTGCATAGTAATGCACTTTTCTCCCAGCAAATACACTGTTTCTAAGGAAATGGGAACACGCTGAGGAGACACTTGTGGGAGCTACTGTGACTAAAACTGAGCTTCCCTACGCACAGGGAAGCAAGAGAAATGCTGATTTCATCAAACCCAGTTACATACTCAGAATCTGTACTACTGCGCAAATAGGCAAAACTAGCGCGTTCTAAAGCTCGTCTCTTTAGGCAAAAAACCCGCTTCTTACGAACTTGCCCAAAGGCATCTGCAAAATGTGCAACTTGTTCCCTGAGTTAGAAAACGTCGAGAAACGGTCGTTTCTGCTAGCCCTGTGCTTCTACACATGTCTTTGCTGAACGGTCAAAGGGCACAGGAATGCACTTTTCTCCCAGCAAATACACTGTTTCTAAGGAAATGGGAACACGCTGAGGAGACACTTGTGGGAGCTACTGTGACAAAAACTGAGCTTCCCTACGCACAGGGAAGCAAGAGAAATGCTGATTTCATCAAACCCAGTTACATACTCAGATTCTGTACTACTGCGCAAATAGGCAAAACTAGCGCGTTCTAAAGCACGTCTCTTTAGGCAAAAAACCCGCTTCTACGAAGTTGCCCAAATGCATCTGCGAAGTGTGCAACTTATTCCCTGAGTTTGAAAACGTCGAGAAACGGTCGTTTCTGCTACCGCTGTGCTTCTACACATGTCTTTGCTGAACGGTCAAAGGGCACACTAATGCACTTTTCTCCCAGCAAATACACTGTTTCTAAGGAAATGGGAACAGGTTGAGGAGACACTTGTGGGAGCTACTGTGACTAAAACTGAGCTTCCCTACGCACAGGGAAGCAAGAGAAATGCTGATTTCATCAAACCCAGTTACATACTCAGAATCTGTACTACTGCGCAAATAGGCAAAACTAGCACGTTCTAAAGCACGTCTCTTTAGGCAAAAAACCCGCTTCTTACAAAGTTGCCCAAATGCATCTGCGAAGTGTGCAACTTGTTCCCTGAGTTAGAGAATGGTGAGAAACGGTCGTTTCTGCTAGCGCTGTGCTTCTACACATATCTTTGCTGAACGGTGAAAGGGCACAGTAATGCACTTTTCTCCCAGCAAATACACTGTTTCTAAGGAAATGGGAACACGCTGAGGAGACACTTGTGGGAGCTACTGTGACTAAAACTGAGCTTCCCTACGCACAGGGAAGCAAGAGAAATGCTGATTTCTTCAAACCCAGTTACATACTCAGAATCTGTACGACTGCGCATATAGGCAAAACTAGCGCGTTCTAAAGCACGTCTCTTTAGGCAAAAAACCCGCTTCTTACGAAGTTGCCCAAATGCATCTGCGAAGTGTGCAACTTGTTACCTGAGTTAGAAAACGTCTAGAAACGGTCGTTTCGGCTAGCGCTGTGCTTCTACACATGTCTTTGCTGAACGGTCAAAGGGCACAGGAATGCACTTTTCTCCCAGCAAATACACTGTTTCTAAGGAAATGGGAACACGCTAAGGAGACACTTGTGGGAGCTACTGTAACTAAAACTGAGCTTCCCCACGCACAGGGAAGCAAGAGAAATGCTGATTTCTTCAAACCCAGTTACATACTCAGAATCTGTACTACTGCGCAAATAGGCAAAACTAGCGCGTTCTAAAGCACGTCTCTTTAGGCAAAAAACCCGCTTCTTACAAAGTTGCCCAAATGCATCTGCGAAGTGTGCAACTTGTTCCCTGAGTTAGAGAATGGTGAGAAACGGTCGTTTCTGCTAGCGCTGTGCTTCTACACATGTCTTTGCTGAACGGTCAAAGGGCACAGGAATGCACTTTTCTCCCAGCAAATACACTGTTTCTAAGGAAATGGGAACACGCTGAGGAGACACTTGAGGGAGCTACTGTGACTAAAACTGAGCTTCCCTACGGACAGGGAAGCAAGAGAAATGCTGATTTCATCAAACCCAGTTACATACTCAGAATCTGTACGACTGCGCAAATAGGCAAAACTAGCGGGTTCTAAAGCACGTCTCTTTAGGCAAAAAACCGGCTTCTTACGAAGTTGCTCAAATGTATCTGCGAAGTGTGCAACTTGTTCCCTGATTTAGAAAACGTCGAGAAACGGTCGTTTCTGCTAGTGCAGTGCTTCTACACATGTCTTTGCTGAACGGTGAAAGGGCACAGTAATGCACTTTTCTCCCAGCAAATACACTGTTTCTAAGGAAATGGGAACACGCTGAGGAGACACTTGTGGGAGCTACTGTGACTAAAACTGTGCTTCCCTACGCACAGGGAAGCAAGAGAAATGCTGATTTCATCAAACCCAGTTACATACTCAGAATCTGTACGACTGCGCAAATAGGCAAAACTAGCGCGTTCTAAAGCACGTCTCTTTAGGCAAAAAACCCGCTTCTTACAAAGTTGCCCAAATGCATCTGCGAAGTGTGCAACTTGTTCCCTGAGTTAGAGAATGGTGAGAAACGGTCGTTTCTGCTAGCGCTGTGCTTCTACACATGTCTTTGCTGAACGGTCAAAGGGCACAGGAATGCACTTTTCTCCCAGCAAATACACTGTTTCTAAGGAAATGGGAACACGCAGAGGAGACACTTGTGGGAGCTACTGTGACTAAAACTGAGCTTCCCTACCCACAGGGAAGCAAGAGAAATGCTGATTTCATCAAACCCAGTTACGTACTCAGAATCTGTACTACTGCGCAAATAGGCAAAACTAGCGTGTTCTAAAGCACGTCTATTTAGGCAAAAAACCCGCTTCTTACGAAGTTGCCCAAATGCATCTGCGAAGTGTGCAACTTGTTACCTGAGTTAGAAAACGTCGAGAAACGGTCGTTTCTGCTAGCGCTGTGCTTCTACACATGTCTTTGCTGAACGGTCAAAGGGTACAGGAATGCACTTTTCTCCCAGCAAATACACTGTTTCTAAGGAAATGGGAACACGCTGAGGAGACACTTGTGGGAGCTACTGTGACTAAAACTGAGCTTCCCTACGCACAGGGAAGCAAGAGAAATGCTGATTTCATCAAACCCAGTTACATACTCAGAATCTGTACGACTGCACAAATAGGCAAAACTACAGCGTTCTAAAGCACGTCTCTTTAGGCAAAAAACCCGCTTCTTACGAAGTTGCCCAAATGCATCTGCGAAGTGTGCAACTTGTTCCCTGAGTTAGAAAACGTCGAGAAACGGTCGTTTCGGCTAGCGCTGTGCTTCTACACATGTCTTTGCTGAACGGTCAAAGGGCACAGGAATGCACTTTTCTCCCAGCAAATACACTGTTTCTAAGGAAATGGGAACACGCTGAGGAGACACTTGTGGGAGCTACTGTGACTAAAACTGAGCTTCCCCACGCACAGGGAAGCAAGAGAAATGCTGATTTCTTCAAACCCATTTACATACTCAGAATCTGTACTACTGCGCAAATAGGCAAAACTAGCGCGTTCTAAAGCACGTCTCTTTAGGGAAAAAACCCGCTTCTTACGAAGTCGGTCAAATTCATCTGCGAAGTGTGCAACTTGTTCCCTGAGTTAGAAAACGTCGAGAAACGGTCGTTTCTGCTAGCGCTGTGTTTCTACACATGTCTTTGCTGAACGGTGAAAGTGCACAGTAATGCACTTTTCTCCCAGCAAATACACTGTTTCTAAGGAAATGGGAACACGCTGAGGAGACACTTGTGGGAGCTACTGTGACTAAAACTGTGCTTCCCTACGCACAGGGAAGCAAGAGAAATGCTGATTTCATCAAACCCAGTTACATACTCAGAATCTGTACTACTGCGCCAATAGGCAAAACTAGCGCGTTCTAAAGCACGTCTCTTTAGGCAAAAAACCCGCTTCTTACGAAGTTGCCCAAATGCATCTGCGAAGTGTGCAACTTGTTCCCTGAGTTAGAAAACGTCGAGAAACGGTCGTTTCGGCTAGCGCTGTGCTTCTACACATGTCTTTGCTGAACGGTCAAAGGGCACAGGAATGCACTTTTCTCCCAGCAAATACACTGTTTCTAAGGAAATGGGAACACGCTGAGGAGACACTTGTGGGAGCTACTGTAACTAAAACTGAGCTTCCCCACGCACAGGGAAGAAAGAGAAATGCTGATTTCTTCAAACCCAGTTACATACTCAGAATCTGTACTACAGCGCAAATAGGCAAAACTAGCGCGTTCTAAAGCACGTCTCTTTAGGGAAAAAACCCGCTTCTTACGAAGTCGGTCAAATTCATCTGCGAAGTGTGCAACTTGTTCCCTGAGTTAGAAAACGTCGAGAAACGGTCGTTTCTGCTAGCGCTGTGCTTCTACACATGTCTTTGCTGAACGGTCAAAGGGCACAGTAGTGCACTTTTCTCCCAGCAAATACACTGTTTCTAAGGAAATGGGAACACGCTGATGAGACACTTGTGGGAGCTACTGTGACTAAAACTGTGCTTCCCTACGCACAGGGAAGCAAGAGAAATGCTGATTTCATCAAACCCAGTTACATACTCAGAATCTGTACTACTGCGCAAATAGGCAAAACTAGCGCGTTCTAAAGCACGTCTCTTTAGGCAAAAAACCCGCTTCTTACAAAGTTGCCCAATTGCATCTGCGAAGTGTGCAACTTGTTCCCTGAGTTAGAGAATGGTGAGAAACGGTCGTTTCTGCTAGCGCTGTGCTTCTACACATGTCTTTGCTGAACGGTCAAAGGGCACAGTAATGCACTTTTCTCCCAGCAAATACACTGTTTCTAAGGAAATGGGAACACGCTGAGGAGACACTTGTGGGAGCTACTGTGACTAAAACTGAGCTTCCCTACGCACAGGGAAGCAAGAGAAATGCTGATTTCATCAAACCCAGTTACATACTCAGAATCTGTACTACTGCACAAATAGGCAAAACTAGCGTGTTCTAAAGCACGTCTATGTAGGCAAAAAACCCGCTTCTTACGAAGTTGCCCAAATGCATCTGCGAAGTGTGCAACTTGTTCCCTGATTTAGAAAACGTCGAGAAACGGTCGTTTCTGCTAGCGCTGTGCTTCTACACATGTCTTTGCTGAACGGTCAAAGGGCACAGGAATGCACTTTTCTCCCAGCAAATACACTGTTTCTAAGGAAATGGGAACACGCTGAGGAGACACTTGTGGGAGCTACTGTGACTAAAACTGAGCTTCGCTACGAACAGGGAAGCAAGAGAAATGCTGATTTCATCAAACACAGTTACATACTCAGAATCTGTACTACTGCACAAATAGGCAAAACTAGCGCGTTCTAAAGCACGTCTCTCTAGGCAAAAAACCCGCTTCTTACGAAGTTGCTCAAATGCATCTGCGAAGTGTGCAACTTGTTCCCTGAGTTAGAAAACGTCGAGAAACGGTCGTTTCTGCTAGCACTGTGTTTCTACACGTCTTTGCTGAACGGTCAGAGGGCACAGGAATGCACTATTCTCCCAGCAAATACACTGTTTCTACGGAAATGGGAACACGCTGAGGAGACACTTGTGGGAGCTACTGTGACTAAAACTGAGCTTCCCTACGCACAGGGAAGCAAGAGAAATGCTGATTTCATCAAACCCAGTTACATACTCAGAATCTGTTCTACTGCGCAAATAGGCAAAACTAGCGTGTTCTAAAGCACGTCTATTTAGGCAAAAAACCCGCTTCTTACGAAGTTGCCCAAATGCATCTGCGAAGTGTGCAACTTGTTACCTGAGGTAGAAAACGTCGAGAAATGGTCGTTTCTGCTAGTGCTGTGCTTCTCCACATGTCTTTGCTGAACGGTCAAAGGGCACAGTAGTGCACTTTTCTCCCAGCAAATACACTGTTTCTAAGGAAATGGGAACATGCTGAGGAGACACTTGTGGGAGCTACTGTGACTAAAACTGAGCTTCCCTACGCACAGGGAAGCAAGAGAAATGCTGATTTCATCAAACCCAGTTACATACTCAGAATCTGTACTACTGCGCAAATAGGCAAAACTAGCGCGTTCTAAAGCACGTCTCTTTAGGGAAAAAACCCGCTTCTTACGAAGTCGGTCAAATTCATCTGCGAAGTGTGCAACTTGTTCCCTGAGTTAGAAAACGTCGAGAAACGGTCGTTTCTGCTAGCGCTGTGCTTCTACACATGTCTTTGCTGAACGGTCAAAGGGCACAGTAGTGCACTTTTCTCCCAGCAAATACACTGTTTCTAAGGAAATGGGAACACGATGAGGAGACACTTGTGGGAGCTACTGTGACTAAAACTGTGCTTCCCTACGCACAGGGAAGCAAGAGAAATGCTGATTTCATCAAACACAGTTACATACTCAGAATCTGTACTACTGCGCAAATAGGCAAAACTAGCGCGTTCTAAAGCACGTCTCTTTAGGCAAAAAACCTGCTTCTTACAAAGTTGCTCAAATGCATCTGCGAAGTGTGCAACTTGTTCCCTGATTTAGAAAACGTCGAAAAACGGTCGTTTCTTCTAGCGCTGTGCTTCTACACATGTCTTTGCTGAACGGTCAAAGGGCACAGGAATGCACTTTTCTCCCAGCAAATACACTGTTTCTAAGGAAATGGGAACACGCTGAGGAGACACTTGTGGGAGCTACTGTGACTAAAAGTGAGCTTCGCTACGCACAGGGAAGCAAGAGAAATGCTGATTTCATCAAACCCAGTTACATACTCAGAATATGTACTACTGCACAAATAGGCAAAACTAGCGCGTTCTAAAGCACGTCTCTCTAGGCAAAAAACCCGCTTCTTACGAAGTTGCTCAAATGCATCTGCGAAGTGTGCAACTTGTTCCCTGAGTTAGAAAACGTCGAGAAACGGTCGTTTCTGCTAGCACTGTGCTTCTACACATGTCGTTGCTGAACGGTCAAAGGGCACAGTAATGCACTTTTCTCCCAGCAAATACACTGTTTCTAAGGAAATGGGAACACGCTGAGGAGACACTTGTGGGAGCTACTGTCACTAAAACTGAGCTTCCTTACGCACAGGGAAGCAAGAGAAATGCTGATTTCATCAAACCCAGTTACATACTCAGAATCTGTACTACTGCACAAATAGGCAAAACTAGCGCGTTCTAAAGCACGTCTCTTTAGGCAAAAAACCCGCTTCTTACGAAGTTGCTCAAATGCATCTGCGAAGTGTGCAACTTGTTCCCTGAGTTAGAAAACGTTGAGAAACGGTCGTTTCTGCTAGCGCTGTGCGTCTACACGTCTTTGCTGAACGGTCAGAGGGCACAGGAATGCACTTTTCTTCCAGCAAATACACTGTTTCTACGGAAATGGGAACACGCTGAGGAGACACTTGTGGGAGCTACTGTGACTGAAACTGAGCTTCCCTACGCACAGGGAAGCAAGAGAAATGCTGATTTCATCAAACCCAGTTACATACTCAGAATCTGTACTACTGCGCAAATAGGCAAAACTAGCGTGTTCTAAAGCACGTCTCTTTAGGCAAAAAACCCGCTTCTTACAATGTTGCCCAAATGCATCTGCGAAGTGTGCAACTTCTTCCCTGAGTTAGAGAATGGTGAGAAACGGTCGTTTCTGCTAGCGCTGTGCTTCTACACATGTCTTTGCTGAACGGTCAAAGGGCACAGTAATGCACTTTCCTCCCAGCAAATACACTGTTTCTAAGGAAATGGGAACACGCTGAGGAGACACTTGTGGGAGCTACTGTGACTAAAACTGAGCTTCCCTTCGCACAGGGAAGCAAGAGAAATGCTGATTTCATCAAAACCAGTTACATACTCAGAATCTGTACTACTGCGCAAATAGGCAAAACTAGCGTGTTCTAAAGCACGTCTCTTTAGGCAAAAAACCCGCTTCTTACGAAGTTGCTCAAATGCTTCTGTGAAGTGTGCAACTTGTTCCCTGAGTTAGAAAACGTCGAGAAACGGTCGTTTCTTCTAGCGCTGTGCTTCTACACATGTCTTTGCTGAACGGTCAAAGGGCACAGGAATGCACTTTTCTCCCAGCAAATACACTGTTTCTAAGGAAATGGGAACACGCTGAGGAGACACTTGTGGGAGCTACTGTGACTAAAACTGTGCTTCCCTACGCACAGGGAAGCAAGAGAAATGCTGATTTCATCAAACCCAGTTACATACTCAGAATCTGTACTACTGCGCAAATAGGCAAAACTAGCGCGTTCTAAAGCACGTCTCTTTAGGCAAAAAACCCGCTTCTTACAATGTTGCCCAAATGCATCTGCGAAGTGTGCAACTTCTTCCCTGAGTTAGGGAATGGTGAGAAACGGTCGTTTCTGCTAGCGCTGTGCTTCTACACATGTCTTTGCTGAACGGTCAAAGGGCTCAGTAATGCACTTTCCTCCCAGCAAATACACTGTTTCTAAGGAAATGGGAACACGCTGAGGAGACACTTGTGGGAGCTACTGTGACTAAAACTGAGCTTCCCTTCGCACAGGGAAGCAAGAGAAATGCTGATTTCATCAAACCCAGTTACATACTCAGAATCTGTACTACTGCGCAAATAGGCAAAACTAGCGTGTTCTAAAGCACGTCTCTTTAGGCAAAAAACCCGCTTCTTACGAAGTTGCTCAAATGCATCTGCGAAGTGTGCAACTTGTTCCCTGAGTTAGAAAACGTCGAGAAACGGTCGTTTCTTCTAGCGCTGTGCTTCTACACATGTCTTTGCTGAACGGTCAAAGGGCACAGGAATGCACTTTTCTCCCAGCAAATACACTGTTTCTAAGGAAATGGGAACACGCTGAGGAGACACTTGTGGGAGCTACTGTGACTAAAACTGAGCTTCCCTACGGACAGGGAAGCAAGAGAAATGCTGATTTCTTCAAACCCAGTTACATACTCAGAATCTGTACTACTGCGCAAATAGGCAAAACTAGCGCGTTCTAAAGCACGTCTCTTTAGGCAAAAAACCCGCTTCTTACGAAGTTGCTCAAATGCATCTGCGAAGTGTGCAACTTGTTCCCTGAGTTAGAAAACGTCGAGAAACGGTCGTTTCTGCTAGCGCTGTGTTTCTACACATGTCTTTGCTGAACGGTCAAAGGGCACAGTAGTGCACTTTTCTCCCAGCAAATACACTGTTTCTAAGGAAATGGGAACACGCTGAGGAGACACTTGTGGGAGCTACTGTGACTAAAACTGTGCTTCCCTACGCACAGGGAAGCAAGAGAAATGCTGATTTCATCAAACCCAGTTACATACTCAGAATCTGTACTACTGCGCCAATAGGCAAAACTAGCGCGTTCTAAAGCACGTCTCTTTAGGCAAAAAACCCGCTTCTTACGAAGTTGCCCAAATGCATCTGCGAAGTGTGCAACTTGTTCCCTGAGTTAGAAAACGTCGAGAAACGGTCGTTTCGGCTAGCGCTGTGCTTCTACACATGTCTTTGCTGAACGGTCAAAGGGCACAGGAATGCACTTTTCTCCCAGCAAATACACTGTTTCTAAGGAAATGGGAACACGCTGAGGAGACACTTGTGGGAGCTACTGTAACTAAAACTGAGCTTCCCCACGCACAGGGAAGAAAGAGAAATGCTGATTTCTTCAAACCCAGTTACATACTCAGAATCTGTACTACTGCGCAAATAGGCAAAACTAGCGCGTTCTAAAGCACGTCTCTTTAGGGAAAAAACCCGCTTCTTACGAAGTCGGTCAAATTCATCTGCGAAGTGTGCAACTTGTTCCCTGAGTTAGAAAACGTCGAGAAACGGTCGTTTCTGCTAGCGCTGTGCTTCTACACATGTCTTTGCTGAACGGTCAAAGGGCACAGTAGTGCACTTTTCTCCCAGCAAATACACTGTTTCTAAGGAAATGGGAACACGCTGAGGAGACACTTGTGGGAGCTACTGTGACTAAAACTGTGCTTCCCTACGCACAGGGAAGCAAGAGAAATGCTGATTTCATCAAACCCAGTTACATACTCAGAATCTGTACTACTGCGCAAATAGGCAAAACTAGCGTGTTCTAAAGCACGTCTCTTTAGGCAAAAAACCCGCTTCTTACAAAGTTGCCCAAATGCATCTGCCAAGTGTGCAACTTGTTCCCTGAGTTAGAGAATGGTGAGAAACGGTCGTTTCTGCTAGCGTTGTGCTTCTACACATGTCTTTGCTGAACGGTCAAAGGGCACAGTAATGCACTTTTCTCCCAGCAAATACACTGTTTCTAAGGAAATGGGAACACGCTGAGGAGACACTTGTGGGAGCTACTGTGACTAAAACTGAGCTTCCCTACGCACAGGGAAGCAAGAGAAATGCTGATTTCATCAAACCCAGTAACATACTCAGAATCTGTACTACTGCACAAATAGGCAAAACTAGCGTGTTCTAAAGCACGTCTCTTTAGGCAAAAAACCTGCTTCTTACAAAGTTGCTCAAATGCATCTGCGAAGTGTGCAACTTGTTCCCTGATTTAGAAAACGTCGAGAAACGGTCGTTTCTGCTAGCGCTGTGCTTCTACACATGTCTTTGCTGAACGGTCAAAGGGCACAGGAATGCACTTTTCTCCCAGCAAATACACTGTTTCTAAGGAAATGGGAACACGCTGAGGAGACACTTGTGGGAGCTACTGTGACTAAAACTGAGCTTCGCTACGCACAGGGAAGCAAGAGAAATGCTGATTTCATCAAACACAGTTACATACTCAGAATCTGTACTACTGCACAAATAGGCAAAACTAGCGTGTTCTAAAGCACGTCTATTTAGGCAAAAAACCCGCTTCTTACGAAGTTGCCCAAATGCATCTGCGAAGTGTGCAACTTGTTACCTGAGGTAGAAAACGTCGAGAAATGGTCGTTTCTGCTAGTGCTGTGCTTCTCCACATGTCTTTGCTGAACGGTCAAAGGGCACAGTAGTGCACTTTTCTCCCAGCAAATACACTGTTTCTAAGGAAATGGGAACATGCTGAGGAGACACTTGTGGGAGCTACTGTGACTAAAACTGAGCTTCCCTACGCACAGGGAAGCAAGAGAAATGCTGATTTCATCAAACCCAGTTACATACTCAGAATCTGTACTACTGCGCAAATAGGCAAAACTAGCGCGTTCTAAAGCACGTCTCTTTAGGCAAAAAACCCGCTTCTTACGAAGTTGCTCAAATGCATCTGCGAAGTGTGCAACTTGTTCCCTGAGTTAGAAAACGTCGAGAAACGGTCGTTTCTGCTAGCGCTGTGCTTCTACACATGTCTTTGCTGAACGGTCAAAGGGCACAGGAATGCACTTTTCTCCCAGCTAATACACTGTTTCAAGGAAATGGGAACACGCTGAGGAGACACTTGTGGGAGCTACTGTGACTAAAACTTAGCTTCCCCACGCACAGGGAAGCAAGAGAAATGCTGATTTCTTCAAACCCAGTTACATACCCAGAATCTGTACGACTGCGCAAATAGGCAAAACTAGCGCGTTCTAAAGCACGTCTCTTTAGGCAAAAAACCCGCTTCTTACGAAGTTGCCCAAATGCATCTGCGAAGTGTGCAACTTGTTCCCTGAGTTAGAAAACGTCGAGAAACGGTCGTTTCGGCTAGCGCTGTGCTTCTACACAGGTCTTTGCTGAACGGTCAAAGGGCACAGGAATGCACTTTTCTCCCAGCAAATACACTGTTTCTAAGGAAATGGGAACACGCTGAGGAGACACTTGTGGAAGCTACTGTAACTAAAACTGAGCTTCGCCACGCACAGGGATGCAAGAGAAATGCTGATTTCTTCAAACCCAGTTACGTACTCAGAATCTGTACTACTGCGCAAATAGGCAAAACCAGCGCGTTCTAAAGCACGTCTCTTTAGGGAAAAAACCCGCTTCTTACGAAGTCGGTCAAATTCATCTGCGAAGTGTGCAACTTGTTCCCTGAGTTAGAAAACGTCGAGAAACGGTCGTTTCTGCTAGCGCTGTGCTTCTACACATGTCTTTGCTGAACGGTCAAAGGGCACAGGAATGCACTTTTCTCCCAGCAAATACACTGTTTCTAAGGAAATGGGAACACGCTGAGGAGACACTTGTGGGAGCTACTGTGACTAAAACTGTGCTTCCCTACGCACAGGGAAGCAAGAGAAATGCTGATTTCATCAAACACAGTTACATACTCAGAATCTGTACTACTGCGCAAATAGGCAAAACTAGCGCGTTCTAAAGCACGTCTCTTTAGGCAAAAAACCTGCTTCTTACAAAGTTGCTCAAATGCATCTGCGAAGTGTGCAACTTGTTCCCTGATTTAGAAAACGTCGAAAAACGGTCGTTTCTGCTAGCGCTGTGCTTCTACACATGTCTTTGCTGAACGGTCAAAGGGCACAGGAATGCACTTTTCTCCCAGCAAATACACTGTTTCTAAGGAAATGGGAACACGCTGAGGAGACACTTGTGGGAGCTACTGTGACTAAAACTGAGCTTCGCTACGCACAGGGAAGCAAGAGAAATGCTGATTTCATCAAACCCAGTTACATACTCAGAATATGTACTACTGCACAAATAGGCAAAACTAGCGCGTTCTAAAGCACGTCTCTCTAGGCAAAAAACCCGCTTCTTACGAAGTTGCTCAAATGCATCTGCGAAGTGTGCAACTTGTTCCCTGAGTTAGAAAACGTCGAGAAACGGTCGTTTCTGCTAGCACTGTGCTTCTACACATGTCGTTGCTGAACGGTCAAAGGGCACAGTAATGCACTTTTCTCCCAGCAAATACACTGTTTCTAAGGAAATGGGAACACGCTGAGGAGACACTTGTGGGAGCTACTGTCACTAAAACTGAGCTTCCTTACGCACAGGGAAGCAAGAGAAATGCTGATTTCATCAAACCCAGTTACATACTCAGAATCTGTACTACTGCACAAATAGGCAAAACTAGCGCGTTCTAAAGCACGTCTCTTTAGGCAAAAAACCCGCTTCTTACGAAGTTGCTCAAATGCATCTGCGAAGTGTGCAACTTGTTCCCTGAGTTAGAAAACGTTGAGAAACGGTCGTTTCTGCTAGCGCTGTGCGTCTACACGTCTTTGCTGAACGGTCAGAGGGCACAGGAATGCACTTTTCTTCCAGCAAATACACTGTTTCTACGGAAATGGGAACACGCTGAGGAGACACTTGTGGGAGCTACTGTGACTGAAACTGAGCTTCCCTACGCACAGGGAAGCAAGAGAAATGCTGATTTCATCAAACCCAGTTACATACTCAGAATCTGTACTACTGCGCAAATAGGCAAAACTAGCGTGTTCTAAAGCACGTCTCTTTAGGCAAAAAACCCGCTTCTTACAATGTTGCCCAAATGCATCTGCGAAGTGTGCAACTTCTTCCCTGAGTTAGAGAATGGTGAGAAACGGTCGTTTCTGCTAGCGCTGTGCTTCTACACATGTCTTTGCTGAACGGTCAAAGGGCACAGTAATGCACTTTCCTCCCAGCAAATACACTGTTTCTAAGGAAATGGGAACACGCTGAGGAGACACTTGTGGGAGCTACTGTGACTAAAACTGAGCTTCCCTTCGCACAGGGAAGCAAGAGAAATGCTGATTTCATCAAACCCAGTTACATACTCAGAATCTGTACTACTGCGCAAATAGGCAAAACTAGCGTGTTCTAAAGCACGTCTCTTTAGGCAAAAAACCCGCTTCTTACGAAGTTGCTCAAATGCTTCTGTGAAGTGTGCAACTTGTTCCCTGAGTTAGAAAACGTCGAGAAACGGTCGTTTCTGCTAGCACTGTGCTTCTACACATGTCGTTGCTGAACGGTCAAAGGGCACAGTAATGCACTTTTCTCCCAGCAAATACACTGTTTCTAAGGAAATGGGAACACGCTGAGGAGACACTTGTGGGAGCTACTGTCACTAAAACTGAGCTTCCTTACGCACAGGGAAGCAAGAGAAATGCTGATTTCATCAAACCCAGTTACATACTCAGAATCTGTACTACTGCACAAATAGGCAAAACTAGCGCGTTCAAAAGCACGTCTCTTTAGGCAAAAAACCCGCTTCTTACGAAGTTGCTCAAATGCATCTGCGAAGTGTGCAACTTGTTCCCTGAGTTAGAAAACGTTGAGAAACGGTCGTTTCTGCTAGCGCTGTGCGTCTACACGTCTTTGCTGAACGGTCAGAGGGCACAGGAATGCACTTTTCTTCCAGCAAATACACTGTTTCTACGGAAATGGGAACACGCTGAGGAGACACTTGTGGGAGCTACTGTGACTGAAACTGAGCTTCCCTACGCACAGGGAAGCAAGAGAAATGCTGATTTCATCAAACCCAGTTACATACTCAGAATCTGTACTACTGCGCAAATAGGCAAAACTAGCGTGTTCTAAAGCACGTCTCTTTAGGCAAAAAACCCGCTTCTTACGAAGTTGCTCAAATGCTTCTGTGAAGTGTGCAACTTCTTCCCTGAGTTAGAGAATGGTGAGAAACGGTCGTTCTGCTAGCGCTGTGCTTCTACACATGTCTTTGCTGAACGGTCAAAGGGCACAGTAATGCACTTTCCTCCCAGCAAATACACTGTTTCTAAGGAAATGGGAACACGCTGAGGAGACACTTGTGGGAGCTACTGTGACTAAAACTGAGCTTCCCTTCGCACAGGGAAGCAAGAGAAATGCTGATTTCATCAAACCCAGTTACATACTCAGAATCTGTACTACTGCGCAAATAGGCAAAACTAGCGTGTTCTAAAGCACGTCTCTTTAGGCAAAAAACCCGCTTCTTACGAAGTTGCTCAAATGCATCTGTGAAGTGTGCAACTTGTTCCCTGAGTTAGAAAACGTCGAGAAACGGTCGTTTCTTCTAGCGCTGTGCTTCTACACATGTCTTTGCTGAACGGTCAAAGGGCACAGGAATGCACTTTTCTCCCAGCAAATACACTGTTTCTAAGGAAATGGGAACACGCTGAGGAGACACTTGTGGGAGCTACTGTGACTAAAACTGAGCTTCCCTACGGACAGGGAAGCAAGAGAAATGCTGATTTCTTCAAACCCAGTTACATACTCAGAATCTGTACTACTGCGCAAATAGGCAAAACTAGCGCGTTCTAAAGCACGTCTCTTTAGGCAAAAAACCCGCTTCTTACGAAGTTGCTCAAATGCATCTGCGAAGTGTGCAACTTGTTCCCTGAGTTAGAAAACGTCGAGAAACGGTCGTTTCTGCTAGCGCTGTGTTTCTACACATGTCTTTGCTGAACGGTCAAAGGGCACAGTAGTGCACTTTTCTCCCAGCAAATACACTGTTTCTAAGGAAATGGGAACACGCTGATGAGACACTTGTGGGAGCTACTGTGACTAAAACTGTGCTTCCCTACGCACAGGGAAGCAAGAGAAATGCTGATTTCATCAAACCCAGTTACATACTCAGAATCTGTACTACTGCGCCAATAGGCAAAACTAGCGCGTTCTAAAGCACGTCTCTTTAGGCAAAAAACCCGCTTCTTACGAAGTTGCCCAAATGCATCTGCGAAGTGTGCAACTTGTTCCCTGAGTTAGAAAACGTCGAGAAACGGTCGTTTCGGCTAGCGCTGTGCTTCTACACATGTCTTTGCTGAACGGTCAAAGGGCACAGGAATGCACTTTTCTCCCAGCAAATACACTGTTTCTAAGGAAATGGGAACACGCTGAGGAGACACTTGTGGGAGCTACTGTAACTAAAACTGAGCTTCCCCACGCACAGGGAAGAAAGAGAAATGCTGATTTCTTCAAACCCAGTTACATACTCAGAATCTGTACTACTGCGCAAATAGGCAAAACTAGCGCGTTCTAAAGCACGTCTCTTTAGGGAAAAAACCCGCTTCTTACGAAGTCGGTCAAATTCATCTGCGAAGTGTGCAACTTGTTCCCTGAGTTAGAAAACGTCGAGAAACGGTCGTTTCTGCTAGCGCTGTGCTTCTACACATGTCTTTGCTGAACGGTCAAAGGGCACAGTAGTGCACTTTTCTCCCAGCAAATACACTGTTTCTAAGGAAATGGGAACACGCTGAGGAGACACTTGTGGGAGCTACTGTGACTAAAACTGTGCTTCCCTACGCACAGGGAAGCAAGAGAAATGCTGATTTCATCAAACCCAGTTACATACTCAGAATCTGTACTACTGCGCAAATAGGCAAAACTAGCGCGTTCTAAAGCACGTCTCTTTAGGCAAAAAACCCGCTTCTTACAAAGTTGCCCAAATGCATCTGCCAAGTGTGCAACTTGTTCCCTGAGTTAGAGAATGGTGAGAAACGGTCGTTTCTGCTAGCGCTGTGCTTCTACACATGTCTTTGCTGAACGGTCAAAGGGCACAGGAATGCACTTTTCTCCCAGCAAATACACTGTTTCTAAGGAAATGGGAACACGCTGAGGAGACACTTGTGGGAGCTACTGTGACTAAAACTGAGCTTCGCTACGCACAGGGAAGCAAGAGAAATGCTGATTTCATCAAACACAGTTACATACTCAGAATCTGTACTACTGCACAAATAGGCAAAACTAGCGTGTTCTAAAGCACGTCTATTTAGGCAAAAAACCCGCTTCTTACGAAGTTGCCCAAATGCATCTGCGAAGTGTGCAACTTGTTACCTGAGGTAGAAAACGTCGAGAAATGGTCGTTTCTGCTAGTGCTGTGCTTCTCCACATGTCTTTGCTGAACGGTCAAAGGGCACAGTAGTGCACTTTTCTCCCAGCAAATACACTGTTTCTAAGGAAATGGGAACATGCTGAGGAGACACTTGTGGGAGCTACTGTGACTAAAACTGAGCTTCCCTACGCACAGGGAAGCAAGAGAAATGCTGATTTCATCAAACCCAGTTACATACTCAGAATCTGTACTACTGCGCAAATAGGCAAAACTAGCGCGTTCTAAAGCACGTCTCTTTAGGCAAAAAACCCGCTTCTTACGAAGTTGCTCAAATGCATCTGCGAAGTGTGCAACTTGTTCCCTGAGTTAGAAAACGTCGAGAAACGGTCGTTTCTGCTAGCGCTGTGCTTCTACACATGTCTTTGCTGAACGGTCAAAGGGCACAGGAATGCACTTTTCTCCCAGCTAATACACTGTTTCAAGGAAATGGGAACACGCTGAGGAGACACTTGTGGGAGCTACTGTGACTAAAACTTAGCTTCCCCACGCACAGGGAAGCAAGAGAAATGCTGATTTCTTCAAACCCAGTTACATACCCAGAATCTGTACGACTGCGCAAATAGGCAAAACTAGCGCGTTCTAAAGCACGTCTCTTTAGGCAAAAAACCCGCTTCTTACGAAGTTGCCCAAATGCATCTGCGAAGTGTGCAACTTGTTCCCTGAGTTAGAAAACGTCGAGAAACGGTCGTTTCGGCTAGCGCTGTGCTTCTACACAGGTCTTTGCTGAACGGTCAAAGGGCACAGGAATGCACTTTTCTCCCAGCAAATACACTGTTTCTAAGGAAATGGGAACACGCTGAGGAGACACTTGTGGGAGCTACTGTAACTAAAACTGAGCTTCCCCACGCACAGGGATGCAAGAGAAAAGCTGATTTCTTCAAACCCAGTTACGTACTCAGAATCTGTACTACTGCGCAAATAGGCAAAACTAGCGCGTTCTAAAGCACGTCTCTTTAGGGAAAAAACCCGCTTCTTACGAAGTCGGTCAAATTCATCTGCGAAGTGTGCAACTTGTTCCCTGAGTTAGAAAACGTCGAGAAACGGTCGTTTCTGCTAGCGCTGTGCTTCTACACATGTCTTTGCTGAACGGTCAAAGGGCACAGTAGTGCACTTTTCTCCCAGCAAATACACTGTTTCTAAGGAAATGGGAACACGCTGAGGAGACACTTGTGGGAGCTACTGTGACTAAAACTGTGCTTCCCTACGCACAGGGAAGCAAGAGAAATGCTGATTTCATCAAACCCAGTTACATACTCAGAATCTGTACTACTGCGCAAATAGGCAAAACTAGCGCGTTCTAAAGCACGTCTCTTTAGGCAAAAAACCCGCTTCTTACAAAGTTGCCCAAATGCATCTGCCAAGTGTGCAACTTGTTCCCTGAGTTAGAGAATGGTGAGAAACGGTCGTTTCTGCTAGCGCTGTGCTTCTACACATGTCTTTGCTGAACGGTCAAAGGGCACAGGAATGCACTTTTCTCCCAGCAAATACACTGTTTCTAAGGAAATGGGAACACGCTGAGGAGACACTTGTGGGAGCTACTGTGACTAAAACTGAGCTTCGCTACGCACAGGGAAGCAAGAGAAATGCTGATTTCATCAAACACAGTTACATACTCAGAATCTGTACTACTGCACAAATAGGCAAAACTAGCGTGTTCTAAAGCACGTCTATTTAGGCAAAAAACCCGCTTCTTACGAAGTTGCCCAAATGCATCTGCGAAGTGTGCAACTTGTTACCTGAGGTAGAAAACGTCGAGAAATGGTCGTTTCTGCTAGTGCTGTGCTTCTCCACATGTCTTTGCTGAACGGTCAAAGGGCACAGTAGTGCACTTTTCTCCCAGCAAATACACTGTTTCTAAGGAAATGGGAACATGCTGAGGAGACACTTGTGGGAGCTACTGTGACTAAAACTGAGCTTCCCTACGCACAGGGAAGCAAGAGAAATGCTGATTTCATCAAACCCAGTTACATACTCAGAATCTGTACTACTGCGCAAATAGGCAAAACTAGCGCGTTCTAAAGCACGTCTCTTTAGGCAAAAAACCCGCTTCTTACGAAGTTGCTCAAATGCATCTGCGAAGTGTGCAACTTGTTCCCTGAGTTAGAAAACGTCGAGAAACGGTCGTTTCTGCTAGCGCTGTGCTTCTACACATGTCTTTGCTGAACGGTCAAAGGGCACAGGAATGCACTTTTCTCCCAGCTAATACACTGTTTCAAGGAAATGGGAACACGCTGAGGAGACACTTGTGGGAGCTACTGTGACTAAAACTTAGCTTCCCCACGCACAGGGAAGCAAGAGAAATGCTGATTTCTTCAAACCCAGTTACATACCCAGAATCTGTACGACTGCGCAAATAGGCAAAACTAGCGCGTTCTAAAGCACGTCTCTTTAGGCAAAAAACCCGCTTCTTACGAAGTTGCCCAAATGCATCTGCGAAGTGTGCAACTTGTTCCCTGAGTTAGAAAACGTCGAGAAACGGTCGTTTCGGCTAGCGCTGTGCTTCTACACAGGTCTTTGCTGAACGGTCAAAGGGCACAGGAATGCACTTTTCTCCCAGCAAATACACTGTTTCTAAGGAAATGGGAACACGCTGAGGAGACACTTGTGGGAGCTACTGTAACTAAAACTGAGCTTCCCCACGCACAGGGATGCAAGAGAAATGCTGATTTCTTCAAACCCAGTTACGTACTCAGAATCTGTACTACTGCGCAAATAGGCAAAACTAGCGCGTTCTAAAGCACGTCTCTTTAGGGAAAAAACCCGCTTCTTACGAAGTCGGTCAAATTCATCTGCGAAGTGTGCAACTTGTTCCCTGAGTTAGAAAACGTCGAGAAACGGTCGTTTCTGCTAGCGCTGTGCTTCTACACATGTCTTTGCTGAACGGTCAAAGGGCACAGTAGTGCACTTTTCTCCCAGCAAATACACTGTTTCTAAGGAAATGGGAACACGCTGAGGAGACACTTGTGGGAGCTACTGTGACTAAAACTGTGCTTCCCTACGCACAGGGAAGCAAGAGAAATGCTGATTTCATCAAACACAGTTACATACTCAGAATCTGTACTACTGCGCAAATAGGCAAAACTAGCGCGTTCTAAAGCACGTCTCTTTAGGCAAAAAACCTGCTTCTTACAAAGTTGCTCAAATGCATCTGCGAAGTGTGCAACTTGTTCCCTGATTTAGAAAACGTCGAAAAACGGTCGTTTCTGCTAGCGCTGTGCTTCTACACATGTCTTTGCTGAACGGTCAAAGGGCACAGGAATGCACTTTTCTCCCAGCAAATACACTGTTTCTAAGGAAATGGGAACACGCTGAGGAGACACTTGTGGGAGCTACTGTGACTAAAACTGAGCTTCGCTACGCACAGGGAAGCAAGAGAAATGCTGATTTCATCAAACCCAGTTACATACTCAGAATATGTACTACTGCACAAATAGGCAAAACTAGCGCGTTCTAAAGCACGTCTCTCTAGGCAAAAAACCCGCTTCTTACGAAGTTGCTCAAATGCATCTGCGAAGTGTGCAACTTGTTCCCTGAGTTAGAAAACGTCGAGAAACGGTCGTTTCTGCTAGCACTGTGCTTCTACACATGTCGTTGCTGAACGGTCAAAGGGCACAGTAATGCACTTTTCTCCCAGCAAATACACTGTTTCTAAGGAAATGGGAACACGCTGAGGAGACACTTGTGGGAGCTACTGTCACTAAAACTGAGCTTCCTTACGCACAGGGAAGCAAGAGAAATGCTGATTTCATCAAACCCAGTTACATACTCAGAATCTGTACTACTGCACAAATAGGCAAAACTAGCGCGTTCTAAAGCACGTCTCTTTAGGCAAAAAACCCGCTTCTTACGAAGTTGCTCAAATGCATCTGCGAAGTGTGCAACTTGTTCCCTGAGTTAGAAAACGTTGAGAAACGGTCGTTTCTGCTAGCGCTGTGCGTCTACACGTCTTTGCTGAACGGTCAGAGGGCACAGGAATGCACTTTTCTTCCAGCAAATACACTGTTTCTACGGAAATGGGAACACGCTGAGGAGACACTTGTGGGAGCTACTGTGACTGAAACTGAGCTTCCCTACGCACAGGGAAGCAAGAGAAATGCTGATTTCATCAAACCCAGTTACATACTCAGAATCTGTACTACTGCGCAAATAGGCAAAACTAGCGTGTTCTAAAGCACGTCTCTTTAGGCAAAAAACCCGCTTCTTACAATGTTGCCCAAATGCATCTGCGAAGTGTGCAACTTCTTCCCTGAGTTAGAGAATGGTGAGAAACGGTCGTTTCTGCTAGCGCTGTGCTTCTACACATGTCTTTGCTGAACGGTCAAAGGGCACAGTAATGCACTTTCCTCCCAGCAAATACACTGTTTCTAAGGAAATGGGAACACGCTGAGGAGACACTTGTGGGAGCTACTGTGACTAAAACTGAGCTTCCCTTCGCACAGGGAAGCAATAGAAATGCTGATTTCATCAAAACCAGTTACATACTCAGAATCTGTACTACTGCGCAAATAGGCAAAACTAGCGTGTTCTAAAGCACGTCTCTTTAGGCAAAAAACCCGCTTCTTACGAAGTTGCTCAAATGCTTCTGTGAAGTGTGCAACTTGTTCCCTGAGTTAGAAAACGTCGAGAAACGGTCGTTTCTTCTAGCGCTGTGCTTCTACACATGTCTTTGCTGAACGGTCAAAGGGCACAGGAATGCACTTTTCTCCCAGCAAATACACTGTTTCTAAGGAAATGGGAACACGCTGAGGAGACACTTGTGGGAGCTACTGTGACTAAAACTGTGCTTCCCTACGCACAGGGAAGCAAGAGAAATGCTGATTTCATCAAACCCAGTTACATACTCAGAATCTGTACTACTGCGCAAATAGGCAAAACTAGCGCGTTCTAAAGCACGTCTCTTTAGGCAAAAAACCCGCTTCTTACAATGTTGCCCAAATGCATCTGCGAAGTGTGCAACTTCTTCCCTGAGTTAGGGAATGGTGAGAAACGGTCGTTTCTGCTAGCGCTGTGCTTCTACACATGTCTTTGCTGAACGGTCAAAGGGCACAGTAATGCACTTTCCTCCCAGCAAATACACTGTTTCTAAGGAAATGGGAACACGCTGAGGAGACACTTGTGGGAGCTACTGTGACTAAAACTGAGCTTCCCTTCGCACAGGGAAGCAAGAGAAATGCTGATTTCATCAAACCCAGTTACATACTCAGAATCTGTACTACTGCGCAAATAGGCAAAACTAGCGTGTTCTAAAGCACGTCTCTTTAGGCAAAAAACCCGCTTCTTACGAAGTTGCTCAAATGCATCTGTGAAGTGTGCAACTTGTTCCCTGAGTTAGAAAACGTCGAGAAACGGTCGTTTCTTCTAGCGCTGTGCTTCTACACATGTCTTTGCTGAACGGTCAAAGGGCACAGGAATGCACTTTTCTCCCAGCAAATACACTGTTTCTCAGGAAATGGGAACACGCTGAGGAGACACTTGTGGGAGCTACTGTGACTAAAACTGAGCTTCCCAACGGACAGGGAAGCCAGAGAAATGCTGATTTCTTCAAACCCAGTTACATACTCAGAATCTGTACTACTGCGCAAATAGGCAAAACTAGCGCGTTCTAAAGCACGTCTCTTTAGGCAAAAAACCCGCTTCTTACGAAGTTGCTCAAATGCATCTGCGAAGTGTGCAACTTGTTCCCTGAGTTAGAAAACGTCGAGAAACGGTCGTTTCTGCTAGCGCTGTGTTTCTACACATGTCTTTGCTGAACGGTCAAAGGGCACAGTAGTGCACTTTTCTCCCAGCAAATACACTGTTTCTAAGGAAATGGGAACACGCTGAGGAGACACTTGTGGGAGCTACTGTGACTAAAACTGTGCTTCCCTACGCACAGGGAAGCAAGAGAAATGCTGATTTCATCAAACCCAGTTACATACTCAGAATCTGTACTACTGCGCCAATAGGCAAAACTAGCGCGTTCTAAAGCACGTCTCTTTAGGCAAAAAACCCGCTTCTTACGAAGTTGCCCAAATGCATCTGCGAAGTGTGCAACTTGTTCCCTGAGTTAGAAAACGTCGAGAAACGGTCGTTTCGGCTAGCGCTGTGCTTCTACACATGTCTTTGCTGAACGGTCAAAGGGCACAGGAATGCACTTTTCTCCCAGCAAATACACTGTTTCTAAGGAAATGGGAACACGCTGAGGAGACACTTGTGGGAGCTACTGTAACTAAAACTGAGCTTCCCCACGCACAGGGAAGAAAGAGAAATGCTGATTTCTTCAAACCCAGTTACATACTCAGAATCTGTACTACTGCGCAAATAGGCAAAACTAGCGTGTTCTAAAGCACGTCTCTTTAGGCAAAAAACCCGCTTCTTACGAAGTTGCTCAAATGCTTCTGTGAAGTGTGCAACTTGTTCCCTGAGTTAGAAAACGTCGAGAAACGGTCGTTTCTTCTAGCGCTGTGCTTCTACACATGTCTTTGCTGAACGGTCAAAGGGCACAGGAATGCACTTTTCTCCCAGCAAATACACTGTTTCTAAGGAAATGGGAACACGCTGAGGAGACACTTGTGGGAGCTACTGTGACTAAAACTGTGCTTCCCTACGCACAGGGAAGCAAGAGAAATGCTGATTTCATCAAACCCAGTTACATACTCAGAATCTGTACTACTGCGCAAATAGGCAAAACTAGCGCGTTCTAAAGCACGTCTCTTTAGGCAAAAAACCCGCTTCTTACAATGTTGCCCAAATGCATCTGCGAAGTGTGCAACTTCTTCCCTGAGTTAGGGAATGGTGAGAAACGGTCGTTTCTGCTAGCGCTGTGCTTCTACACATGTCTTTGCTGAACGGTCAAAGGGCACAGTAATGCACTTTCCTCCCAGCAAATACACTGTTTCTAAGGAAATGGGAACACGCTGAGGAGACACTTGTGGGAGCTACTGTGACTAAAACTGAGCTTCCCTTCGCACAGGGAAGCAAGAGAAATGCTGATTTCATCAAACCCAGTTACATACTCAGAATCTGTACTACTGCGCAAATAGGCAAAACTAGCGTGTTCTAAAGCACGTCTCTTTAGGCAAAAAACCCGCTTCTTACGAAGTTGCTCAAATGCATCTGTGAAGTGTGCAACTTGTTCCCTGAGTTAGAAAACGTCGAGAAACGGTCGTTTCTTCTAGCGCTGTGCTTCTACACATGTCTTTGCTGAACGGTCAAAGGGCACAGGAATGCACTTTTCTCCCAGCAAATACACTGTTTCTCAGGAAATGGGAACACGCTGAGGAGACACTTGTGGGAGCTACTGTGACTAAAACTGAGCTTCCCAACGGACAGGGAAGCCAGAGAAATGCTGATTTCTTCAAACCCAGTTACATACTCAGAATCTGTACTACTGCGCAAATAGGCAAAACTAGCGCGTTCTAAAGCACGTCTCTTTAGGCAAAAAACCCGCTTCTTACGAAGTTGCTCAAATGCATCTGCGAAGTGTGCAACTTGTTCCCTGAGTTAGAAAACGTCGAGAAACGGTCGTTTCTGCTAGCGCTGTGTTTCTACACATGTCTTTGCTGAACGGTCAAAGGGCACAGTAGTGCACTTTTCTCCCAGCAAATACACTGTTTCTAAGGAAATGGGAACACGCTGAGGAGACACTTGTGGGAGCTACTGTGACTAAAACTGTGCTTCCCTACGCACAGGGAAGCAAGAGAAATGCTGATTTCATCAAACCCAGTTACATACTCAGAATCTGTACTACTGCGCCAATAGGCAAAACTAGCGCGTTCTAAAGCACGTCTCTTTAGGCAAAAAACCCGCTTCTTACGAAGTTGCCCAAATGCATCTGCGAAGTGTGCAACTTGTTCCCTGAGTTAGAAAACGTCGAGAAACGGTCGTTTCGGCTAGCGCTGTGCTTCTACACATGTCTTTGCTGAACGGTCAAAGGGCACAGGAATGCACTTTTCTCCCAGCAAATACACTGTTTCTAAGGAAATGGGAACACGCTGAGGAGACACTTGTGGGAGCTACTGTAACTAAAACTGAGCTTCCCCACGCACAGGGAAGAAAGAGAAATGCTGATTTCTTCAAACCCAGTTACATACTCAGAATCTGTACTACTGCGCAAATAGGCAAAACTAGCGCGTTCTAAAGCACGTCTCTTTAGGGAAAAAACCCGCTTCTTACGAAGTCGGTCAAATTCATCTGCGAAGTGTGCAACTTGTTCCCTGAGTTAGAAAACGTCGAGAAACGGTCGTTTCTGCTAGCGCTGTGCTTCTACACATGTCTTTGCTGAACGGTCAAAGGGCACAGTAGTGCACTTTTCTCCCAGCAAATACACTGTTTCTAAGGAAATGGGAACACGCTGAGGAGACACTTGTGGGAGCTACTGTGACTAAAACTGTGCTTCCCTACGCACAGGGAAGCAAGAGAAATGCTGATTTCATCAAACCCAGTTACATACTCAGAATCTGTACTACTGCGCAAATAGGCAAAACTAGCGCGTTCTAAAGCACGTCTCTTTAGGCAAAAAACCCGCTTCTTACAAAGTTGCCCAAATGCATCTGCCAAGTGTGCAACTTGTTCCCTGAGTTAGAGAATGGTGAGAAACGGTCGTTTCTGCTAGCGCTGTGCTTCTACACATGTCTTTGCTGAACGGTCAAAGGGCACAGGAATGCACTTTTCTCCCAGCAAATACACTGTTTCTAAGGAAATGGGAACACGCTGAGGAGACACTTGTGGGAGCTACTGTGACTAAAACTGAGCTTCGCTACGCACAGGGAAGCAAGAGAAATGCTGATTTCATCAAACACAGTTACATACTCAGAATCTGTACTACTGCACAAATAGGCAAAACTAGCGTGTTCTAAAGCACGTCTATTTAGGCAAAAAACCCGCTTCTTACGAAGTTGCCCAAATGCATCTGCGAAGTGTGCAACTTGTTACCTGAGGTAGAAAACGTCGAGAAATGGTCGTTTCTGCTAGTGCTGTGCTTCTCCACATGTCTTTGCTGAACGGTCAAAGGGCACAGTAGTGCACTTTTCTCCCAGCAAATACACTGTTTCTAAGGAAATGGGAACATGCTGAGGAGACACTTGTGGGAGCTACTGTGACTAAAACTGAGCTTCCCTACGCACAGGGAAGCAAGAGAAATGCTGATTTCATCAAACCCAGTTACATACTCAGAATCTGTACTACTGCGCAAATAGGCAAAACTAGCGCGTTCTAAAGCACGTCTCTTTAGGCAAAAAACCCGCTTCTTACGAAGTTGCTCAAATGCATCTGCGAAGTGTGCAACTTGTTCCCTGAGTTAGAAAACGTCGAGAAACGGTCGTTTCTGCTAGCGCTGTGCTTCTACACATGTCTTTGCTGAACGGTCAAAGGGCACAGGAATGCACTTTTCTCCCAGCTAATACACTGTTTCAAGGAAATGGGAACACGCTGAGGAGACACTTGTGGGAGCTACTGTGACTAAAACTTAGCTTCCCCACGCACAGGGAAGCAAGAGAAATGCTGATTTCTTCAAACCCAGTTACATACCCAGAATCTGTACGACTGCGCAAATAGGCAAAACTAGCGCGTTCTAAAGCACGTCTCTTTAGGCAAAAAACCCGCTTCTTACGAAGTTGCCCAAATGCATCTGCGAAGTGTGCAACTTGTTCCCTGAGTTAGAAAACGTCGAGAAACGGTCGTTTCGGCTAGCGCTGTGCTTCTACACAGGTCTTTGCTGAACGGTCAAAGGGCACAGGAATGCACTTTTCTCCCAGCAAATACACTGTTTCTAAGGAAATGGGAACACGCTGAGGAGACACTTGTGGGAGCTACTGTAACTAAAACTGAGCTTCCCCACGCACAGGGATGCAAGAGAAATGCTGATTTCTTCAAACCCAGTTACGTACTCAGAATCTGTACTACTGCGCAAATAGGCAAAACTAGCGCGTTCTAAAGCACGTCTCTTTAGGGAAAAAACCCGCTTCTTACGAAGTCGGTCAAATTCATCTGCGAAGTGTGCAACTTGTTCCCTGAGTTAGAAAACGTCGAGAAACGGTCGTTTCTGCTAGCGCTGTGCTTCTACACATGTCTTTGCTGAACGGTCAAAGGGCACAGTAGTGCACTTTTCTCCCAGCAAATACACTGTTTCTAAGGAAATGGGAACACGCTGAGGAGACACTTGTGGGAGCTACTGTGACTAAAACTGTGCTTCCCTACGCACAGGGAAGCAAGAGAAATGCTGATTTCATCAAACACAGTTACATACTCAGAATCTGTACTACTGCGCAAATAGGCAAAACTAGCGCGTTCTAAAGCACGTCTCTTTAGGCAAAAAACCTGCTTCTTACAAAGTTGCTCAAATGCATCTGCGAAGTGTGCAACTTGTTCCCTGATTTAGAAAACGTCGAAAAACGGTCGTTTCTGCTAGCGCTGTGCTTCTACACATGTCTTTGCTGAACGGTCAAAGGGCACAGGAATGCACTTTTCTCCCAGCAAATACACTGTTTCTAAGGAAATGGGAACACGCTGAGGAGACACTTGTGGGAGCTACTGTGACTAAAACTGAGCTTCGCTACGCACAGGGAAGCAAGAGAAATGCTGATTTCATCAAACCCAGTTACATACTCAGAATATGTACTACTGCACAAATAGGCAAAACTAGCGCGTTCTAAAGCACGTCTCTCTAGGCAAAAAACCCGCTTCTTACGAAGTTGCTCAAATGCATCTGCGAAGTGTGCAACTTGTTCCCTGAGTTAGAAAACGTCGAGAAACGGTCGTTTCTGCTAGCACTGTGCTTCTACACATGTCGTTGCTGAACGGTCAAAGGGCACAGTAATGCACTTTTCTCCCAGCAAATACACTGTTTCTAAGGAAATGGGAACACGCTGAGGAGACACTTGTGGGAGCTACTGTCACTAAAACTGAGCTTCCTTACGCACAGGGAAGCAAGAGAAATGCTGATTTCATCAAACCCAGTTACATACTCAGAATCTGTACTACTGCACAAATAGGCAAAACTAGCGCGTTCTAAAGCACGTCTCTTTAGGCAAAAAACCCGCTTCTTACGAAGTTGCTCAAATGCATCTGCGAAGTGTGCAACTTGTTCCCTGAGTTAGAAAACGTTGAGAAACGGTCGTTTCTGCTAGCGCTGTGCGTCTACACGTCTTTGCTGAACGGTCAGAGGGCACAGGAATGCACTTTTCTTCCAGCAAATACACTGTTTCTACGGAAATGGGAACACGCTGAGGAGACACTTGTGGGAGCTACTGTGACTGAAACTGAGCTTCCCTACGCACAGGGAAGCAAGAGAAATGCTGATTTCATCAAACCCAGTTACATACTCAGAATCTGTACTACTGCGCAAATAGGCAAAACTAGCGTGTTCTAAAGCACGTCTCTTTAGGCAAAAAACCCGCTTCTTACAATGTTGCCCAAATGCATCTGCGAAGTGTGCAACTTCTTCCCTGAGTTAGAGAATGGTGAGAAACGGTCGTTTCTGCTAGCGCTGTGCTTCTACACATGTCTTTGCTGAACGGTCAAAGGGCACAGTAATGCACTTTCCTCCCAGCAAATACACTGTTTCTAAGGAAATGGGAACACGCTGAGGAGACACTTGTGGGAGCTACTGTGACTAAAACTGAGCTTCCCTTCGCACAGGGAAGCAAGAGAAATGCTGATTTCATCAAACCCAGTTACATACTCAGAATCTGTACTACTGCGCAAATAGGCAAAACTAGCGTGTTCTAAAGCACGTCTCTTTAGGCAAAAAACCCGCTTCTTACGAAGTTGCTCAAATGCTTCTGTGAAGTGTGCAACTTGTTCCCTGAGTTAGAAAACGTCGAGAAACGGTCGTTTCTTCTAGCGCTGTGCTTCTACACATGTCTTTGCTGAACGGTCAAAGGGCACAGGAATGCACTTTTCTCCCAGCAAATACACTGTTTCTAAGGAAATGGGAACACGCTGAGGAGACACTTGTGGGAGCTACTGTGACTAAAACTGTGCTTCCCTACGCACAGGGAAGCAAGAGAAATGCTGATTTCATCAAACCAAGTTACATACTCAGAATCTGTACTACTGCGCAAATAGGCAAAACTAGCGCGTTCTAAAGCACGTCTCTTTAGGCAAAAAACCCGCTTCTTACAATGTTGCCCAAATGCATCTGCGAAGTGTGCAACTTCTTCCCTGAGTTAGAGAATGGTGAGAAACGGTCGTTTCTGCTAGCGCTGTGCTTCTACACATGTCTTTGCTGAACGGTCAAAGGGCACAGTAATGCACTTTCCTCCCAGCAAATACACTGTTTCTAAGGAAATGGGAACACGCTGAGGAGACACTTGTGGGAGCTACTGTGATTAAAACTGAGCTTCCCTTCGCACAGGGAAGCAAGAGAAATGCTGATTTCATCAAACCCAGTTACATACTCAGAATCTGTACTACTGCGCAAATAGGCAAAACTAGCGTGTTCTAAAGCACGTCTCTTTAGGCAAAAAACCTGCTTCTTACGAAGTTGCTCAAATGCATCTGTGAAGTGTGCAACTTGTTCCCTGAGTTAGAAAACGTCGAGAAACGGTCGTTTCTTCTAGCGCTGTGCTTCTACACATGTCTTTGCTGAACGGTCAAAGGGCACAGGAATGCACTTTTCTCCCAGCAAATACACTGTTTCTAAGGAAATGGGAACACGCTGAGGAGACACTTGTGGGAGCTACTGTGACTAAAACTGAGCTTCCCTACGGACAGGGAAGCAAGAGAAATGCTGATTTCTTCAAACCCAGTTACATACTCAGAATCTGTACTACTGCGCAAATAGGCAAAACTAGCGCGTTCTAAAGCACGTCTCTTTAGGCAAAAAACCCGCTTCTTACGAAGTTGCTCAAATGCATCTGCGAAGTGTGCAACTTGTTCCCTGAGTTAGAAAACGTCGAGAAACGGTCGTTTCTGCTAGCGCTGTGTTTCTACACATGTCTTTGCTGAACGGTCAAAGGGCACAGTAGTGCACTTTTCTCCCAGCAAATACACTGTTTCTAAGGAAATGGGAACACGCTGAGGAGACACTTGTGGGAGCTACTGTGACTAAAACTGTGCTTCCCTACGCACAGGGAAGCAAGAGAAATGCTGATTTCATCAAACCCAGTTACATACTCAGAATCTGTACTACTGCGCAAATAGGCAAAACTAGCGCGTTCTAAAGCACGTCTCTTTAGGCAAAAAACCCGCTTCTTACGAAGTTGCCCAAATGCATCTGCGAAGTGTGCAACTTGTTCCCTGAGTTAGAAAACGTCGAGAAACGGTCGTTTCGGCTAGCGCTGTGCTTCTACACATGTCTTTGCTGAACGGTCAAAGGGCACAGGAATGCACTTTTCTCCCAGCAAATACACTGTTTCTAAGGAAATGGGAACACGCTGAGGAGACACTTGTGGGAGCTACTGTAACTAAAACTGAGCTTCCCCACGCACAGGGAAGAAAGAGAAATGCTGATTTCTTCAAACCCAGTTACATACTCAGAATCTGTACTACTGCGCAAATAGGCAAAACTAGCGCGTTCTAAAGCACGTCTCTTTAGGGAAAAAAACCCGCTTCTTACGAAGTCGGTCAAATTCATCTGCGAAGTGTGCAACTTGTTCCCTGAGTTAGAAAACGTCGAGAAACGGTCGTTTCGGCTAGCGCTGTGCTTCTACACATGTCTTTGCTGAACGGTCAAAGGGCACAGTAGTGCACTTTTCTCCCAGCAAATACACTGTTTCTAAGGAAATGGGAACACGCTGAGGAGACACTTGTGGGAGCTACTGTGACTAAAACTGTGCTTCCCTACGCACAGGGAAGCAAGAGAAATGCTGATTTCATCAAACCCAGTTACATACTCAGAATCTGTACTACTGCGCAAATAGGCAAAACTAGCGCGTTCTAAAGCACGTCTCTTTAGGCAAAAAACCCGCTTCTTACAAAGTTGCCCAAATGCATCTGCCAAGTGTGCAACTTGTTCCCTGAGTTAGAGAATGGTGAGAAACGGTCGTTTCTGCTAGCGCTGTGCTTCTACACATGTCTTTGCTGAACGGTCAAAGGGCACAGTAATGCACTTTTCTCCCAGCAAATACACTGTTTCTAAGGAAATGGGAACACGCTGAGGAGACACTTGTGGGAGCTACTGTGACTAAAACTGTGCTTCCCTACGCACAGGGAAGCAAGAGAAATGCTGATTTCATCAAACACAGTTACATACTCAGAATCTGTACTACTGCGCAAACAGGCAAAACTAGCGCGTTCTAAAGCACGTCTCTTTAGGCAAAAAACCCGCTTCTTACGAAGTTGCTCAAATGCATCTGCGAAGTGTGCAACTTGTTCCCTGAGTTAGAAAACGTCGAGAAACGGTCGTTTCTGCTAGCGCTGTGCTTCTACACATGTCTTTGCTGAACGGTCAAAGGGCACAGGAATGCACTTTTCGCCCAGCAAATACACTGTTTCTAAGGAAATGGGAACACGCTGAGGAGACACTTGAGGGAGCTACTGTGACTATAACTGAGCTTCCCTACGGACAGGGAAGCAAGAGAAATGCTGATTTCTTCAAACCCAGTTACATACTCAGAATCTGTACTACTGCGCAAATAGGCAAAACTAGCGCGTTCTAAAGCACGTCTCTTTAGGCAAAAAACCGGCTTCATACGAAGTTGCTCAAATGTATCTGCGAAGTGTGCAACTTGTTCCCTGATTTAGAAAACGTCGAGAAACGGTCGTTTCTGCTAGCGCAGTGCTTCTACACATGTCTTTGCTGAACGGTGAAAGGGCACAGGAATGCAGTTTTCTCCCAGCAAATACAATGTTTCTAAGGAAATGGGAACACGCTGAGGAGACACTTGTGGGAGCTACTGTGACTAAAACTGAGCTTCCCTACGCACAGGGAAGCAAGAGAAATGCTGATTTCATCAAACACAGTTACATACTCAGAATCTGTACTACTGCGCAAATAGGCAAAACTAGCGCGTTCTAAAGCACGTCTCTTTAGGCAAAAAACCTGCTTCTTACAAAGTTGCTCAAATGCATCTGCGAAGTGTGCAACTTGTTCCCTGATTTAGAAAACGTCGAGAAACGGTCGTTTCTGCTAGCGCTGTGCTTCTACACATGTCTTTGCTGAACGGTCAAAGGGCACAGGAATGCACTTTTCTCCCAGCAAATACACTGTTTCTAAGGAAATGGGAACACGCTGAGGAGACACTTGTGGGAGCTACTGTGACTAAAACTGAGCTTCGCTACGCACAGGGAAGCAAGAGAAATGCTGATTTCATCAACCACAGTTACATACTCAGAATCTGTACTACTGCACAAATAGGCAAAACTAGCGCGTTCTAAAGCACGTCTCTCTAGGCAAAAAACCCGCTTCTTACGAAGTTGCTCAAATGCATCTGCGAAGTGTGCAACTTGTTCCCTGAGTTAGAAAACGTCGAGAAACGGTCGTTTCTGCTAGCACTGTGCTTCTACACGTCTTTGCTGAACGGTCAGAGGGCACAGGAATGCACTTTTCTCCCAGCAAATACACTGTTTCTACGGAAATGGGAACACGCTGAGGAGACACTTGTGGGAGCTACTGTGACTAAAACTGAGCTTCCCTACGCACAGGGAAGCAAGAGAAATGCTGATTTCATCAAACCCAGTTACATACTCAGAATCTGTTCTACTGCGCAAATAGGCAAAACTAGCGTGTTCTAAAGCACGTCTATTTAGGCAAAAAACCCGCTTCTTACGAAGTTGCCCAAATGCATCTGCGAAGTGTGCAACTTGTTACCTGAGGTAGAAAACGTCGAGAAATGGTCGTTTCTGCTAGTGCTGTGCTTCTCCACATGTCTTTGCTGAACGGTCAAAGGGCACAGTAGTGCACTTTTCTCCCAGCAAATACACTGTTTCTAAGGAAATGGGAACATGCTGAGGAGACACTTGTGGGAGCTACTGTGACTAAAACTGAGCTTCCCTACGCACAGGGAAGCAAGAGAAATGCTGATTTCATCAAACCCAGTTACATACTCAGAATCTGTACTACTGCGCAAATAGGCAAAACTAGCGTGTTCTAAAGCACGTCTCTTTAGGCAAAAAACCCGCTTCTTACGAAGTTGCTCAAATGCTTCTGTGAAGTGTGCAACTTGTTCCCTGAGTTAGAAAACGTCGAGAAACGGTCGTTTCTTCTAGCGCTGTGCTTCTACACATGTCTTTGCTGAACGGTCAAAGGGCACAGGAATGCACTTTTCTCCCAGCAAATACACTGTTTCTAAGGAAATGGGAACACGCTGAGGAGACACTTGTGGGAGCTACTGTGACTAAAACTGTGCTTCCCTACGCACAGGGAAGCAAGAGAAATGCTGATTTCATCGAACCCAGTTACATACTCAGAATCTGTACTACTGCGCAAATAGGCAAAACTAGCGCGTTCTAAAGCACGTCTCTTTAGGCAAAAAACCCGCTTCTTACAATGTTGCCCAAATGCATCTGCGAAGTGTGCAACTTCTTCCCTGAGTTAGAGAATGGTGAGAAACGGTCGTTTCTGCTAGCGCTGTGCTTCTACACATGTCTTTGCTGAACGGTCAAAGGGCACAGTAATGCACTTTCCTCCCAGCAAATACACTGTTTCTAAGGAAATGGGAACACGCTGAGGAGACACTTGTGGGAGCTACTCTGACTAAAACTGAGCTTCCCTTCGCACAGGGAAGCAAGAGAAATGCTGATTTCATCAAACCCAGTTACATACTCAGAATCTGTACTACTGCGCAAATAGGCAAAACTAGCGTGTTCTAAAGCACGTCTCTTTAGGCAAAAAACCCGCTTCTTACGAAGTTGCTCAAATGCATCTGTGAAGTGTGCAACTTGTTCCCTGAGTTAGAAAACGTCGAGAAACGGTCGTTTCTTCTAGCGCTGTGCTTCTACACATGTCTTTGCTGAACGGTCAAAGGGCACAGGAATGCACTTTTCTCCCAGCAAATACACTGTTTCTAAGGAAATGGGAACACGCTGAGGAGACACTTGTGGGAGCTACTGTGACTAAAACTGAGCTTCCCTACGGACAGGGAAGCAAGAGAAATGCTGATTTCTTCAAACCCAGTTACAAACTCAGAATCTGTACTACTGCGCAAATAGGCAAAACTAGCGCGTTCTAAAGCACGTCTCTTTAGGCAAAAAACCCGCTTCTTACGAAGTTGCTCAAATGCATCTGCGAAGTGTGCAACTTGTTCCCTGAGTTAGAAAACGTCGAGACACGGTCGTTTCTGCTAGCGCTGTGTTTCTACACATGTCTTTGCTGAACGGTCAAAGGGCACAGTAGTGCACTTTTCTCCCAGCAAATACACTGTTTCTAAGGAAATGGGAACACGCTGAGGAGACACTTGTGGGAGCTACTGTGACTAAAACTGTGCTTCCCTACGCACAGGGAAGCAAGAGAAATGCTGATTTCATCAAACCCAGTTACATACTCAGAATCTGTACTACTGCGCCAATAGGCAAAACTAGCGCGTTCTAAAGCACGTCTCTTTAGGCAAAAAACCCGCTTCTTACGAAGTTGCCCAAATGCATCTGCGAAGTGTGCAACTTGTTCCCTGAGTTAGAAAACGTCGAGAAACGGTCGTTTCGGCTAGCGCTGTGCTTCTACACATGTCTTTGCTGAACGGTCAAAGGGCACAGGAATGCACTTTTCTCCCAGCAAATACACTGTTTCTAAGGAAATGGGAACACGCTGAGGAGACACTTGTGGGAGCTACTGTAACTAAAACTGAGCTTCCCCACGCACAGGGAAGAAAGAGAAATGCTGATTTCTTCAAACCCAGTTACATACTCAGAATCTGTACTACTGCGCAAATAGGCAAAACTAGCGCGTTCTAAAGCACGTCTCTTTAGGGAAAAAACCCGCTTCTTACGAAGTCGGTCAAATTCATCTGCGAAGTGTGCAACTTGTTCCCTGAGTTAGAAAACGTCGAGAAACGGTCGTTTCTGCTAGCGCTGTGCTTCTACACATGTCTTTGCTGAACGGTCAAAGGGCACAGTAGTGCACTTTTCTCCCAGCAAATACACTGTTTCTAAGGAAATGGGAACACGCTGAGGAGACACTTGTGGGAGCTACTGTGACTAAAACTGTGCTTCCCTACGCACAGGGAAGCAAGAGAAATGCTGATTTCATCAAACCCAGTTACATACTCAGAATCTGTACTACTGCGCAAATAGGCAAAACTAGCGCGTTCTAAAGCACGTCTCTTTAGGCAAAAAACCCGCTTCTTACAAAGTTGCCCAAATGCATCTGCCAAGTGTGCAACTTGTTCCCTGAGTTAGAGAATGGTGAGAAACGGTCGTTTCTGCTAGCGCTGTGCTTCTACACATGTCTTTACTGAACGGTCAAAGGGCACAGTAATGCACTTTTCTCCCAGCAAATACACTGTTTCTAAGGAAATGGGAACACGCTGAGGAGACACTTGTGGGAGCTACTGTGACTAAAACTGAGCTTCCCTACGCACAGGGAAGCAAGAGAAATGCTGATTTCATCAAACCCAGTAACATACTCAGAATCTGTACTACTGCACAAATAGGCAAAACTAGCGTGTTCTAAAGCACGTCTCTTTAGGCAAAAAACCTGCTTCTTACAAAGTTGCTCAAATGCATCTGCAAAGTGTGCAACTTGTTCCCTGATTTAGAAAACGTCGAGAAACGGTCGTTTCTGCTAGCGCTGTGCTTCTACACATGTCTTTGCTGAACGGTCAAAGGGCACAGGAATGCACTTTTCTCCCAGCAAATACACTGTTTCTAAGGAAATGGGAACACGCTGAGGAGACACTTGTGGGAGCTACTGTGACTAAAACTGAGCTTCGCTACGCACAGGGAAGCAAGAGAAATGCTGATTTCATCAAACACAGTTACATACTCAGAATCTGTACTACTGCACAAATAGGCAAAACTAGCGTGTTCTAAAGCACGTCTATTTAGGCAAAAAACCCGCTTCTTACGAAGTTGCCCAAATGCATCTGCGAAGTGTGCAACTTGTTACCTGAGGTAGAAAACGTCGAGAAATGGTCGTTTCTGCTAGTGCTGTGCTTCTCCACATGTCTTTGCTGAACGGTCAAAGGGCACAGTAGTGCACTTTTCTCCCAGCAAATACACTGTTTCTAAGGAAATGGGAACATGCTGAGGAGACACTTGTGGGAGCTACTGTGACTAAAACTGAGCTTCCCTACGCACAGGGAAGCAAGAGAAATGCTGATTTCATCAAACCCAGTTACATACTCAGAATCTGTACTACTGCGCAAATAGGCAAAACTAGCGCGTTCTAAAGCACGTCTCTTTAGGCAAAAAACCCGCTTCTTACGAAGTTGCTCAAATGCATCTGCGAAGTGTGCAACTTGTTCCCTGAGTTAGAAAACGTCGAGAAACGGTCGTTTCTGCTAGCGCTGTGCTTCTACACATGTCTTTGCTGAACGGTCAAAGGGCACAGGAATGCACTTTTCTCCCAGCTAATACACTGTTTCAAGGAAATGGGAACACGCTGAGGAGACACTTGTGGGAGCTACTGTGACTAAAACTTAGCTTCCCCACGCACAGGGAAGCAAGAGAAATGCTGATTTCTTCAAACCCAGTTACATACCCAGAATCTGTACGACTGCGCAAATAGGCAAAACTAGCGCGTTCTAAAGCACGTCTCTTTAGGCAAAAAACCCGCTTCTTACGAAGTTGCCCAAATGCGTCTGCGAAGTGTGCAACTTGTTCCCTGAGTTAGAAAACGTCGAGAAACGGTCGTTTCGGCTAGCGCTGTGCTTCTACACAGGTCTTTGCTGAACGGTCAAAGGGCACAGGAATGCACTTTTCTCCCAGCAAATACACTGTTTCTAAGGAAATGGGAACACGCTGAGGAGACACTTGTGGGAGCTACTGTAACTAAAACTGAGCTTCCCCACGCACAGGGATGCAAGAGAAATGCTGATTTCTTCAAACCCAGTTACGTACTCAGAATCTGTACTACTGCGCAAATAGGCAAAACTAGCACGTTCTAAAGCACGTCTCTTTAGGGAAAAAACCCGCTTCTTACGAAGTCGGTCAAATTCATCTGCGAAGTGTGCAACTTGTTCCCTGAGTTAGAAAACGTCGAGAAACGGTCGTTTCTGCTAGCGCTGTGCTTCTACACATGTCTTTGCTGAACGGTCAAAGGGCACAGTAGTGCACTTTTCTCCCAGCAAATACACTGTTTCTAAGGAAATGGGAACACGCTGAGGAGACACTTGTGGGAGCTACTGTGACTAAAACTGTGCTTCCCTACGCACAGGGAAGCAAGAGAAATGCTGATTTCATCAAACACAGTTACATACTCAGAATCTGTACTACTGCGCAAATAGGCAAAACTAGCGCGTTCTAAAGCACGTCTCTTTAGGCAAAAAACCTGCTTCTTACAAAGTTGCTCAAATGCATCTGCGAAGTGTGCAACTTGTTCCCTGATTTAGAAAACGGCGAAAAACGGTCGTTTCTGCTAGCGCTGTGCTTCTACACATGTCTTTGCTGAACGGTCAAAGGGCACAGGAATGCACTTTTCTCCCAGCAAATACACTGTTTCTAAGGAAATGGGAACACGCTGAGGAGACACTTGTGGGAGCTACTGTGACTAAAACTGAGCTTCGCTACGCACAGGGAAGCAAGAGAAATGCTGATTTCATCAAACCCAGTTACATACTCAGAATATGTACTACTGCACAAATAGGCAAAACTAGCGCGTTCTAAAGCACGTCTCTCTAGGCAAAAAACCCGCTTCTTACGAAGTTGCTCAAATGCATCTGCGAAGTGTGCAACTTGTTCCCTGAGTTAGAAACCGTCGAGAAACGGTCGTTTCTGCTAGCACTGTGCTTCTACACATGTCGTTGCTGAACGGTCAAAGGGCACAGTAATGCACTTTTCTACCAGCAAATACACTGTTTCTAAGGAAATGGGAACACGCTGAGGAGACACTTGTGGGAGCTACTGTCACTAAAACTGAGCTTCCTTACGCACAGGGAAGCAAGAGAAATGCTGATTTCATCAAACCCAGTTACATACTCAGAATCTGTACTACTGCACAAATAGGCAAAACTAGCGCGTTCTAAAGCACGTCTCTTTAGGCAAAAAACCCGCTTCTTACGAAGTTGCTCAAATGCATCTGCGAAGTGTGCAACTTGTTCCCTGAGTTAGAAAACGTTGAGAAACGGTCGTTTCTGCTAGCGCTGTGCGTCTACACGTCTTTGCTGAACGGTCAGAGGGCACAGGAATGCACTTTTCTTCCAGCAAATACACTGTTTCTACGGAAATGGGAACACGCTGAGGAGACACTTGTGGGAGCTACTGTGACTGAAACTGAGCTTCCCTACGCACAGGGAAGCAAGAGAAATGCTGATTTCATCAAACCCAGTTACATACTCAGAATCTGTACTTCTGCGCAAATAGGCAAAACTAGCGCGTTCTAAAGCACGTCTCTTTAGGCAAAAAACCCGCTTCTTACAATGTTGCCCAAATGCATCTGCGAAGTGTGCAACTTCTTCCCTGAGTTAGAGAATGGTGAGAAACGGTCGTTTCTGCTAGCGCTGTGCTTCTACACATGTCTTTGCTGAACGGTCAAAGGGCACAGTAATGCACTTTCATCCCAGCAAATACACTGTTTCTAAGGAAATGGGAACACGCTGAGGAGACACTTGTGGGAGCTACTCTGACTAAAACTGAGCTTCCCTTCGCACAGGGAAGCAAGAGAAATGCTGATTTCATCAAACCCAGTTACATACTCAGAATCTGTACTACTGCGCAAATAGGCAAAACTAGCGTGTTCTAAAGCACGTCTCTTTAGGCAAAAAACCCGCTTCTTACGAAGTTGCTCAAATGCATCTGTGAAGTGTGCAACTTGTTCCCTGAGTTAGAAAACGTCGAGAAACGGTCGTTTCTTCTAGCGCTGTGCTTCTACACATGTCTTTGCTGAACGGTCAAAGGGCACAGGAATGCACTTTTCTCCCAGCAAATACACTGTTTCTAAGGAAATGGGAACACGCTGAGGAGACACTTGTGGGAGCTACTGTGACTAAAACTGAGCTTCCCAACGGACAGGGAAGCCAGAGAAATGCTGATTTCTTCAAACCCAGTTACATACTCAGAATCTGTACTACTGCGCAAATAGGCAAAACTAGCGCGTTCTAAAGCACGTCTCTTTAGGCAAAAAACCCGCTTCTTACGAAGTTGCTCAAATGCATCTGCGAAGTGTGCAACTTGTTCCCTGAGTTAGAAAACGTCGAGAAACGGTCGTTTCTGCTAGCGCTGTGTTTCTACACATGTCTTTGCTGAACGGTCAAAGGGCACAGTAGTGCACTTTTCTCCCAGCAAATACACTGTTTCTAAGGAAATGGGAACACGCTGAGGAGACACTTGTGGGAGCTACTGTGACTAAAACTGTGCTTCCCTACGCACAGGGAAGCAAGAGAAATGCTGATTTCATCAAACCCAGTTACATACTCAGAATCTGTACTACTGCGCCAATAGGCAAAACTAGCGCGTTCTAAAGCACGTCTCTTTAGGCAAAAAACCCGCTTCTTACGAAGTTGCCCAAATGCATCTGCGAAGTGTGCAACTTGTTCCCTGAGTTAGAAAACGTCGAGAAACGGTCGTTTCGGCTAGCGCTGTGCTTCTACACATGTCTTTGCTGAACGGTCAAAGGGCACAGGAATGCACTTTTCTCCCAGCAAATACACTGTTTCTAAGGAAATGGGAACACGCTGAGGAGACACTTGTGGGAGCTACTGTAACTAAAACTGAGCTTCCCCACGCACAGGGAAGAAAGAGAAATGCTGATTTCTTCAAACCCAGTTACATACTCAGAATCTGTACTACTGCGCAAATAGGCAAAACTAGCGCGTTCTAAAGCACGTCTCTTTAGGGAAAAAACCCGCTTCTTACGAAGTCGGTCAAATTCATCTGCGAAGTGTGCAACTTGTTCCCTGAGTTAGAAAACGTCGAGAAACGGTCGTTTCTGCTAGCGCTGTGCTTCTACACATGTCTTTGCTGAACGGTCAAAGGGCACAGTAGTGCACTTTTCTCCCAGCAAATACACTGTTTCTAAGGAAATGGGAACACGCTGAGGAGACACTTGAGGGAGCTACTGTGACTATAACTGAGCTTCCCTACGGACAGGGAAGCAAGAGAAATGCTGATTTCTTCAAACCCAGTTACATACTCAGAATCTGTACTACTGCGCAAATAGGCAAAACTATCGCGTTCTAAAGCACGTCTCTTTAGGCAAAAAACCGGCTTCATACGAAGTTGCTCAAATGTATCTGCGAAGTGTGCAACTTGTTCCCTGATTTAGAAAACGTCGAGAAACGGTCGTTTCTGCTAGCGCAGTGCTTCTACACATGTCTTTGCTGAACGGTGAAAGGGCACAGGAATGCAGTTTTCTCCCAGCAAATACAATGTTTCTAAGGAAATGGGAACACGCTGAGGAGACACTTGTGGGAGCTACTGTGACTAAAACTGAGCTTCCCTACGCACAGGGAAGCAAGAGAAATGCTGATTTCATCAAACACAGTTACATACTCAAAATCTGTACTACTGCGCAAATAGGCAAAACTAGCGCGTTCTAAAGCACGTCTCTTTAGGCAAAAAACCCGCTTCTTACAAAGTTGCCCAAATGCATCTGCCAAGTGTGCAACTTGTTCCCTGAGTTAGAGAATGGTGAGAAACGGTCGTTTCTGCTAGCGCTGTGCTTCTACACATGTCTTTGCTGAACGGTCAAAGGGCACAGTAATGCACTTTTCTCCCAGCAAATACACTGTTTCTAAGGAAATGGGAACACGCTGAGGAGACACTTGTGGGAGCTACTGTGACTAAAACTGAGCTTCCCTACGCACAGGGAAGCAAGAGAAATGCTGATTTCATCAAACCCAGTTACATACTCAGAATCTGTACTACTGCACAAATAGGCAAAACTAGCGCGTTCTAAAGCACGTCTCTTTAGGCAAAAAACCCGCTTCTTACGAAGTTGCTCAAATGCATCTGCGAAGTGTGCAACTTGTTCCCTGAGTTAGAAAACGTTGAGAAACGGTCGTTTCTGCTAGCGCTGTGCGTCTACACGTCTTTGCTGAACGGTCAGAGGGCACAGGAATGCACTTTTCTTCCAGCAAATACACTGTTTCTACGGAAATGGGAACACGCTGAGGAGACACTTGTGGGAGCTACTGTGACTAAAACTGAGCTTCCCTACGCACAGGGAAGCAAGAGAAATGCTGATTTCATCAAACCCAGTTACATACTCAGAATCTGTTCTACTGCGCAATTAGGCAAAACTAGCGTGTTCTAAAGCACGTCTATTTAGGCAAAAAACCCGCTTCTTACGAAGTTGCCCAAATGCATCTGCGAAGTGTGCAACTTGTTACCTGAGGTAGAAAACGTCGAGAAATGGTCGTTTCTGCTAGTGCTGTGCTTCTCCACATGTCTTTGCTGAACGGTCAAAGGGCACAGTAGTGCACTTTTCTCCCAGCAAATACACTGTTTCTAAGGAAATGGGAACATGCTGAGGAGACACTTGTGGGAGCTACTGTAACTAAAACTGAGCTTCCCCACGCACAGGGAAGCAAGAGAAATGCTGATTTCTTCAAACCCAGTTACATACTCAGAATCTGTACTACTGCGCAAATAGGCAAAACTAGCGCGTTCTAAAGCACGTCTCTTTAGGGAAAAAACCCGCTTCTTACGAAGTCGGTCAAATTCATCTGCGAAGTGTGCAACTTGTTCCCTGAGTTAGAAAACGTCGAGAAACGGTCGTTTCTGCTAGCGCTGTGCTTCTACACATGTCTTTGCTGAACGGTCAAAGGACACAGTAGTGCACTTTTCTCCCAGCAAATACACTGTTTCTAAGGAAATGGGAACACGCTGAGGAGACACTTGTGGGAGCTACTGTGACTAAAACTGTGCTTCCCTACGCACAGGGAAGCAAGAGAAATGCTGATTTCATCAAACCCAGTTACATACTCAGAATCTGTACTACTGCGCAAATAGGCAAAACTATCGCGTTCTAAAGCACGTCTCTTTAGGCAAAAAACCGGCTTCATACGAAGTTGCTCAAATGTATCTGCGAAGTGTGCAACTTGTTCCCTGAGTTAGAAAACGTTGAGAAACGGTCGTTTCTGCTAGCGCTGTGCGTCTACACGTCTTTGCTGAACGGTCAGAGGGCACAGGAATGCACTTTTCTTCCAGCAAATACACTGTTTCTACGGAAATGGGAACACGCTGAGGAGACACTTGTGGGAGCTACTGTGACTAAAACTGAGCTTCCCTACGCACAGGGAAGCAAGAGAAATGCTGATTTCATCAAACCCAGTTACATACTCAGAATCTGTTCTACTGCGCAATTAGGCAAAACTAGCGTGTTCTAAAGCACGTCTATTTAGGCAAAAAACCCGCTTCTTACGAAGTTGCCCAAATGCATCTGCGAAGTGTGCAACTTGTTACTTGAGGTAGAAAACGTCGAGAAATGGTCGTTTCTGCTAGTGCTGTGCTTCTCCACATGTCTTTGCTGAACGGTCAAAGGGCACAGTAGTGCACTTTTCTCCCAGCAAATACACTGTTTCTAAGGAAATGGGAACATGCTGAGGAGACACTTGTGGGAGCTACTGTGACTAAAACTGAGCTTCCCTACGCACAGGGAAGCAAGAGAAATGCTGATTTCATCAAACCCAGTTACATACTCAGAATCTGTACTACTGCGCAAATAGGCAAAACTAGCGCGTTCTAAAGCACGTCTCTTTAGGCAAAAAACCCGCTTCTTACGAAGTTGCCCAAATGCATCTGCGAAGTGTGCAACTTGTTCCCTGAGTTAGAAAACGTCGAGAAACGGTCGTTTCGGCTAGCGCTGTGCTTCTACACAGGTCTTTGCTGAACGGTCAAAGGGCACAGGAATGCACTTTTCTCCCAGCAAATACACTGTTTCTAAGGAAATGGGACCACGCTGAGGAGACACTTGTGGGAGCTACTGTAACTAAAACTGAGCTTCCCCACGCACAGGGAAGCAAGAGAAATGCTGATTTCTTCAAACCCAGTTACATACTCAGAATCTGTACTACTGCGCAAATAGGCAAAACTAGCGCGTTCTAAAGCACGTCTCTTTAGGGAAAAAACCCGCTTCTTACGAAGTAGGTCAAATTCATCTGCGAAGTGTGCAACTTGTTCCCTGAGTTAGAAAACGTCGAGAAACGGTCGTTTCTGCTAGCGCTGTGCTTCTACACATGTCTTTGCTGAACGGTCAAAGGACACAGTAGTGCACTTTTCTCCCAGCAAATACACTGTTTCTAAGGAAATGGGAACACGCTGAGGAGACACTTGTGGGAGCTACTGTGACTAAAACTGTGCTTCCCTACGCACAGGGAAGCAAGAGAAATGCTGATTTCATCAAACCCAGTTACATACTCAGAATCTGTACTACTGCGCAAATAGGCAAAACTAGCGCGTTCTAAAGCACGTCTCTTTAGGCAAAAAACCTGCTTCTTACAAAGTTGCTCAAATGCATCTGCGAAGTGTGCAACTTGTTCCCTGATTTAGAAAACGTCGAAAAACGGTCGTTTCTGCTAGCGCTGTGCTTCTACACATGTCTTTGCTGAACGGTCAAAGGGCACAGGAATGCACTTTTCTCCCAGCAAATACACTGTTTCTAAGGAAATGGGAACACGCTGAGGAGACACTTGTGGGAGCTACTGTGACTAAAACTGAGCTTCGCTACGCACAGGGAAGCAAGAGAAATGCTGATTTCATCAAACCCAGTTACATACTCAGAATATGTACTACTGCTTAAATAGGCAAAACTAGCGCGTTCTAAAGCACGTCTCTCTAGGCAAAAAACCCGCTTCTTACGAAGTTGCTCAAATGCATCTGCGAAGTGTGCAACTTGTTCCCTGAGTTAGAAAACGTCGAGAAACGGTCGTTTCTGCTAGCACTGTGCTTCTACACATGTCGTTGCTGAACGGTCAAGGGGCACAGTAATGCACTTTTCTCCCAGCAAATACACTGTTTCTAAGGAAATGGGAACACGCTGAGGAGACACTTGTGGGAGCTACTGTGACTAAAACTGAGCTTCCTTACGCACAGGGAAGCAAGAGAAATGCTGATTTCATCAAACCCAGTTACATACTCAGAATCTGTACTACTGCACAAATAGGCAAAACTAGCGCGTTCTAAAGCACGTCTCTTTAGGCAAAAAACCCGCTTCTTACGAAGTTGCTCAAATGCATCTGCGAAGTGTGCAACTTGTTCCCTGAGTTAGAAAACGTTGAGAAACGGTCGTTTCTGCTAGCGCTGTGCGTCTACACGTCTTTGCTGAACGGTCAGAGGGCACAGGAATGCACTTTTCTTCCAGCAAATACACTGTTTCTACGGAAATGGGAACACGCTGAGGAGACACTTGTGGGAGCTACTGTGACTAAAACTGAGCTTCCCTACGCACAGGGAAGCAAGAGAAATGCTGATTTCATCAAACCCAGTTACATACTCAGAATCTGTACTACTGCGCAAATAGGCAAAACTAGCGCGTTCTAAAGCACGTCTCTTTAGGCAAAAAACCCGCTTCTTACGAAGTTGCCCAAATACCTCTGCGAAGTGTGCAACTTGTTCCCTGAGTTAGAAAACGTCGAGAAACGTACATTTCTGCTAGCGCTGTGCTTCTACACATGTATTTGCTGAACGGTGAAAGCGCACAGTAATGCACTTTTCTCCCAGCAAATACACTGTGTCTAAGGAAATGGGAACACACTGAGGAGACACTTGTGGGAGCTACTGTGACTAAAACTGAGCTTCCCTACGCACAGGGAAGCAAGAGAAATGCTGATTTCATCAAGCCCAGTTACATACTCAGAATCTGTACTACTGCGCAAATAGGCATGTCTCTGTAGGCAAAAAACTCATTTCTGACAAAGTTGCCCAAATGCATCTCAGAAGTGTGCAACTTGTTCCCTGAGTTAGAAAACGTCGAGAAACGGTCGTTTCTGCCAGCGCTGTGCTTCTACACCTGTATTTGCTGAACGGTGAAAGCGCACAGTAATGCACTTTTCTCCCAGCAAATACACTGTTTCTAAGGAAATGGGAACACACTGAGGAGACACTTGTGGGAGCTACTGTGACTAAAACTGAGCTTCCCTACGCACAGGGAAGCAAGAGAAATGCTGATTTCATCAAGCCCAGTTACATACTCAGAATCTGTACTACTGCGCAAATAGGCATGAATCTGTAGGCAAAAAACGCATTTCTGACAAAGTTGCCCAAATGCATCTCAGAAGTGTGCAACTTGTTCCCTGAGTTAGAAAACGTCGAGAAACGGTCGTATCTGCTAGCACTGTGCTTCTACACATATATTTGCTGAACGGTGAAAGCGCAGAGTAATGCACTTTTCTCCCAGCAAATACACTGTGTCTAAGGAAATGGGAACACACTGAGGAGACAATTGTGGGAGCTACTGTGACTAAAACTGAGCTTCCCTACGCACAGGGAAGCAAGAGAAATGCTGATTTCATCAAGCCCAGTTACATACTCAGAATCTGTACTACTGCGCAAATAGGCATGTCTCTGTAGGCAAAAAACTCATTTCTGACAAAGTTGCCCAAATGCATCTCAGAAGTGTGCAACTTGTTCCCTGAGTTAGAAAACGTCGAGAAACGGTCGTTTCTGCTAGCGCTGTGCTTCTACACATGTATTTGCTGAACGGTGAAAGAGTACAGTAATGCGCTTTTCTCCCAGCAAATACACTGTGTCTAAGGAAATGGGAACACACTGAGGAGACAATTGTGGGAGCTACTGTGACTAAAACTGAGCTTCCCTACGCACAGGGAAGCAAGAGAAATGCTGATTTCATCAAGCCCAGTTACATACTCAGAATCTGTACTACAAAGTTGCCCAAATGCATCTCAGAAGTGTGCAACTTGTTCCCTGAGTTAGAAAACGTCGAGAAACGGTCGTTTCTGCTAGCGCTGTGCTTCTACACACGTATTTGTTGAACGGTGAAAGCGCACAGGAATGCACTTTTCTCCCAGCAAATACACTGTTTCTAAGGAAATGGGAACACACTGAGGAGACACTTGTCGGAAATACTGTGACTAAAACTGAGCTTCCCTACGCACAGGGAAGCAAGAGAAATGCTGATTTCATCAAGCCCAGTTACATACTCAGAATCTGTAGTACTGTGCAAATAGGCATGTCTCTTTAGGCAAAAAACTCATTTCTGACAAAGTTGTCCAAATGCATCTCAGAAGTGTGCAACTTGTTCCCTGAGTTAGAAAACGTCGAGAAACGGTAGTTTCTGCTAGCGCTGCGCTTCTACACATGTATTTGCTGAACGGTGAAAGCTCACAGTAATTCACTTTTCTCCCAGCAAATACACTGTTTCTAAGGAAATGGGAACACACTGAGAAGACACTTGTGGGAGATACTGTGACTAAAACTGAGCTTCCCTACGCACAGGGAAGCAAGAGAAATGCTGATTTCATCAAGCCCAGTTACATACTCAGAATCTGTACTACTGCGCAAATAGGCATGTCTCTTTAGGCAAAAACTCATTTCTGACAAAGTTGCCCAAATGCATCTCAGAAGTGTGCAACTTGTTCCCTGAGTAAGAAAATGTCGAGAAACGGTCGTTTCTGCTAGAGCTGTGCTTCTACACATGTATTTGCTGAACGGTGAAAGCGCACAGTAATGCACTTTTCTCCCAGCAAATACACTGTTTCTAAGGAAATGGGAACACACTGAGTAGACACTTGTGGGAGCTACTGTGACAAAAACTGAGCTTCCCTACGCACAGGGAAGCAAGAGAAATGCTGATTTCATCAAGCCCAGGTACATACTCAGAATCTGTACTACTGCGCAAATAGGCATGTCTCTGTAGGCAAAAAACTCATTTCTGACAAAGTTGCCCAAATGCATCTCAGAAGTGTGCAACTTGTTCCCTGAGTTAGAAAACGTCGAGAAACGTTCGTTTCTGCTAGCACTGTGCTTCTACACATGTATTTGCTGAACGGTGAAAGCGCACAGTAATGCACTTTTCTCCCAGCAAATACACTGTTTCTAAGGAAATGGGAACACACTGAGGAGACACTTGTGGGAGCTACTGTGACTAAAACTGAGCTTCCCTACGCACAGGGAAGCAAGAGAAATGCTGATTTCATCAAGCCCAGTTACATACTCAGAATCTGTACTACTGCACAAATAGGCATGTATCTGTAGGCAAAAATCTCATTTCTGACAAAGTTGCCCAATGCATCTCAGAAGTGTGCAACTTGTTCCCTGAGTTAGAAAACGTCGAGAAACATTCGTTTCTGCTAGCGCTGTGCTTCTACACATGTATTTGCTGAACGGTGAAAGCTCACAGTAATGCACTTTTCTCCCAGCAAATACACTGTTTCTAAGGAAATGGGAACACGCTGTGGAGACGCTTGTGGGAGCTACTGTGACTAAAACTGAGCTTCCCCACACACAGGGAAGCAAGAGAAATGCTGATTTCCTCAAACCCAGTTAAATACTCAGAATCTGTACTACTGCGCAAATAGGCAAAACTAGCGCGTTCTAAAGCACGTCTCTTTAGGCAAAAAACCCGCTTCTTACGAAGTTGCTCAAATGCATCTGCGAAGTGTGCAACTTGTTCCCTGAGTTAGAAAACGTTGAGAAACGGTCGTTTCTGCTAGCGCTGTGCGTCTACACGTCTTTGCTGAACGGTCAGAGGGCACAGGAATGCACTTTTCTTCCAGCAAATACACTGTTTCTACGGAAATGGGAACACGCTGAGGAGACACTTGTGGGAGCTACTGTGACTAAAACTGAGCTTCCCTACGCACAGGGAAGCAAGAGAAATGCTGATTTCATCAAACCCAGTTACATACTCAGAATCTGTACTACTGCGCAAATAGGCAAAACTAGCGCGTTCTAAAGCACGTCTCTTTAGGCAAAAAACCCGCTTCTTACGAAGTTGCCCAAATACCTCTGCAAAGTGTGCAACTTGTTCCCTGAGTTAGAAAACGTCGAGAAACGTACATTTCTGCTAGCGCTGTGCTTCTACACATGTATTTGCTGAACGGTGAAAGCGCACAGTAATGCACTTTTCTCCCAGCAAATACACTGTGTCTAAGGAAATGGGAACACACTGAGGAGACACTTGTGGGAGCTACTGTGACTAAAACTGAGCTTCCCTACGCACAGGGAAGCAAGAGAAATGCTGATTTCATCAAGCCCAGTTACATACTCAGAATCTGTACTACTGCGCAAATAGGCATGTCTCTGTAGGCAAAAAACTCATTTCTGACAAAGTTGCCCAAATGCATCTCAGAAGTGTGCAACTTGTTCCCTGAGTTAGAAAACGTCGAGAAACGGTCGTTTCTGCCAGCGCTGTGCTTCTACACATGTATTTGCTGAACGGTGAAAGCGCACAGTAATGCACTTTTCTCCCAGCAAATACACTGTTTCTAAGGAAATGGGAACACACTGAGTAGACACTTGTGGGAGCTACTGTGACTAAAACTGAGCTTCCCTACGCACAGGGAAGCAAGAGAAATGCTGATTTCATCAAGCCCAGTTACATACTCAGAATCTGTACTACTGCGCAAATAGGCATGAATCTGTAGGCAAAAAACGCATTTCTGACAAAGTTGCCCAAATGCATCTCAGAAGTGTGCAACTTGTTCCCTGAGTTAGAAAACGTCGAGAAACGGTCGTATCTGCTAGCGCTGTGCTTCTACACATATATTTGCTGAACGGTGAAAGCGCAGAGTAATGCACTTTTCTCCCAGCAAATACACTGTGTCTAAGGAAATGGGAACACACTGAGGAGACAATTGTGGGAGCTACTGTGACTAAAACTGAGCTTCCCTACGCACAGGGAAGCAAGAGAAATGCTGATTTCATCAAGCCCAGTTACATACTCAGAATCTGTACTACTGCGCAAATAGGCATGTCTCTGTAGGCAAAAAACTCATTTCTGACAAAGTTGCCCAAATGCATCTCAGAAGTGTGCAACTTGTTCCCTGAGTTAGAAAACGTCGAGAAACGGTCGTTTCTGCTAGCGCTGTGCTTCTACACATGTATTTGCTGAACGGTGAAAGAGTACAGTAATGCGCTTTTCTCCCAGCAAATACACTGTGTCTAAGGAAATGGGAACACACTGAGGAGACAATTGTGGGAGCTACTGTGACTAAAACTGAGCTTCCCTACGCACAGGGAAGCAAGAGAAATGCTGATTTCATCAAGCCCAGTTACATACTCAGAATCTGTACTACAAAGTTGCCCAAATGCATCTCAGAAGTGTGCAACTTGTTCCCTGAGTTAGAAAACGTCGAGAAACGGTCGTTTCTGCTAGCGCTGTGCTTCTACACACGTATTTGTTGAACGGTGAAAGCGCACAGGAATGCACTTTTCTCCCAGCAAATACACTGTTTCTAAGGAAATGGGAACACACTGAGGAGACACTTGTCGGAAATACTGTGACTAAAACTGAGCTTCCCTACGCACAGGGAAGCAAGAGAAATGCTGATTTCATCAAGCCCAGTTACATACTCAGAATCTGTAGTACTGTGCAAATAGGCATGTCTCTTTAGGCAAAAAACTCATTTCTGACAAAGTTGTCCAAATGCATCTCAGAAGTGTGCAACTAGTTCCCTGAGTTAGAAAACGTCGAGAAACGGTAGTTTCTGCTAGCGCTGCGCTTCTACACATGTATTTGCTGAACGGTGAAAGCTCACAGTAATTCACTTTTCTCCCAGCAAATACACTGTTTCTAAGGAAATGGGAACACACTGAGAAGACACTTGTGGGAGCTACTGTGACTAAAACTGAGCTTCCCTACGCACAGGGAAGCAAGAGAAATGCTGATTTCATCAAGCCCAGTTACATACTCAGAATCTGTACTACTGCGCAAATAGGCATGTCTCTTTAGGCAAAAACTCATTTCTGACAAAGTTGCCCAAATGCATCTCAGAAGTGTGCAACTTGTTCCCTGAGTAAGAAAATGTCGAGAAACGGTCGTTTCTGCTAGAGCTGTGCTTCTACACATGTATTTGCTGAACGGTGAAAGCGCACAGTAATGCACTTTTCTCCCAGCAAATACACTGTTTCTAAGGAAATGGGAACACACTGAGGAGACACTTGTGGGAGCTACTGTGACTAAAACTGAGCTTCCCTACGCACAGGGAAGCAAGAGAAATGCTGATTTCATCAAGCCCAGTTACATACTCAGAATCTGTACTACTGCGCAAATAGGCATGTCTCTGTAGGCAAAAGACTCATTTCTGACAAAGTTGCCCAAATGCATCTCAGAAGTGTGCAACTTGTTCCCTGAGTTAGAAAACGTCGAGAAACGTTCGTTTCTGCTAGCGCTGTGCTTCTACACATGTATTTGCTGAACGGTGAAAGCTCACAGTAATGCACTTTTCTCCCAGCAAATACACTGTTTCTAAGGAAATGGGAACACACTGAGGAGACACTTGTGGGAGCTACTGTGACTAAAATTGAGCTTCCCTACGCACAGGGAAGCAAGAGAAATGCTGATTTCATCAAGCCCAGTTACATACTCAGAATCTGTACTACTGCGCAAATAGGCATGTCTCTGTAGGCAAAAAACTCATTTCTGACAAAGTTGCCCAAATGCACCTCAGAAGTGTGCAACTTGTTCCCTGAATTAGAAAACGTCGAGAAACGTTCGTTTCTGCTAGCGCTGTGCTTCTACACATGTATTTGCTGAACGGTGAAAGCGCACAGTAATGCACTTTTCTCCCAGCAAATACACTGTTTCTAAGGAAATGGGAACACACTGAGTAGACACTTGTGGGAGCTACTGTGACAAAAACTGAGCTTCCCTACGCACAGGGAAGCAAGAGAAATGCTGATTTCATCAAGCCCAGGTACATACTCAGAATCTGTACTACTGCGCAAATAGGCATGTCTCTGTAGGCAAAAAACTCATTTCTGACAAAGTTGCCCAAATGCATCTCAGAAGTGTGCAACTTGTTCCCTGAGTTAGAAAACGTCGAGAAACGTTCGTTTCTGCTAGCACTGTGCTTCTACACATGTATTTGCTGAACGGTGAAAGCGCACAGTAATGCACTTTTCTCCCAGCAAATACACTGTTTCTAAGGAAATGGGAACACACTGAGGAGACACTTGTGGGAGCTACTGTGACTAAAACTGAGCTTCCCTACACACAGGGAAGCAAGAGAAATGCTGATTTCATCAAGCCCAGTTACATACTCAGAATCTCTACTACTGCACAAATAGGCATGTATCTGTAGGCAAAAATCTCATTTCTGACAAAGTTGCCCAATGCATCTCAGAAGTGTGCAACTTGTTCCCTGAGTTAGAAAACGTCGAGAAACATTCGTTTCTGCTAGCGCTGTGCTTCTACACATGTATTTGCTGAACGGTGAAAGCTCACAGTAATGCACTTTTCTCCCAGCAAATACACTGTTTCTAAGGAAATGGGAACACGCTGTGGAGACGCTTGTGGGAGCTACTGTGACTAAAACTGAGCTTCCCCACACACAGGGAAGCAAGAGAAATGCTGATTTCCTCAAACCCAGTTACATACTCAGAATCTGTACTACTGCGCAAATAGGCAAAACTAGCGCGTTCTAAAGCATGTCTCTTTAGGCAAAAAACCCGCTTCTTACAAAGTTGCCCAAATGCATCTGCGAAGTGTGCAACTTGTTCCCTGAGTTAGAAAACGTCGAGAAACAGTCGTTTCTGCTAGCGCTGTGCTTCTACACATGTCTTTGCTGAACGGTCAAAGGGTACAGGAATGCACTTTTCTCCCAGCAAATACACTGTTTCTAAGGAAATGGGAACACGCTGAGGAGACACTTGTGGGAGCTACTGTGACTAAAACTGAGCTTCCCTACGCACAGGGAAGCAAGAGAAATGCTGATTTCATCAAACCCAGTTACATACTCAGAATCTGTACTACTGCGCAAATAGGCAAAACTAGCGCGTTCTAAAGCACGTCTCTTTATGCAAAAAACCCGCTTCTTACGAAGTTGCCCAAATGCCTCTGCGAAGTGTGCAACTTGTTCCCTGAGTTAGAAAACGTCGAGAAACGTACATTTCTGCTAGCGCTGTGCTTCTACACATGTATTTGCTGAACGGTGAAGGCGCACAGTAATGTACTTTTCTCCCAGCAAATACACTGTTTCTAAGGAAAAGGGAACACACTGAGGAGACACTTGTGAGAGCTACTGTGACTAAAACTGAGCTTCCCTACGCACAGGGAAGCAAGAGAAATGCTGATTTCATCCAGCCGAGTTACATACTCAGAATCTGTACTACTGCGCAAATAGGCATGTCTCTGTAGGCAAAAAACTCATTTCTGACCAAGTTGCCCAAATGCATCTCAGAAGTGTGCAACTTGTTCCCTGAGTTAGAAAACGTCGAGAAACGTACATTTCTGCTAGCGCTGTGCTTCTACACTTGTATTTGCTGAACGGTGAAAGCGCACAGTAATGCACTTTTCTCCCAGCAAATACACTGTTTCTAAGGAAATGGGAACACACTGAGGAGACACTTGTGGGAGCTACTGTGACTAAAACTGAGCTTCCCTACGCACCGGGAAGCAAGAGAAATGCTGATTTCATCAAACCCAGTTACATACTCAGAATCTGTACTACTGCGCGAATAGGCATGTCTCTGTAGGCAAAAAACTCATTTCTGACAAAGTTGCCCAAATGCGTCTCAGAAGTGTGCAACTTGTTCTCTGAGTTAGACAACGTCGAGAAAGGGTCTTTTCGGTTTGCGCTGTGCGTCTACACATGTATTTGCTGAACGGTGAAAGCGCACAGTAATGCACTTTTCTCCCAGCAAATACACTGCTTCTAAGGAACTGGGAACACACTGAGGAGACACTTGTGGGAGCAACTGTGACTAAAACTGAGCTTCCCTATGCACAGGGAAGCAAGAGAAATGCTGATTTCATCCAGCTCTGTTACATACTCAGAATCTGTACTACTGCGAAAATAGGCATGTCTCTGTAGGCAAAAAACTCATTTCTGACAAAGTTGCCCAAATGCATCTCAGAAGTGTGCAATTGTTCTCTGAGTTAGAAAACGTCGAGAAACGGTCTTTTCTCCTAGCGCTGTGCTTCTACACATGTATTTGCTGAACGGTGAAAGCGCACATTAATGCACTTTTCTCCCAGGAAATACACTGTTCCTAAGGAAATGGGAACACACTGAGGAGACACTTGTGGGAGCTACTGTGACTAAAACTGAGCTTCCCTAAGCACAGGGAAGCAAGAGAAATGCTGATTTCATCAAGCCCAGTTACATACTCAGAATCTGTACTACTGCGCAAATAGGCATGTCTCTGTAGGCAAAAAACTCATTTCTGACAAAGTTGCCCAAATGCATCTCAGAAGTGTGGAACTTGCTCTCTGAGTTAAACAACGTCGAGAAAGTGTCTTTTCTGTTTGCGCTGTGCGTCTACACATGTATTTGCTGAACGGTGAAAGCGCACAGTAATGCACTTTTCTCCCAGCAAATACACTGTTTCTAAGGAACTGGGAACACACTGAGGAGACACTTGTGGGAGCTACTGTGACTAAAACTGAGCTTCCCTACGCACAGGGAAGCAAGAGAAATGCTGATTTGATCAAGCCCAGTTAAATACTCAGAATCTGTACTACTGCGCAAATAGGCATGTCTCTGTAGGCAAAAAACTCATTTCTGACAAAGTTGCCCAAATGCATCTCAGAAGTGTGCAACTTGTTTCCTGAGTTAGAAAACATCGAGAAACCCTCGTTTCTGCTAGCGCTGTGCTTCTACACATGTATTTGCTGAACGGTGAAAGCGCACAGTAATGCACTTTTCTCCCAGCAAATACACTGTTTCTAAGGAAATGGGAACACACTGAGGAGATACTTGTGGGAGCTACTATGACTAAAACTGAGCTTCCCTACGCACAGGGAAGCAAGAGAAATGCTGATTTCATCAAGCCCAGTTACATACTCAGAATCTGTACTACTGGGCAAATAGGCATGTCCCTTTAGGCAAAAAACTCATTTCTGACAAAGTTGCCCAAATGCATCTCAGATGTGTGCCAGTTCTTCCCCTGAGTGAGGAAACGTCGAGAAACGGTCGTTTCTGCTAGCACTGTGCTTCTTCACATGTATTTGCTGAACGGTGAAAGCGCACAGTAATGCACTTTTCTCCCAGCAAAAACACTGTTTCTAAGGAAATGGGAACACACTGAGGAGACACTTGTGGGAGCTACTATGACTAAAACTGAGCTTCCCTATGCACAGGGAAGCAAGAGAAATGCTGATTTCATCAAGCCCAGTTACATACTCAGAATCTGTACTACTGCGCAAATAGGCATGTCTCTGTAGGCAAAAAACTCATTTCTCACAAAGTTGCCCAAATGCATCTCAGAAGTGTGCACCTTGTTCCCTGAGTTAGAAAACGTCGAGAAATGTTCGTTTCTGCTAGCGCTGTGCTTTTACACATGTATTTGCTGAACGGTGAAAGCGTACAGTAATGCACTTTTCTCCCAGCAAATACACTGTTTCTAAGGAAATGGGAACACACTGGGGAGACACTTGTGGGAGCTACTGTGACTAAAACTGAGCTTCCCTACGCACAGGGAAGCAAGAGAAATGCTGATTTCATCAAGCCCAGTTACATACTCAGAATCTGTACTACTGCGCAAATAGGCATGTCTTTGTAGGCAAAAAACTCATTTCCGACAAAGTTGCCCAAATGCATCTCAGAAGTGTGCAACTTGTTCCCTGAGTTAGAAAACGTCGAGAAACGTTCGTTTCTGCTTGCGCTGTGCTTCTACACATGTATTTGCTGAACGGTGAAAGTGCACAGTAGTGCACTTTTCTCCCAGCAAATACACTGTTTCTAAGGAAATGGGAAAACACTGAGGAGACACTTGTGGGAGCTAGTGTAATTAAAACTGAGCTTCCCTACGCACAGGGAAGCAAGAGAAATGCTGATTTCATCAAGCCCAGTTACATACTCAGAATCTGAACTACTGCGCAAATAGGCATGTCTCTGTAGGCAAAAAACTCATTTCTGACAAAGTTGCCCAAATGCATCTCAGAAGTGTGCAACTTGTTCCCTGAGTTAGAAAACGTCAAGAAACGTTCGTTTCTGCTAGCGCTCCGCTTCTACACATGTATTTGCTGAACGGTGAAAGCGCACAGTGATGCACTTTTCTCCCAGCAAATACACTGTTTCTAAGGAAATGGGAACACACTGAGGAGACACTTGTGGGAGCTACTGTGACTAAAACTGAGCTTCCCTACGCACAGGGAAGCAAGAGAAATGCTGATTTCATCAAGTCCAGTTACATACTCAGAATCTGTACTACTGCGCAAATAGGCATGTCTCTGTAGGCAAAAAACTCATTTCTGACAAAGTTGCCCAAATGCATCTCAGAAGTGTGCAACTTGTTCCCTGAGTTAGAAAACGTCGAGTACCGTTCGTTTCTGCTAGCGCTGTGCTTCTACACATGTATTTGCTGAACGGTGAAAGCGCACAGTAATGCACTTTTCTCCCAGCAAATACACTGTTCCTAAGGAACTGGGAACACACTGAGGACACACTTGTGGGAGCTACTGTGACTAAAACTGAGCTTCCCTACGCACAGGGAAGCAAGAGAAATGCTGATTTCATCAAGCCCAGTTACATACTCAGAATCTGTACTACTGCGCAAATAGGCATGTCTCTGTAGGCAAAAAACTCATTTCTGACAAAGTTGCCCAAATGCATCTCAGAAGTGTGCCACTTGTTCCCTGAGTTAGAAAACGTCGAGAAACGTTCGTTTCTGCTAGCGCTGTGCTTCTACACATGTATTTGCTGAACGGTGAAAGTGCACAGTAATGCACTTTTCTCCCAGCAAATACACTGTTCCTAAGGAAATGGGAACACACTGAGGAGACACTTGTGGGAGCTACTGTGACTTAAACTGAGCTTCCCTACGCACATGGAAGCAAGAGAAATGCTGATTTCATCAAGCCCAGTTACATACTCAGAATCTGTACTACTGTGCAAATAGGCATGTCTCTGTAGGAAAAAAAACTCATTTCTGACAAAGTTGCCCAAATGCACCTCAGAAGTGTGCAACTTGTTCGCTGAGTTAGGAAACGTCGAAAAACGGTCGTTTCTGCTAGCGCTGTGCTTCTACACATGTATTTGCAGAACGGTGAAAGCCCACAGTAACGCACTTTTCTTCCAGCAAATACACTGTTTCTAAGGAAATGGGAACACACTGAGGAGACACTTGTGGGAGCTACTGTGTCTAAAACTGAGCTTCCCTACGCACAGGGAAGCAAGAGAAATGCTGATTTCATCAAGCCCAGTTACATACTCAGAATCTGTACTACTGCGCAAATAGGCATGTCTCTGTAGGCAAAAAACTCATTTCTGACAAAGTTGCCCAAATGCATCTCAGAAGTGTGCAACTTGTTCCCTGAGTTAGAAAACGTCGAGAAACGTTCGTTTCTGCTAGCGCTGTGCTTCTACACATGTATTTGCTGAACGGTGAAAGCGCACAGTAATGCACTTTTCTCCCAGCAAATACACTGTTTCTAAGGAAATGGGAACACACTGAGGAGACACTTGTGGGAGCTACTGGGACTAAAACTGAGCTTCCCTACGCACAGGGAAGCAAGAGAAATGCTGATTTCATCAAGCCCAGTTACATACTCAGAATCTGTACTACTGCGCAAATAGGCATGTCTCTGTAGGCAAAAAACTCATTTCTGACAAAGATGCCCAAATGCATCTCAGAAGTGTGCAACTTGTTCCCTGAGTTAGAAAACGTCGAGAAACATTCGTTTCTGCCAGCGCTGTGCTTCTACACATGTATTTGCTGAACGTTGAAAGCGCACAGTAATGCACTTTTCTCCCAGCAAATACACTGTTTCTAAGGAAATTGGAACACACTGAGGAGACACTTGTGGGAGCTACTGTGACTAAAACTGAGCTTCCCTACGCACAGGGAAGCAAGAGAAATGCTGATTTCATCAATCCCAGTTACATACTCAGAATCTGTACTACTGCGCAAATAGGCATGTCTCTGTAGGGAAAAAACTCATTTCTCACAAAGTTGCCCAAATGCATCTCAGAAGTGTGCAACTTGTTCCCTGAGTTAGAAAACGTCGAAAAATGTTCGTTTCGGCTAGCGCTGTGCTTTTACACATGTATTTGCTGAACGGTGAAAGCGCACAGTAATGCTCTTTTCTCCCAGCAAATACACTGTTTCTAAGGAAATGGGAACACACTGGGGAGACACTTGTGGGAGCTACTGTGACTAAAACTGAGCTTCCCTACGCACAGGGAAGCAAGAGAAATGCTGATTTCATCAAGCCCAGTTACATACTCAGAATCTGTACTACTGCGCAAATAGGCATGTCTTTGTAGGCAAAAAACTCATTTCCGACAAAGTTGCCCAAATGCATCTCAGAAGTGTGCAACTTGTTCCCTGAGTTAGAAAACGTCGAGAAACATTCGTTTCTGCTTGCGCTGTGCTTCTACACATGCATTTGCAGAACGGTGAAAGTGCACAATAATGCACTTTTCTCCCAGCAAATACACTGTTTCTAAGGAAATGGGAACACACTGAGGAGACACTTGTGGGAGCTACTGTGAATAAAACTGAGCTTCCCTACGCACAGGGAAGCAAGAGAAATGCTGATTTCATCAAGCCCAGTTACATACTCAGAATCTGAACTACTGCGCAAATAGGCATGTCTCTGTAGGCAAAAAACGGATTTCTGACAAAGTTGCCCAAATGCATCTCAGAAGTGTGCAACTTGTTCCCTGAGTTAGAAAACGTCAAGAAACGTTCGTTTCTGCTAGCGCTCCGCTTCTACACATGTATTTGCTGAACGGTGAAAGCGCACAGTGATGCACTTTTCTCCCAGCAAATACACTGTTTCTAAGGAAATGGGAACACACAGAGGAGACACTTGTGGGAGCTACTGTGACTAAAACTGAGCTTCCCTACGCACAGGGAAGCAAGAGAAATGCTGATTTCATCAAGCCCAGTTACATACTCAGAATCTGTACTACTGCGCAAATAGGCATGTCTCTTTAGGCAAAAAACTCATTTCTGACAAAGTTGCCCAAATGCATCTCAGAAGTGTTCAACTTGTTCCCTGAGTTAGAAAACGTTGAGAACCGTTCGTTTCTGCTAGCGCTGTGCTTCTACACATGTATTTGCTGAACGGTGAAAGCGCACAGTAGTGCACTTTTCTCCCAGCAAATACACTGTTCCTAAGGAACAGGGAACACACTGAGGAGACACTTGTGGGAGCTACTGTGACTAAAACTGAGCTTCCCTACGCACAGGGAAGCAAGAGAAATGCTGATTTCATCCAGCCGAGTTACATACTCAGAATCTGTACTACTGCGCAAATAGGCATGTCTCTGTAGGCAAAAAACTCATTTCTGACCAAGTTGCCCAAATGCATCTCAGAAGTGTGCAACTTGTTCCCTGAGATAGAAAACGTCGAGAAACGTTAGTTTCTGCTAGCGCTGTGCTTCTACACTTGTATTTGCTGAACGGTGAAAGCGCACAGTAATGCACTTTTCTCCCAGCAAATACACTGTTTCTAAGGAAATGGGAACACACTGAGGAGACACTTGTGGGAGCTACTGTGACTAAAACTGAGCTTCCCTACGCACCGGGAAGCAAGAGAAATGCTGATTTCATCAAACCCAGTTACATACTCAGAATCTGTACTACTGCGCGAATAGGCATGTCTCTGTAGGCAAAAAACTCATTTCTGACAAAGTTGCCCAAATGCGTCTCAGAAGTGTGCAACTTGTTCTCTGAGTTAGACAACGTCGAGAAAGGGTCTTTTCGGTTTGCGCTGTGCGTCTACACATGTATTTGCTGAACGGTGAAAGCGCACAGTAATGCACTTTTCTCCCAGCAAATACACTGCTTCTAAGGAACTGGGAACACACTGAGGAGACACTTGTGGGAGCAACTGTGACTAAAACTGAGCTTCCCTATGCACAGGGAAGCAAGAGAAATGCTGATTTCATCCAGCTCTGTTACATACTCAGAATCTGTACTACTGCGAAAATAGGCATGTCTCTGTAGGCAAAAAACTCATTTCTGACAAAGTTGCCCAAATGCATCTCAGAAGTGTGCAATTGTTCTCTGAGTTAGAAAACGTCGAGAAACGGTCTTTTCTCCTAGCGCTGTGCTTCTACACATGTATTTGCTGAACGGTGAAAGCGCACATTAATGCACTTTTCTCCCAGGAAATACACTGTTCCTAAGGAAATGGGAACACACTGAGGAGACACTTGTGGGAGCTACTGTGACTAAAACTGAGCTTCCCTAAGCACAGGGAAGCAAGAGAAATGCTGATTTCATCAAGCCCAGTTACATACTCAGAATCTGTACTACTGCGCAAATAGGCATGTCTCTGTAGGCAAAAAACTCATTTCTGACAAAGTTGCCCAAATGCATCTCAGAAGTGTGGAACTTGCTCTCTGAGTTAAACAACGTCGAGAAAGTGTCTTTTCTGTTTGCGCTGTGCGTCTACACATGTATTTGCTGAACGGTGAAAGCGCACAGTAATGCACTTTTCTCCCAGCAAATACACTGTTTCTAAGGAACTGGGAACACACTGAGGAGACACTTGTGGGAGCTACTGTGACTAAAACTGAGCTTCCCTACGCACAGGGAAGCAAGAGAAATGCTGATTTGATCAAGCCCAGTTAAATACTCAGAATCTGTACTACTGCGCAAATAGGCATGTCTCTGTAGGCAAAAAACTCATTTCTGACAAAGTTGCCCAAATGCATCTCAGAAGTGTGCAACTTGTTTCCTGAGTTAGAAAACATCGAGAAACCCTCGTTTCTGCTAGCGCTGTGCTTCTACACATGTATTTGCTGAACGGTGAAAGCGCACAGTAATGCACTTTTCTCCCAGCAAATACACTGTTTCTAAGGAAATGGGAACACACTGAGGAGATACTTGTGGGAGCTACTATGACTAAAACTGAGCTTCCCTACGCACAGGGAAGCAAGAGAAATGCTGATTTCATCAAGCCCAGTTACATACTCAGAATCTGTACTACTGGGCAAATAGGCATGTCCCTTTAGGCAAAAAACTCATTTCTGACAAAGTTGCCCAAATGCATCTCAGATGTGTGCCAGTTCTTCCCCTGAGTGAGGAAACGTCGAGAAACGGTCGTTTCTGCTAGCACTGTGCTTCTTCACATGTATTTGCTGAACGGTGAAAGCGCACAGTAATGCACTTTTCTCCCAGCAAAAACACTGTTTCTAAGGAAATGGGAACACACTGAGGAGACACTTGTGGGAGCTACTATGACTAAAACTGAGCTTCCCTATGCACAGGGAAGCAAGAGAAATGCTGATTTCATCAAGCCCAGTTACATACTCAGAATCTGTACTACTGCGCAAATAGGCATGTCTCTGTAGGCAAAAAACTCATTTCTCACAAAGTTGCCCAAATGCATCTCAGAAGTGTGCACCTTGTTCCCTGAGTTAGAAAACGTCGAGAAATGTTCGTTTCTGCTAGCGCTGTGCTTTTACACATGTATTTGCTGAACGGTGAAAGCGCACAGTAATGCACTTTTCTCCCAGCAAATACACTGTTTCTAAGGAAATGGGAACACACTGGGGAGACACTTGTGGGAGCTACTGTGACTAAAACTGAGCTTCCCTACGCACAGGGAAGCAAGAGAAATGCTGATTTCATCAAGCCCAGTTACATACTCAGAATCTGTACTACTGCGCAAATAGGCATGTCTTTGTAGGCAAAAAACTCATTTCCGACAAAGTTGCCCAAATGCATCTCAGAAGTGTGCAACTTGTTCCCTGAGTTAGAAAACGTCGAGAAACGTTCGTTTCTGCTTGCGCTGTGCTTCTACACATGTATTTGCTGAACGGTGAAAGTGCACAGTAGTGCACTTTTCTCCCAGCAAATACACTGTTTCTAAGGAAATGGGAAAACACTGAGGAGACACTTGTGGGAGCTAGTGTAATTAAAACTGAGCTTCCCTACGCACAGGGAAGCAAGAGAAATGCTGATTTCATCAAGCCCAGTTACATACTCAGAATCTGAACTACTGCGCAAATAGGCATGTCTCTGTAGGCAAAAAACTCATTTCTGACAAAGTTGCCCAAATGCATCTCAGAAGTGTGCAACTTGTTCCCTGAGTTAGAAAACGTCAAGAAACGTTCGTTTCTGCTAGCGCTCCGCTTCTACACATGTATTTGCTGAACGGTGAAAGCGCACAGTGATGCACTTTTCTCCCAGCAAATACACTGTTTCTAAGGAAATGGGAACACACTGAGGAGACACTTGTGGGAGCTACTGTGACTAAAACTGAGCTTCCCTACGCACAGGGAAGCAAGAGAAATGCTGATTTCATCAAGCCCAGTTACATACTCAGAATCTGTACTACTGCGCAAATAGGCATGTCTCTGTAGGCAAAAAACTCATTTCTGACAAAGTTGCCCAAATGCATCTCAGAAGTGTGCAACTTGTTCCCTGAGTTAGAAAACGTCGAGTACCGTTCGTTTCTGCTAGCGCTGTGCTTCTACACATGTATTTGCTGAACGGTGAAAGCGCACAGTAATGCACTTTTCTCCCAGCAAATACACTGTTCCTAAGGAACTGGGAACACACTGAGGACACACTTGTGGGAGCTACTGTGACTAAAACTGAGCTTCCCTACGCACAGGGAAGCAAGAGAAATGCTGATTTCATCAAGCCCAGTTACATACTCAGAATCTGTACTACTGCGCAAATAGGCATGTCTCTGTAGGCAAAAAACTCATTTCTGACAAAGTTGCCCAAATGCATCTCAGAAGTGTGCCACTTGTTCCCTGAGTTAGAAAACGTCGAGAAACGTTCGTTTCTGCTAGCGCTGTGCTTCTACACATGTATTTGCTGAACGGTGAAAGTGCACAGTAATGCACTTTTCTCCCAGCAAATACACTGTTCCTAAGGAAATGGGAACACACTGAGGAGACACTTGTGGGAGCTACTGTGACTTAAACTGAGCTTCCCTACGCACATGGAAGCAAGAGAAATGCTGATTTCATCAAGCCCAGTTACATACTCAGAATCTGTACTACTGTGCAAATAGGCATGTCTCTGTAGGAAAAAAAACTCATTTCTGACAAAGTTGCCCAAACGCACCTCAGAAGTGTGCAACTTGTTCGCTGAGTTAGGAAACGTCGAAAAACGGTCGTTTCTGCTAGCGCTGTGCTTCTACACATGTATTTGCAGAACGGTGAAAGCCCACAGTAACGCACTTTTCTTCCAGCAAATACACTGTTTCTAAGGAAATGGGAACACACTGAGGAGACACTTGTGGGAGCTACTGTGTCTAAAACTGAGCTTCCCTACGCACAGGGAAGCAAGAGAAATGCTGATTTCATCAAGCCCAGTTACATACTCAGAATCTGTACTACTGCGCAAATAGGCATGTCTCTGTAGGCAAAAAACTCATTTCTGACAAAGTTGCCCAAATGCATCTCAGAAGTGTGCAACTTGTTCCCTGAGTTAGAAAACGTCGAGAAACGTTCGTTTCTGCTAGCGCTGTGCTTCTACACATGTATTTGCTGAACGGTGAAAGCGCACAGTAATGCACTTTTCTCCCAGCAAATACACTGTTTCTAAGGAAATGGGAACACACTGAGGAGACACTTGTGGGAGCTACTGGGACTAAAACTGAGCTTCCCTACGCACAGGGAAGCAAGAGAAATGCTGATTTCATCAAGCCCAGTTACATACTCAGAATCTGTACTACTGCGCAAATAGGCATGTCTCTGTAGGCAAAAAACTCATTTCTGACAAAGATGCCCAAATGCATCTCAGAAGTGTGCAACTTGTTCCCTGAGTTAGAAAACGTCGAGAAACATTCGTTTCTGCCAGCGCTGTGCTTCTACACATGTATTTGCTGAACGTTGAAAGCGCACAGTAATGCACTTTTCTCCCAGCAAATACACTGTTTCTAAGGAAATTGGAACACACTGAGGAGACACTTGTGGGAGCTACTGTGACTAAAACTGAGCTTCCCTACGCACAGGGAAGCAAGAGAAATGCTGATTTCATCAATCCCAGTTACATACTCAGAATCTGTACTACTGCGCAAATAGGCATGTCTCTGTAGGGAAAAAACTCATTTCTCACAAAGTTGCCCAAATGCATCTCAGAAGTGTGCAACTTGTTCCCTGAGTTAGAAAACGTCGAAAAATGTTCGTTTCGGCTAGCGCTGTGCTTTTACACATGTATTTGCTGAACGGTGAAAGCGCACAGTAATGCACTTTTCTCCCAGCAAATACACTGTTTCTAAGGAAATGGGAACACACTGGGGAGACACTTGTGGGAGCTACTGTGACTAAAACTGAGCTTCCCTACGCACAGGGAAGCAAGAGAAATGCTGATTTCATCAAGCCCAGTTACATACTCAGAATCTGTACTACTGCGCAAATAGGCATGTCTTTGTAGGCAAAAAACTCATTTCCGACAAAGTTGCCCAAATGCATCTCAGAAGTGTGCAACTTGTTCCCTGAGTTAGAAAACGTCGAGAAACATTCGTTTCTGCTTGCGCTGTGCTTCTACACATGCATTTGCAGAACGGTGAAAGTGCACAATAATGCACTTTTCTCCCAGCAAATACACTGTTTCTAAGGAAATGGGAACACACTGAGGAGACACTTGTGGGAGCTACTGTGAATAAAACTGAGCTTCCCTACGCACAGGGAAGCAAGAGAAATGCTGATTTCATCAAGCCCAGTTACATACTCAGAATCTGAACTACTGCGCAAATAGGCATGTCTCTGTAGGCAAAAAACGGATTTCTGACAAAGTTGCCCAAATGCATCTCAGAAGTGTGCAACTTGTTCCCTGAGTTAGAAAACGTCAAGAAACGTTCGTTTCTGCTAGCGCTCCGCTTCTACACATGTATTTGCTGAACGGTGAAAGCGCACAGTGATGCACTTTTCTCCCAGCAAATACACTGTTTCTAAGGAAATGGGAACACACAGAGGAGACACTTGTGGGAGCTACTGTGACTAAAACTGAGCTTCCCTACGCACAGGGAAGCAAGAGAAATGCTGATTTCATCAAGCCCAGTTACATACTCAGAATCTGTACTACTGCGCAAATAGGCATGTCTCTTTAGGCAAAAAACTCATTTCTGACAAAGTTGCCCAAATGCATCTCAGAAGTGTTCAACTTGTTCCCTGAGTTAGAAAACGTTGAGAACCGTTCGTTTCTGCTAGCGCTGTGCTTCTACACATGTATTTGCTGAACGGTGAAAGCCCACAGTAACGCACTTTTCTCCCAGCAAATACACTGTTTCTAAGGAAATGGGAACACACTGAGGAGACACTTGTGGGAGCTACTGTGACTAAAACTGAGCTTCCCTACGCACAGGGAAGCAAGAGAAATGCTGATTTCATCAAGCCCAGTTACATACTCAGAATCTGTACTACTGCGCAAATAGGCATGTCTCTGTAGGCAAAAAACTCATTTCTGACAAAGTTGCCCAAATGCATCTCAGAAGTGTGCAACTTGTTCCCTGAGTTAGAAAACGTCGAGAAACGGTCGTTTCTGCTAGCGCTGTGCTTCTACACATGCATTTGCAGAACGGTGAAAGTGCACAGTAATGCACTTTTCTCCCAGCAAATACACTGTTTCTAAGGAAATGGGAACACACTGATGAGACACTTGTGGGAGCTACTGTGACTAAAACTGAGCTTTCCTACGCACAGGGAAGCAAGAGAAATGCTGATTTCATCAAGCCCAGTTACATACTAAGAATCTGTACTACTGCGCAAGTAGGCATGTCTCTGTAGGCAAAAACCTCATTTCTGAGAAAGTTGCCCAAATGCATCTCAGAAGTGTGCCACTTGTTCCCTGAGTTAGAAAACGTCGAGAAACGTTCGTTTCTGCTAGCGCTGTGCTTCTACACATGTATTTGCTGAATGGTGAAAGCGCACAGTAATGCACTTTTCTCCCAGCAAATACACTGTTTCTAAGGAAATGGAAACACACTGAGGAGACACTTGTGGGAGCTACTGGGACTGAAACTGAGCTTCCCTACGCACAGGGAAGCAAGAGAAATGCTGATTTCATCAAGCCCAGTTACATACTAAGAATCTGTACTACTGCGCAAGTAGGCATGTCTCTGTAGGCAAAAACCTCATTTCTGACAAAGTTGCCCAAATGCATCTCAGAAGTGTGCCACTTGTTCCCTGAGTTAGAAAACGTCGAGAAACGTTCGTTTCTGCTAGCGCTGTGCTTCTACACATGTATTTGCTGAACGGTGAAAGCACACAGTGATGCACTTTTCTCCCAGCAAATACACTGTTTCTAAGGAAATGGGAACACACTGAGGAGACACTTGTGGGAGCTACTGTGACTAAAACTGAGCATCCCTACGCACAGGGAAGCAAGAGAAATGCTGATTTCATCCAGCCCAGTTACATACTCATAATCTGTACTACTGCGCAAATAGGCATGTCTCTGTAGGCAAAAAACTCATTTCTGACAAAGTTGCCCAAATGCATCTCAGAAGTGTGCAACTTGTTCACTGAGTTAGAAAACGTCGAGAAACGGTCGTTTCTGCTAGCGCTGTGCTTCTACACATGTATTTGCTGAACCGTGAAAGTGCACAGTAATGCACTTTTCTCCCAGCAAATACTCTGTTTCTAAGGAAATGGGAACACACTGAGGAGACACTTGTGGGAGCTACTGGGACTAAAACTGAGCTTCCCTACGCACAGGGAAGCAAGAGAAATGCTGATTTCATCAAGCCCAGTTACATACTCAGAATCTGTACTACTGCGCAAATAGGCATGTTTCTGTAGGCAAAAAACTCATTTCTGACAAAGTTGCCCAAATGCATCTCAGAAGTGGGCAATTTGTTCCCTGAGTTAGAAAACGTCGAGAAACGGTCGTTTCTGCTAGCGCTGTGCCTCTACACATGTATTTGCTGAACGGTGAAAGCGCACAGTAATGCACTTTTCTCCCAGCAAATACACTGTTTTTAAGGAAATGGGAACACACTGAGGAGACACTTGTGGGAGCTACTGGGACTAAAACTGAGCTTCCCTACGCACAGGGAAGCAAGAGAAAGGCTGATTTCATCAAGCCCAGTTACATACTCAGAATCTGTACTACTGCGCAAATAGGCATGTCTCTTTAGGCAAAAAACTCATTTCTGACAAAGTTGCCCAAATGCATCTCAGAAGTGTGCAACTTGTTCCCTGAGTTAGAAAACGTCGAGAAACGGTCGTTTCTGCAAGCGCTGTGCTTCTACACATGTATTTGCTGAACGGTGAAAGCCCACAGTAACGCACTTTTCTCCCAGCAAATACACTGTTTCTAAGGAAATGGGAACACACTGAGGAGACACTTGTGGGAGCTACTGTGACTAAAACTGAGCTTCCCTACGCACAGGGAAGCAAGAGAAATGCTGATTTCATCAAGCCCAGTTACATACTCAGAATCTGTACTACTGCGCAAATAGGCATGTCTCTGTAGGCAAAAAACTCATTTCTGACAAAGTTGCCCAAATGCATCTCAGAAGTGTGCAACTTGTTCCCTGAGTTAGAAAACGTCGAGAAACGGTCGTTTCTGCAAGCGCTGTGCTTCTACACATGTATTTGCTGAACGGTGAAAGCGCACAGTAATGCACTTTTCTCCCAGCAAATACACTGTTTCTAAGGAAATGGGAACACACTGAGGAGACACTTGTGGGAGCTACTGTGACTAAAACTGAGCTTCCCTACGCACAGGGAAGCAAGAGAAATGCTGATTTCATCAAGCCCAGTTACATACTCAGAATCTGTACTACTGCGCAAATAGGCATGTCTCTGTAGGCAAAAGACTCATTTCTGACAAAGTTGCCCAAATGCATCTCAGAAGTGTGCAACTTGTTCCCTGAGTTAGAAAACGTCGAGAAACGTTCGTTTCTGCTAGCGCTGTGCTTCTACACATGTATTTGCTGAACGGTGAAAGCTCACAGTAATGCACTTTTCTCCCAGCAAATACACTGTTTCTAAGGAAATGGGAACACACTGAGGAGACACTTGTGGGAGCTACTGTGACTAAAACTGAGCTTCCCTACGCACAGGGAAGCAAGAGAAATGCTGATTTCATCAAGCCCAGTTACATACTCAGAATCTGTACTACCTCGCAAATAGGCATGTCTCTTTAGGCAAAAAACTCATTTCTGACAAAGTTGCCCAAATGCATCTCAGAAGTGTGCAACTTGTTCCCTGAGTTAGAAAACGTCGAGAAACGGTCGTTTCTGCTAGCGCTGTGCTTCTACACATGTATTTGCTGAACGGTGAAAGCGCACAGTAATGCACTTTTCTTCCAGCAAATACACTGTTTCTAAGGAAATGGGAACACACTGAGGAGACACTTGTGGGAGCTACTGTGACTTAAACTGAGTTTCCCCACGCACAGGAAAGCAAGAGAAAGCTGATTTCATCAAGCCCAGTTACATACTCAGAATCTGTACTACTGCGCAAATAGGCATGTCTCTTTAGGCAAAAACTCATTTCTGGGAAAGTTGCCCAAATGCACTCAGAAGTGTGCAACTTGTTCCCTGAGTTAGAAAACGTCGAGAAACCTTCGTTTCTGCAAGCGCTGTGCTTCTACACATGTATTTGCTGAACGGTGAAAGCGTACAGTAATGCGCTTTTCTCCCAGCAAATACACTGTTTCTAAGGAAATGGGAACACACTGAGGAGGCACTTGTGGGAGCTACTGTGACTAAAACTGAGCTTCCCTACGCACAGGGAAGCAAGAGAAATGCTGATTTCATCAAGCCCAGTTACATACTCAGAATCTGTACTACTGCGCAAATAGGCATGTCTCTTTAGGCAAAAAACTCATTTCTGACAAAGTTGCCCAAATGCATCTCAGAAGTGTGCAACTTGTTCCCTGAGTTAGAAAACGTCGAGAAACGGTCGTTTCTGCTAGCGCTGTGCTTCTACACACGTATTTGTTGAACGGTGAAAGCGCACAGTAATGTACTTTTCTCCCAGCAAATACACTGTTTCTAAGGAAATGGGAACACACTGAGGAGACACTTGTCGGAAATACTGTGACTAAAACTGAGCTTCCCTACGCACAGGGAAGCAAGAGAAATGCTGATTTCATCAAGCCCAGTTACATACTCAGAATCTGTACTACTGTGCAAATAGGCATGTCTCTTTAGGCAAAAAACTCATTTCTGACAAAGTTGTCCAAATGCATCTCAGAAGTGTGCAACTTGTTCCCTGAGTTAGAAAACGTCGAGAAACGGTAGTTTCTGCTAGCGCTGCGCTTCTACACATGTATTTGCTGAACGGTGAAAGCTCACAGTAATTCACTTTTCTCCCAGCAAATACACTGTTTCTAAGGAAATGGGAACACACTGAGAAGACACTTGTGGGAGCTTCTGTGACTAAAACTGAGCTTCCCTACGCACAGGGAAGCAAGAGAAATGCTGATTTCATCAAGCCCAGTTACATACTCAGAATCTGTACTACTGCGCAAATAGGCATGTCTCTGTAGGCAAAAAACTCATTTCTGACAAAGTTGCCCAAATGCATCTCAGAAGTGTGCAACTTGGTCCCTGAGTTAGAAAACGTCGAGAAACGTTCGTTTCTGCTAGCGCTGTGCTTCTACACATGTATTTGCTGAACGGTGAAAGCGCACAGTAATGCACTTTTCTCCCAGCAAATACACAGTTTCTAAGGAAATGGGAACACACTGAGGAGACACTTGTGGGAGCTACTGTGACTAAAACTTAGCTTCCCTACGCACAGGGAAGCAAGAGAAATGCTGATTTCATCAAGCCCAGTTACATACTCAGAATCTGTACTACTGCGCAAATAGGCATGAATCTGTAGGCAAAAAACGCATTTCTGACAAAGTTGCCCAAATGCACCTCAGAAGTGTGCAACTTGTTCCCTGAGTTAGAAAACGTCGAGAAACGTTCGTTTCTGCAGCGCTGTGCTTCTACACATGTATTTGCTGAACGGTGAAAGCGCACAGTAATGTACTTTTCTCCAAGCAAATACACTGTTTCTAAGGAAATGGGATCACACTGAGGAGACAGTTGTGGGAGCTACTGTGACAAAAACTGAGCTTCCCTACGCACAGGGAAGCAAGAGAAATGCTGATTTCATCAAGCCCAGGTACATACTCAGAATCTGTACTACTGCGCAAATAGGCATGTCTCTGTAGGCAAAAAACTCATTTCTGACAAAGTTGCCCAAATGCATCTCAGAAGTGTGCAACTTGTTCCCTGAGTTAGAAAACGTCGAGAAACGTTCGTTTCTGCTAGCACTGTGCTTCTACACATGTATTTGCTGAACGGTGAAAGCGCACAGTAATGCACTTTTCTCCCAGCAAATACACTGTTTCTAAGGAAATGGGAACACACTGAGGAGACACTTGTGGGAGCTACTGTGACTAAAACTGAGCTTCCCTACACACAGGGAAGCAAGAGAAATGCTGATTTCATCAAGCCCAGTTACATACTCAGAATCTGTACTACTGCACAAATAGGCATGTATCTGTAGGCAAAAATCTCATTTCTGACAAAGTTGCCCAAATGCATCTCAGAAGTGTGCAACTTGTTCCCTGAGTTAGAAAACGTCGAGAAACGTTCGTTTCTGCTAGCGCTGTGCTTCTACACATGTATTTGCTGAACGGTGAAAGCGCACAGTAATGCACTTTTCTCCCAGCAAATACACTGTTTCTAAGGAAATGGGAACACACTGAGGAGACAGTTGTGGGAGCTACTGTGACAAAAACTGAGCTTCCCTACGCACAGGGAAGCAAGAGAAATGCTGATTTCATCAAGCCCAGGTACATACTCAGAATCTGTACTACTGCGCAAATAGGCATGTCTCTGTAGGCAAAAAACTCATTTCTGACAAAGTTGCCCAAATGCATCTCAGAAGTGTGCAACTTGTTCCCTGAGTTAGAAAACGTCGAGAAACGTTCGTTTCTGCTAGCACTGTGCTTCTACACATGTATTTGCTGAACGGTGAAAGCGCACAGTAATGCACTTTTCTCCCAGCAAATACACTGTTTCTAAGGAAATGGGAACACACTGAGGAGACACTTGTGGGAGCTACTGTGACTTAAACTGAGTTTCCCCACGCACAGGAAAGCAAGAGAAAGCTGATTTCATCAAGCCCAGTTACATACTCAGAATCTGTACTACTGCGCAAATAGGCATGTCTCTTTAGGCAAAAACTCATTTCTGGGAAAGTTGCCCAAATGCACTCAGAAGTGTGCAACTTGTTCCCTGAGTTAGAAAACGTCGAGAAACCTTCGTTTCTGCAAGCGCTGTGCTTCTACACATGTATTTGCTGAACGGTGAAAGCGTACAGTAATGCGCTTTTCTCCCAGCAAATACACTGTTTCTAAGGAAATGGGAACACACTGAGGAGGCACTTGTGGGAGCTACTGTGACTAAAACTGAGCTTCCCTACGCACAGGGAAGCAAGAGAAATGCTGATTTCATCAAGCCCAGTTACATACTCAGAATCTGTACTACTGCGCAAATAGGCATGTCTCTTTAGGCAAAAAACTCATTTCTGACAAAGTTGCCCAAATGCATCTCAGAAGTGTGCAACTTGTTCCCTGAGTTAGAAAACGTCGAGAAACGGTCGTTTCTGCTAGCGCTGTGCTTCTACACACGTATTTGTTGAACGGTGAAAGCGCACAGTAATGTACTTTTCTCCCAGCAAATACACTGTTTCTAAGGAAATGGGAACACACTGAGGAGACACTTGTCGGAAATACTGTGACTAAAACTGAGCTTCCCTACGCACAGGGAAGCAAGAGAAATGCTGATTTCATCAAGCCCAGTTACATACTCAGAATCTGTACTACTGTGCAAATAGGCATGTCTCTTTAGGCAAAAAACTCATTTCTGACAAAGTTGTCCAAATGCATCTCAGAAGTGTGCAACTTGTTCCCTGAGTTAGAAAACGTCGAGAAACGGTAGTTTCTGCTAGCGCTGCGCTTCTACACATGTATTTGCTGAACGGTGAAAGCTCACAGTAATTCACTTTTCTCCCAGCAAATACACTGTTTCTAAGGAAATGGGAACACACTGAGAAGACACTTGTGGGAGCTACTGTGACTAAAACTGAGCTTCCCTACGCACAGGGAAGCAAGAGAAATGCTGATTTCATCAAGCCCAGTTACATACTCAGAATCTGTACTACTGCGCAAATAGGCATGTCTCTGTAGGCAAAAAACTCATTTCTGACAAAGTTGACCAAATGCATCTCAGAAGTGTGCAACTTGGTCCCTGAGTTAGAAAACGTCGAGAAACGTTCGTTTCTGCTAGCGCTGTGCTTCTACACATGTATTTGCTGAACGGTGAAAGCGCACAGTAATGCACTTTTCTCCCAGCAAATACACAGTTTCTAAGGAAATGGGAACACACTGAGGAGACACTTGTGGGAGCTACTGTGACTAAAACTTAGCTTCCCTACGCACAGGGAAGCAAGAGAAATGCTGATTTCATCAAGCCCAGTTACATACTCAGAATCTGTACTACTGCGCAAATAGGCATGAATCTGTAGGCAAAAAACGCATTTCTGACAAAGTTGCCCAAATGCATCTCAGAAGTGTGCAACTTGTTCCCTGAGTTAGAAAACGTCGAGAAACGGTCGTTTCTGCTAGCGCTGTGCTTCTACACATGTATTTGCTGAACGGTGAAAGCGCACAGTAATGCACTTTTCTCCCAGCAAATACACTGTTTCTAAGGAAATGGGAACACACTGAGGAGACACTTGTGGGAGCTACTGTGACTAAAACTGAGCTTCCCTACGCACAGGGAAGCAAGAGAAATGCTGATTTCATCAAGCCCAGTTACATATTCAGAATCTGTACTACTGCGCAAATAGGCATGTCTCTGTAGGCAAAAAACTCATTTCTGACAAAGTTGCCCAAATGCATCTCAGAAGTGTGCAACTTGTTCCCTGAGTTAGAAAACGTCGAGAAACGGTCGTTTCTGCTAGCGCTGTGCTTCTACACATGTATTTGCTGAACGGTGAAAGCGTACAGTAATGCACTTTTCTCCCAGCAAATACACTGTTTCTAAGGAAATGGGATCACACTGAGGAGACACTTGTGGGAGCTACTGTGACTAAAACTGAGCTTCCCTACGCACAGGGAAGCAAGAGAAATGCTGATTTCATCAAGCCCAGTTACATACTCAGAATCTGTACTACTGCGCAAATAGGCATGTCTCTTTAGGCAAAAAACTCATTTCTGACAAAGTTGCCCAAATGCATCTCAGAAGTGTGCAACTTGTTCCCTGAGTTAGAAAACTTCGAGAAACGGTCGTATCTGCTAGCGCTGTGCTTCTACACATGTATTTGCTGAACGGTGAAAGCGCACAGTAATGCACTTTTCTCCCAGCAAATACACTGTTTCTAAGGAAATGGGAACACACTGAGGAGACACTTGTGGGAGCTACTGTGACTAAAACTGAGCTTCCCTACGCACAGGGAAGCAAGAGAAATGCTGATTTCATCAAGCCCAGTTACATACTCAGAATCTGTACTACTGCGCAAATAGGCATGAATCTGTAGGCAAAAAACGCATTTCTGACAAAGTTGCCCAAATGCATCTCAGAAGTGTGCAACTTGTTCCCTGAGTTAGAAAACGTCGAGAAACGTTCGTTTCTGCTAGCGCTGTGCTTCTACACATGTATTTGCTGAACGGTGAAAGCGCACAGTAATGCACTTTTCTCCCAGCAAATACACTGTTTCTAAGGAAATGGGAACACACTGAGAAGACACTTGTGGGAGCTACTGTGACTAAAACTGAGCTTCCCTACGCACAGGGAAGCAAGAGAAATGCTGATTTCATCAAGCCCAGTTACATACTCAGAATCTGTACTACTGCGCAAATAGGCATGTCTCTGTAGGCAAAAAACTCATTTCTGACAAAGTTGACCAAATGCATCTCAGAAGTGTGCAACTTGGTCCCTGAGTTAGAAAACGTCGAGAAACGTTCGTTTCTGCTAGCGCTGTGCTTCTACACATGTATTTGCTGAACGGTGAAAGCGCACAGTAATGCACTTTTCTCCCAGCAAATACACAGTTTCTAAGGAAATGGGAACACACTGAGGAGACACTTGTGGGAGCTACTGTGACTAAAACTTAGCTTCCCTACGCACAGGGAAGCAAGAGAAATGCTGATTTCATCAAGCCCAGTTACATACTCAGAATCTGTACTACTGCGCAAATAGGCATGAATCTGTAGGCAAAAAACGCATTTCTGACAAAGTTGCCCAAATGCATCTCAGAAGTGTGCAACTTGTTCCCTGAGTTAGAAAACGTCGAGAAACGGTCGTTTCTGCTAGCGCTGTGCTTCTACACATGTATTTGCTGAACGGTGAAAGCGCACAGTAATGCACTTTTCTCCCAGCAAATACACTGTTTCTAAGGAAATGGGAACACACTGAGGAGACACTTGTGGGAGCTACTGTGACTAAAACTGAGCTTCCCTACGCACAGGGAAGCAAGAGAAATGCTGATTTCATCAAGCCCAGTTACATATTCAGAATCTGTACTACTGCGCAAATAGGCATGTCTCTGTAGGCAAAAAACTCATTTCTGACAAAGTTGCCCAAATGCATCTCAGAAGTGTGCAACTTGTTCCCTGAGTTAGAAAACGTCGAGAAACGGTCGTTTCTGCTAGCGCTGTGCTTCTACACATGTATTTGCTGAACGGTGAAAGCGTACAGTAATGCACTTTTCTCCCAGCAAATACACTGTTTCTAAGGAAATGGGATCACACTGAGGAGACACTTGTGGGAGCTACTGTGACTAAAACTGAGCTTCCCTACGCACAGGGAAGCAAGAGAAATGCTGATTTCATCAAGCCCAGTTACATACTCAGAATCTGTACTACTGCGCAAATAGGCATGTCTCTTTAGGCAAAAAACTCATTTCTGACAAAGTTGCCCAAATGCATCTCAGAAGTGTGCAACTTGTTCCCTGAGTTAGAAAACTTCGAGAAACGGTCGTATCTGCTAGCGCTGTGCTTCTACACATGTATTTGCTGAACGGTGAAAGCGCACAGTAATGCACTTTTCTCCCAGCAAATACACTGTTTCTAAGGAAATGGGAACACACTGAGGAGACACTTGTGGGAGCTACTGTGACTAAAACTGAGCTTCCCTACGCACAGGGAAGCAAGAGAAATGCTGATTTCATCAAGCCCAGTTACATACTCAGAATCTGTACTACTGCGCAAATAGGCATGAATCTGTAGGCAAAAAACGCATTTCTGACAAAGTTGCCCAAATGCATCTCAGAAGTGTGCAACTTGTTCCCTGAGTTAGAAAACGTCGAGAAACGTTCGTTTCTGCTAGCGCTGTGCTTCTACACATGTATTTGCTGAACGGTGAAAGCGCACAGTAATGCACTTTTCTCCCAGCAAATACACTGTGTCTAAGGAAATGGGAACACACTGAGGAGACACTTGTGGGAGCTACTGTGACTAAAACTGAGCTTCCCTACGCACAGGGAAGCAAGAGAAATGCTGATTTCATCAAGCCCAGTTACATACTCAGAATCTGTACTACTGCGCAAATAGGCATGTCTCTGTAGGCAAAAAACTCATTTCTGACAAAGTTGCCCAAATGCATCTCAGAAGTGTGCAACTTGTTCCCTGAGTTAGAAAACGTCGAGAAACGGTCGTTTCTGCTAGCGCTGTGCTTCTACACATGTATTTGCTGAACGGTGAAAGCGTACAGTAATGCACTTTTCTCCCAGCAAATACACTGTTTCTAAGGAAATGGGATCACACTGAGGAGACAATTGTGGGAGCTACTGTGACTAAAACTGAGCTTCCCTACGCACAGGGAAGCAAGAGAAATGCTGATTTCATCAAGCCCAGTTACATACTCAGAATCTGTACTACTGCACAAATAGGCATGTCTCTTTAGGCAAAAAACTCATTTCTGACAAAGTTGCCCAAATGCATCTCAGAAGTGTGCAACTTGTTCCCTGAGTTAGAAAACTTCGAGAAACGGTCGTATCTGCTAGCGCTGTGCTTCTACACATGTATTTGCTGAACGGTGAAAGCGCACAGTAATGCACTTTTCTCCCAGCAAATACACTGTTTCTAAGGAAATGGGAACACACTGAGGAGACACTTGTGGGAGCTACTGTGACTAAAACTGAGCTTCCCTACGCACAGGGAAGCAAGAGAAATGCTGATTTCATCAAGCCCAGTTACATACTCAGAATCTGTACTACTGGGCAAATAGGCATGTCTCTGTAGGCAAAAAACTCATTTCTGACAAAGTTGCCCAAATGCATCTCAGAAGTGTGCAACTTGTTCCCTGAGTTAGAAAACGTCGAGAAACGTTCGTTTCTGCTAGCGCTGTGCTTCTACACATGTATTTGCTGAACGGTGAAAGCGCACAGTAATGCACATTTCTCCCAGCAAATACACTGTTTCTAAGGAAATGGGAACACACTGCGGAGACACTTGTGGGAGCTACTGTGACAAAAACTGAGCTTCCCAACGCACAGGGAAGCAAGAGAAATGCTGATTTCATCAAGCCCAGTTACATACTCAGAATCTGTACTACTGCGCAAATAGGCATGTCTCTTTAGGCAAAAAACTCATTTCTGACAAAGTTGCCAAAATGCATCTCAGAAGTGTGCAACTTGTTCGCTGAGTTAGAAAACGTCGAGAAATGTTCGTTTCTGCTAGCGCTGTGATTCTACACATGTATTTGCTGAACGGTGAAAGCGCACAGTAATGCACTTTTCTCCCAGCAAATACACTGTTTCTAAGGAAATGGGAACACACTGAGGAGACACTTGTGGGAGCTACTGTGACTAAAACTGAGCTTCCCTACGCACAGGGACGCAAGAGAAATGCTGATTTCATCAAGCCCAGTTACATACTCAGAATCTGTACTACTGCGCAAATAGGCATGTCTCTGTAGGCAAAAAACTCATTTCTGACAAAGTTGCCCAAATGCATCTCAGAAGTGTGCAACTTGTTCCCTGAGTTAGAAAACGTCGAGAAACGGTCGTATCTGCTAGCGCTGTGCTTCTACACATGTATTTGCTGAACGGTGAAAGCGCACAGTAATTCACTTTTCTCCCAGCAAATACACTGTTTCTAAGGAAATGGGAACACACTGAGGAGACACTTGTGGGAGCTACTGTGACTAAAACTGAGCTTCCCTACGCACAGGGAAGCAAGAGAAATGCTGATTTCATCAAGCCCAGTTACATACTCAGAATCTGTACTACTGCGCAAATAGGCATGTCTCTTTAGGCAAAAAACTCATTTCTGACAAAGTTGCCCAAATGCATCTCAGAAGTGTGCAACTTGTTCCCTGAGTTAGAAAACGTCGAGAAACGGTCGTTTCTGCTAGCGCTGTGCTTCTACACATGTATTTGCTGAACGGTGAAAGCGCACAGTAATGCACTTTTCTCCCAGCAAATACACTGTGTCTAAGGAAATGGGAACACACTGAGGAGACACTTGTGGGAGCTACTGTGACTAAAACTGAGCTTCCCTACGCACAGGGAAGCAAGAGAAATGCTGATTTCATCAAGCCCAGTTACATACTCAGAATCTGTACTACTGGGCAAATAGGCATGTCTCTGTAGGCAAAAAACTCATTTCTGACAAAGTTGCCCAAATGCATCTCAGAAGTGTGCAACTTGTTCCCTGAGTTAGAAAACGTCGAGAAACGGTCGTTTCTGCTAGCGCTGTGCTTCTACACATGTATTTGCTGAACGGTGAAAGCGTACAGTAATGCACTTTTCTCCCAGCAAATACACTGTTTCTAAGGAAATGGGATCACACTGAGGAGACAGTTGTGGGAGCTACTGTGACTAAAACTGAGCTTCCCTACGCACAGGGAAGCAAGAGAAATGCTGATTTCATCAAGCCCAGTTACATACTCAGAATCTGTACTACTGCACAAATAGGCATGTCTCTTTAGGCAAAAAACTCATTTCTGACAAAGTTGCCCAAATGCATCTCAGAAGTGTGCAACTTGTTCCCTGAGTTAGAAAACTTCGAGAAACGGTCGTATCTGCTAGCGCTGTGCTTCTACACATGTATTTGCTGAACGGTGAAAGCGCACAGTAATGCACTTTTCTCCCAGCAAATACACTGTTTCTAAGGAAATGGGAACACACTGAGGAGACACTTGTGGGAGCTACTGTGACTAAAACTGAGCTTCCCTACGCACAGGGAAGCAAGAGAAATGCTGATTTCATCAAGCCCAGTTACATACTCAGAATCTGTACTACTGGGCAAATAGGCATGTCTCTGTAGGCAAAAAACTCATTTCTGACAAAGTTGCCCAAATGCATCTCAGAAGTGTGCAACTTGTTCCCTGAGTTAGAAAACGTCGAGAAACGTTCGTTTCTGCTAGCGCTGTGCTTCTACACATGTATTTGCTGAACGGTGAAAGCGCACAGTAATTCACTTTTCTCCCAGCAAATACACTGTTTCTAAGGAAATGGGAACACACTGCGGAGACACTTGTGGGAGCTACTGTGACAAAAACTGAGCTTCCCAACGCACAGGGAAGCAAGAGAAATGCTGATTTCATCAAGCCCAGTTACATACTCAGAATCTGTACTACTGCGCAAATAGGCATGTCTCTTTAGGCAAAAAACTCATTTCTGACAAAGTTGCCAAAATGCATCTCAGAAGTGTGCAACTTGTTCGCTGAGTTAGAAAACGTCGAGAAATGTTCGTTTCTGCTAGCGCTGTGATTCTACACATGTATTTGCTGAACGGTGAAAGCGCACAGTAATGCACTTTTCTCCCAGCAAATACACTGTTTCTAAGGAAATGGGAACACACTGAGGAGACACTTGTGGGAGCTACTGTGACTAAAACTGAGCTTCCCTACGCACAGGGACGCAAGAGAAATGCTGATTTCATCAAGCCCAGTTACATACTCAGAATCTGTACTACTGCGCAAATAGGCATGTCTCTGTAGGCAAAAAACTCATTTCTGACAAAGTTGCCCAAATGCATCTCAGAAGTGTGCAACTTGTTCCCTGAGTTAGAAAACGTCGAGAAACGGTCGTATCTGCTAGCGCTGTGCTTCTACACATGTATTTGCTGAACTGTGAAAGCGCACAGTAATTCACTTTTCTCCCAGCAAATACACTGTTTCTAAGGAAATGGGAACACACTGAGGAGACACTTGTGGGAGCTACTGTGACTAAAACTGAGCTTCCCTACGCACAGGGAAGCAAGAGAAATGCTGATTTCATCAAGCCCAGTTACATACTCAGAATCTGTACTACTGCGCAAATAGGCATGTCTCTTTAGGCAAAAAACTCATTTCTGACAAAGTTGCCCAAATGCATCTCAGAAGTGTGCAACTTGTTCCCTGAGTTACAAAACGTCGAGAAACGGTCGTTTCTGCTAGCGCTGTGCTTCTACACATGTATTTGCTGAACGGTGAAAGCGCACAGTAATGCACTTTTCTCCCAGCAAATACACTGTGTCTAAGGAAATGGGAACACACTGAGGAGACACTTGTGGGAGCTACTGTGACTAAAACTGAGCTTCCCTACGCACAGGGAAGCAAGAGAAATGCTGATTTCATCAAGCCCAGTTACATACTCAGAATCTGTACTACTGCGCAAATAGGCATGTCTCTGTAGGCAAAAAACTCATTTCTGACAAAGTTGCCCAAATGCATCTCAGAAGTGTGCAACTTGTTCCCTGAGTTAGAAAACGTCGAGAAACGGTCGTTTCTGCTAGCGCTGTGCTTCTACACATGTATTTGCTGAACGGTGAAAGCGTACAGTAATGCACTTTTCTCCCAGCAAATACACTGTTTCTAAGGAAATGGGATCACACTGAGGAGACAGTTGTGGGAGCTACTGTGACTAAAACTGAGCTTCCCTACGCACAGGGAAGCAAGAGAAATGCTGATTTCATCAAGCCCAGTTACATACTCAGAATCTGTACTACTGCACAAATAGGCATGTCTCTTTAGGCAAAAAACTCATTTCTGACAAAGTTGCCCAAATGCATCTCAGAAGTGTGCAACTTGTTCCCTGAGTTAGAAAACTTCGAGAAACGGTCGTATCTGCTAACGCTGTGCTTCTACACATGTATTTGCTGAACGGTGAAAGCGCACAGTAATGCACTTTTCTCCCAGCAAATACACTGTTTCTAAGGAAATGGGAACACACTGAGGAGACACTTGTGGGAGCTACTGTGACTAAAACTGAGCTTCCCTACGCACAGGGAAGCAAGAGAAATGCTGATTTCATCAAGCCCAGTTACATACTCAGAATCTGTACTACTGCACAAATAGGCATGTCTCTTTAGGCAAAAAACTCATTTCTGACAAAGTTGCCCAAATGCATCTCAGAAGTGTGCAACTTGTTCCCTGAGTTAGAAAACTTCGAGAAACGGTCGTATCTGCTAGCGCTGTGCTTCTACACATGTATTTGCTGAACGGTGAAAGCGCACAGTAATGCACTTTTCTCCCAGCAAATACACTGTTTCTAAGGAAATGGGAACACACTGAGGAGACACTTGTGGGAGCTACTGTGACTAAAACTGAGCTTCCCTACGCACAGGGAAGCAAGAGAAATGCTGATTTCATCAAGCCCAGTTACATACTCAGAATCTGTACTACTGGGCAAATAGGCATGTCTCTGTAGGCAAAAAACTCATTTCTGACAAAGTTGCCCAAATGCATCTCAGAAGTGTGCAACTTGTTCCCTGAGTTAGAAAACGTCGAGAAACGTTCGTTTCTGCTAGCGCTGTGCTTCTACACATGTATTTGCTGAACGGTGAAAGCGCACAGTAATGCACATTTCTCCCAGCAAATACACTGTTTCTAAGGAAATGGGAACACACTGCGGAGACACTTGTGGGAGCTACTGTGACAAAAACTGAGCTTCCCAACGCACAGGGAAGCAAGAGAAATGCTGATTTCATCAAGCCCAGTTACATACTCAGAATCTGTACTACTGCGCAAATAGGCATGTCTCTTTAGGCAAAAAACTCATTTCTGACAAAGTTGCCAAAATGCATCTCAGAAGTGTGCAACTTGTTCGCTGAGTTAGAAAACGTCGAGAAATGTTCGTTTCTGCTAGCGCTGTGATTCTACACATGTATTTGCTGAACGGTGAAAGCGCACAGTAATGCACTTTTCTCCCAGCAAATACACTGTTTCTAAGGAAATGGGAACACACTGAGGAGACACTTGTGGGAGCTACTGTGACTAAAACTGAGCTTCCCTACGCACAGGGACGCAAGAGAAATGCTGATTTCATCAAGCCCAGTTACATACTCAGAATCTGTACTACTGCGCAAATAGGCATGTCTCTGTAGGCAAAAAACTCATTTCTGACAAAGTTGCCCAAATGCATCTCAGAAGTGTGCAACTTGTTCCCTGAGTTAGAAAACGTCGAGAAACGGTCGTATCTGCTAGCGCTGTGCTTCTACACATGTATTTGCTGAACGGTGAAAGCGCACAGTAATTCACTTTTCTCCCAGCAAATACACTGTTTCTAAGGAAATGGGAACACACTGAGGAGACACTTGTGGGAGCTACTGTGACTAAAACTGAGCTTCCCTACGCACAGGGAAGCAAGAGAAATGCTGATTTCATCAAGCCCAGTTACATACTCAGAATCTGTACTACTGCGCAAATAGGCATGTCTCTTTAGGCAAAAAACTCATTTCTGACAAAGTTGCCCAAATGCATCTCAGAAGTGTGCAACTTGTTCCCTGAGTTAGAAAACGTCGAGAAACGGTCGTTTCTGCTAGCGCTGTGCTTCTACACATGTATTTGCTGAACGGTGAAAGCGCACAGTAATGCACTTTTCTCCCAGCAAATACACTGTGTCTAAGGAAATGGGAACACACTGAGGAGACACTTGTGGGAGCTACTGTGACTAAAACTGAGCTTCCCTACGCACAGGGAAGCAAGAGAAATGCTGATTTCATCAAGCCCAGTTACATACTCAGAATCTGTACTACTGCGCAAATAGGCATGTCTCTGTAGGCAAAAAACTCATTTCTGACAAAGTTGCCCAAATGCATCTCAGAAGTGTGCAACTTGTTCCCTGAGTTAGAAAACGTCGAGAAACGGTCGTTTCTGCTAGCGCTGTGCTTCTACACATGTATTTGCTGAACGGTGAAAGCGTACAGTAATGCACTTTTCTCCCAGCAAATACACTGTTTCTAAGGAAATGGGATCACACTGAGGAGACAGTTGTGGGAGCTACTGTGACTAAAACTGAGCTTCCCTACGCACAGGGAAGCAAGAGAAATGCTGATTTCATCAAGCCCAGTTACATACTCAGAATCTGTACTACTGCACAAATAGGCATGTCTCTTTAGGCAAAAAACTCATTTCTGACAAAGTTGCCCAAATGCATCTCAGAAGTGTGCAACTTGTTCCCTGAGTTAGAAAACTTCGAGAAACGGTCGTATCTGCTAGCGCTGTGCTTCTACACATGTATTTGCTGAACGGTGAAAGCGCACAGTAATGCACTTTTCTCCCAGCAAATACACTGTTTCTAAGGAAATGGGAACACACTGAGGAGACACTTGTGGGAGCTACTGTGACTAAAACTGAGCTTCCCTACGCACAGGGAAGCAAGAGAAATGCTGATTTCATCAAGCCCAGTTACATACTCAGAATCTGTACTACTGGGCAAATAGGCATGTCTCTGTAGGCAAAAAACTCATTTCTGACAAAGTTGCCCAAATGCATCTCAGAAGTGTGCAACTTGTTCCCTGAGTTAGAAAACGTCGAGAAACGTTCGTTTCTGCTAGCGCTGTGCTTCTACACATGTATTTGCTGAACGGTGAAAGCGCACAGTAATGCACATTTCTCCCAGCAAATACACTGTTTCTAAGGAAATGGGAACACACTGCGGAGACACTTGTGGGAGCTACTGTGACAAAAACTGAGCTTCCCAACGCACAGGGAAGCAAGAGAAATGCTGATTTCATCAAGCCCAGTTACATACTCAGAATCTGTACTACTGCGCAAATAGGCATGTCTCTTTAGGCAAAAAACTCATTTCTGACAAAGTTGCCAAAATGCATCTCAGAAGTGTGCAACTTGTTCGCTGAGTTAGAAAACGTCGAGAAACGTTCGTTTCTGCTAGCGCTGTGATTCTACACATGTATTTGCTGAACGGTGAAAGCGCACAGTAATGCACTTTTCTCCCAGCAAATACACTGTTTCTAAGGAAATGGGAACACACTGAGGAGACACTTGTGGGAGCTACTGTGACTAAAACTGAGCTTCCCTACGCACAGGGACGCAAGAGAAATGCTGATTTCATCAAGCCCAGTTACATACTCAGAATCTGTACTACTGCGCAAATAGGCATGTCTCTTTAGGCAAAAAACTCATTTCTGACAAAGTTGCCCAAATGCATCTCAGAAGTGTGCAACTTGTTCCCTGAGTTAGAAAACGTCGAGAAACGGTCGTTTCTGCTAGCGCTGTGCTTCTACACATGTATTTGCTGAACGGTGAAAGCGCACAGTAATGCACTTTTCTCCCAGCAAATACACTGTGTCTAAGGAAATGGGAACACACTGAGGAGACACTTGTGGGAGCTACTGTGACTAAAACTGAGCTTCCCTACGCACAGGGAAGCAAGAGAAATGCTGATTTCATCAAGCCCAGTTACATACTCAGAATCTGTACTACTGCGCAAATAGGCATGTCTCTGTAGGCAAAAAACTCATTTCTGACAAAGTTGCCCAAATGCATCTCAGAAGTGTGCAACTTGTTCCCTGAGTTAGAAAACGTCGAGAAACGGTCGTTTCTGCTAGCGCTGTGCTTCTACACATGTATTTGCTGAACGGTGAAAGCGTACAGTAATGCACTTTTCTCCCAGCAAATACACTGTTTCTAAGGAAATGGGATCACACTGAGGAGACAGTTGTGGGAGCTACTGTGACTAAAACTGAGCTTCCCTACGCACAGGGAAGCAAGAGAAATGCTGATTTCATCAAGCCCAGTTACATACTCAGAATCTGTACTACTGCACAAATAGGCATGTCTCTTTAGGCAAAAAACTCATTTCTGACAAAGTTGCCCAAATGCATCTCAGAAGTGTGCAACTTGTTCCCTGAGTTAGAAAACTTCGAGAAACGGTCGTATCTGCTAGCGCTGTGCTTCTACACATGTATTTGCTGAACGGTGAAAGCGCACAGTAATGCACTTTTCTCCCAGCAAATACACTGTTTCTAAGGAAATGGGAACACACTGAGGAGACACTTGTGGGAGCTACTGTGACTAAAACTGAGCTTCCCTACGCACAGGGAAGCAAGAGAAATGCTGATTTCATCAAGCCCAGTTACATACTCAGAATCTGTACTACTGGGCAAATAGGCATGTCTCTGTAGGCAAAAAACTCATTTCTGACAAAGTTGCCCAAATGCATCTCAGAAGTGTGCAACTTGTTCCCTGAGTTAGAAAACGTCGAGAAACGTTCGTTTCTGCTAGCGCTGTGCTTCTACACATGTATTTGCTGAACGGTGAAAGCGCACAGTAATGCACATTTCTCCCAGCAAATACACTGTTTCTAAGGAAATGGGAACACACTGCGGAGACACTTGTGGGAGCTACTGTGACAAAAACTGAGCTTCCCAACGCACAGGGAAGCAAGAGAAATGCTGATTTCATCAAGCCCAGTTACATACTCAGAATCTGTACTACTGCGCAAATAGGCATGTCTCTTTAGGCAAAAAACTCATTTCTGACAAAGTTGCCAAAATGCATCTCAGAAGTGTGCAACTTGTTCGCTGAGTTAGAAAACGTCGAGAAACGTTCGTTTCTGCTAGCGCTGTGATTCTACACATGTATTTGCTGAACGGTGAAAGCGCACAGTAATGCACTTTTCTCCCAGCAAATACACTGTTTCTAAGGAAATGGGAACACACTGAGGAGACACTTGTGGGAGCTACTGTGACTAAAACTGAGCTTCCCTACGCACAGGGACGCAAGAGAAATGCTGATTTCATCAAGCCCAGTTACATACTCAGAATCTGTACTACTGCGCAAATAGGCATGTCTCTGTAGGCAAAAAACTCATTTCTGACAAAGTTGCCCAAATGCATCTCAGAAGTGTGCAACTTGTTCCCTGAGTTAGAAAACGTCGAGAAACGGTCGTATCTGCTAGCGCTGTGCTTCTACACATGTATTTGCTGAACGGTGAAAGCGCACAGTAATTCACTTTTCTCCCAGCAAATACACTGTTTCTAAGGAAATGGGAACACACTGAGGAGACACTTGTGGGAGCTACTGTGACTAAAACTGAGCTTCCCTACGCACAGGGAAGCAAGAGAAATGCTGATTTCATCAAGCCCAGTTACATACTCAGAATCTGTACTACTGCGCAAATAGGCATGTCTCTTTAGGCAAAAAACTCATTTCTGACAAAGTTGCCCAAATGCATCTCAGAAGTGTGCAACTTGTTCGCTGAGTTAGAAAACGTCGAGAAACGTTCGTTTCTGCTAGCGCTGTGATTCTACACATGTATTTGCTGAACGGTGAAAGCGCACAGTAATGCAATTTTCTCCCAGCATACACACTGTTTCTAAGGAAATGGGAACACACTGAGGAGACACTTGTGGGAGCTACTGTGACTAAAACTGAGCTTCCCTACGCACAGGGAAGCAAGAGAAATGCTGATTTCATCAAGCCCAGTTACATACTCAGAATCTGTACTACTGCGCAAATAGGCATGTCTCTTTAGGCAAAAAACTCATTTCTGACAAAGTTGCCCAAATGCATCTCAGAAGTGTGCAACTTGTTCCCTGAGTTAGAAAACGTCGAGAAACGGTCGTTTCTGCTAGCGCTGTGCTTCTACACATGTATTTGCTGAACGGTGAAAGCGCACAGTAATGCACTTTTCTTCCAGCAAATACACTGTTTCTAAGGAAATGGGAACACACTGAGGAGACACTTGTGGGAGCTACTGTGACTAAAACTGAGTTTCCCCACGCACAGGAAAGCAAGAGAAAGCTGATTTCATCAAGCCCAGTTACATACTCAGAATCTGTACTACTGCGCAAATAGGCATGTCTCTTTAGGCAAAAACTCATTTCTGAGAAAGTTGCCCAAATGCACTCAGAAGTGTGCAACTTGTTCCCTGAGTTAGAAAACGTCGAGAAACCTTCGTTTCTGCAAGCGCTGTGCTTCTACACATGTATTTGCTGAACGGTGAAAGCGTACAGTAATGCGCTTTTCTCCCAGCAAATACACTGTTTCTAAGGAAATGGGAACACACTGAGGAGGCACTTGTGGGAGCTACTGTGACTAAAACTGAGCTTCCCTACGCACAGGGAAGCAAGAGAAATGCTGATTTCATCAAGCCCAGTTACATACTCAGAATCTGTACTACTGCGCAAATAGGCATGTCTCTTTAGGCAAAAAACTCATTTCTGACAAAGTTGCCCAAATGCATCTCAGAAGTGTGCAACTTGTTCCCTGAGTTAGAAAACGTCGAGAAACGGTCGTTTCTGCTAGCGCTGTGCTTCTACACACGTATTTGTTGAACGGTGAAAGCGCACAGTAATGTACTTTTCTCCCAGCAAATACACTGTTTCTAAGGAAATGGGAACACACTGAGGAGACACTTGTCGGAAATACTGTGACTAAAACTGAGCTTCCCTACGCACAGGGAAGCAAGAGAAATGCTGATTTCATCAAGCCCAGTTACATACTCAGAATCTGTACTACTGTGCAAATAGGCATGTCTCTTTAGGCAAAAAACTCATTTCTGACAAAGTTGTCCAAATGCATCTCAGAAGTGTGCAACTTGTTCCCTGAGTTAGAAAACGTCGAGAAACGGTAGTTTCTGCTAGCGCTGCGCTTCTACACATGTATTTGCTGAACGGTGAAAGCTCACAGTAATTCACTTTTCTCCCAGCAAATACACTGTTTCTAAGGAAATGGGAACACACTGAGAAGACACTTGTGGGAGCTTCTGTGACTAAAACTGAGCTTCCCTACGCACAGGGAAGCAAGAGAAATGCTGATTTCATCAAGCCCAGTTACATACTCAGAATCTGTACTACTGCGCAAATAGGCATGTCTCTGTAGGCAAAAAACTCATTTCTGACAAAGTTGCCCAAATGCATCTCAGAAGTGTGCAACTTGGTCCCTGAGTTAGAAAACGTCGAGAAACGTTCGTTTCTGCTAGCGCTGTGCTTCTACACATGTATTTGCTGAACGGTGAAAGCGCACAGTAATGCACTTTTCTCCCAGCAAATACACAGTTTCTAAGGAAATGGGAACACACTGAGGAGACACTTGTGGGAGCTACTGTGACTAAAACTTAGCTTCCCTACGCACAGGGAAGCAAGAGAAATGCTGATTTCATCAAGCCCAGTTACATACTCAGAATCTGTACTACTGCGCAAATAGGCATGAATCTGTAGGCAAAAAACGCATTTCTGACAAAGTTGCCCAAATGCATCTCAGAAGTGTGCAACTTGTTCCCTGAGTTAGAAAACGTCGAGAAACGGTCGTTTCTGCTAGCGCTGTGCTTCTACACATGTATTTGCTGAACGGTGAAAGCGCACAGTAATGCACTTTTCTCCCAGCAAATACACTGTTTCTAAGGAAATGGGAACACACTGAGGAGACACTTGTGGGAGCTACTGTGACTAAAACTGAGCTTCCCTACGCACAGGGAAGCAAGAGAAATGCTGATTTCATCAACCCAGTTACATATTCAGAATCTGTACTACTGCGCAAATAGGCATGTCTCTGTAGGCAAAAAACTCATTTCTGACAAAGTTGCCCAAATGCATCTCAGAAGTGTGCAACTTGTTCCCTGAGTTAGAAAACGTCGAGAAACGGTCGTTTCTGCTAGCGCTGTGCTTCTACACATGTATTTGCTGAACGGTGAAAGCGTACAGTAATGCACTTTTCTCCCAGCAAATACACTGTTTCTAAGGAAATGGAACACACTGAGGAGACACTTGTGGGAGCTACTGTGACTAAAACTGAGCTTCCCTACGCACAGGGAAGCAAGAGAAATGCTGATTTCATCAAGCCCAGTTACATACTCAGAATCTGTACTACTGCGCAAATAGGCATGTCTCTGTAGGCAAAAAACTCATTTCTGACAAAGTTGCCCAAATGCATCTCAGAAGTGTGCAACTTGGTCCCTGAGTTAGAAAACGTCGAGAAACGTTCGTTTCTGCTAGCGCTGTGCTTCTACACATGTATTTGCTGATCGGTGAAAGCGCACAGTAATGCACTTTTCTCCCAGCAAATACACTGTTTCTAAGGAAATGGGAACACACTGAGGAGACACTTGTGGGAGCTACTGTGACTAAAACTTAGCTTCCCTACGCACAGGGAAGCAAGAGAAATGCTGATTTCATCAAGCCCAGTTACATACTCAGAATCTGTACTACTGCGCAAATAGGCATGTCTCTGTAGGCAAAAAACTCATTTCTGACAAAGTTGCCCAAATGCATCTCAGAAGTGTGCAACTTGTTCCCTGAGTTAGAAAACGTCGAGAAACGGTCGTTTCTGCTAGCGCTGTGATTCTACACATGTATTTGCTGAACGGTGAAAGCACACAGTAATGCAATTTTCTCCCAGCATATACACTGTTTCTAAGGAAATGGGAACACACTGAGGAGACACTTGTGGGAGCTACTGTGACTAAAACTGAGCTTCCCTACGCACAGGGAAGCAAGAGAAATGCTGATTTCATCAAGCCCAGTTACATACTCAGAATCTGTACTACTGCGCAAATAGGCATGAATCTGTAGGCAAAAAACGCATTTCTGACAAAGTTGCCCAAATGCATCTCAGAAGTGTGCAACTTGTTCCCTGAGTTAGAAAACGTCGAGAAACGGTCGTATCTGCTAGCGCTGTGCTTCTACACATGTATTTGCTGAACGGTGAAAGCGCACAGTAATGCACTTTTCTCCCAGCAAATACACTGTGTCTAAGGAAATGGGAACACACTGAGGAGACAATTGTGGGAGCTACTGTGACTAAAACTGAGCTTCCCTACGCACAGGGAAGCAAGAGAAATGCTGATTTCATCAAGCCCAGTTACATACTCAGAATCTGTACTACTGCGCAAATAGGCATGTCTCTGTAGGCAAAAAACTCATTTCTGACAAAGTTGCCCAAATGCATCTCAGAAGTGTGCAACTTGTTCCCTGAGTTAGAAAACGTCGAGAAACGGTCGTATCTGCTAGCGCTGTGCTTCTACACATGTATTTGCTGAACGGTGAAAGCGCACAGTAATGCACTTTTCTCCCAGCAAATACACTGTTTCTAAGGAAATGGGAACACACTGAGGAGACACTTGTGGGAGCTACTGTGACTAAAACTGAGCTTCCCTACGCACAGGGAAGCAAGAGAAATGCTGATTTCATCAAGCCCAGTTACATACTCAGAATCTGTACTACTGCGCAAATAGGCATGTCTTTGTAGGCAAAAAACTCATTTCTGACAAAGTTGCCCAAATGCATCTCAGAAGTGTGCAACTTGTTCCCTGAGTTAGAAAACCTCGAGAAACGGTCGTTTCTGCTAGCGCTGTGCTTCTACACATGTATTTGCTGAACGGTGAAAGCGCACAGTAATGCACTTTTCTCCCAGCAAATACACTGTTTCTAAGGAAATGGGAACACACTGAGGAGACACTTGTGGGAGCTACTGTGACTAAAACTGAGCTTCCCTACGCACAGGGAAGCAAGAGAAATGCTGATTTCATCAAGCCCAGTTACATACTCAGAATCTGTACTACTGCGCAAATAGGCATGAATCTGTAGGCAAAAAACTCATTTCTGACAAAGTTGCCCAAATGCATCTCAGAAGTGTGCAACTTGTTCCCTGAGTTAGAAAACGTCGAGAAACGTTCGTTTCTGCTAGCGCTGTGCTTCTACACATGTATTTGCTGAACGGTGAAAGCGCACAGTAATGCACTTTTCTCCCAGCAAATACACTGTGTCTAAGGAAATGGGAACACACTGAGGAGACACTTGTGGGAGCTACTGTGACTAAAACTGAGCTTCCCTACGCACAGGGAAGCAAGAGAAATGCTGATTTCATCAAGCCCAGTTACATACTCAGAATCTGTACTACTGCGCAAATAGGCATGTCTCTGTAGGCAAAAAACTCATTTCTGACAAAGTTGCCCAAATGCATCTCAGAAGTGTGCAACTTGTTCCCTGAGTTAGAAAACGTCGAGAAACGGTCGTTTCTGCTAGCGCTGTGCTTCTACACATGTATTTGCTGAACGGTGAAAGCGTACAGTAATGCACTTTTCTCCCAGCAAATACACTGTTTCTAAGGAAATGGGATCACACTGAGGAGACAGTTGTGGGAGCTACTGTGACTAAAACTGAGCTTCCCTACGCACAGGGAAGCAAGAGAAATGCTGATTTCATCAAGCCCAGTTACATACTCAGAATCTGTACTACTGCACAAATAGGCATGTCTCTTTAGGCAAAAAACTCATTTCTGACAAAGTTGCCCAAATGCATCTCAGAAGTGTGCAACTTGTTCCCTGAGTTAGAAAACTTCGAGAAACGGTCGTATCTGCTAGCGCTGTGCTTCTACACATGTATTTGCTGAACGGTGAAAGCGCACAGTAATGCACTTTTCTCCCAGCAAATACACTGTTTCTAAGGAAATGGGAACACACTGAGGAGACACTTGTGGGAGCTACTGTGACTAAAACTGAGCTTCCCTACGCACAGGGAAGCAAGAGAAATGCTGATTTCATCAAGCCCAGTTACATACTCAGAATCTGTACTACTGGGCAAATAGGCATGTCTCTGTAGGCAAAAAACTCATTTCTGACAAAGTTGCCCAAATGCATCTCAGAAGTGTGCAACTTGTTCCCTGAGTTAGAAAACGTCGAGAAACGTTCGTTTCTGCTAGCGCTGTGCTTCTACACATGTATTTGCTGAACGGTGAAAGCGCACAGTAATGCACTTTTCTCCCAGCAAATACACTGTTTCTAAGGAAATGGGAACACACTGAGGAGACACTTGTGGGAGCTACTGTGACTAAAACTGAGCTTCCCTACGCACAGGGAAGCAAGAGAAATGCTGATTTCATCAAGCCCAGTTACATACTCAGAATCTGTACTCATGAGCAAATAGGCATGTCTCTTTAGGCAAAAAACTCATTTCTGACAAAGTTGCCCAAATGCATCTCAGAAGTGTGCAACTTGTTCCCTGAGTTAGAAAACGTCGAGAAACGGTCGTATCTGCTAGCGCTGTGCTTCTACACATGTATTTGCTGAACGGTGAAAGCACACAGTAATGCACTTTTCTCCCAGCAAATACACTGTTTCTAAGGAACTGGGAACACACTGAGGAGACACTTGTGGGAGCTACTGTGACTAAAACTGAGCTTCCCTACGCACAGGGAAGCAAGAGAAATGCTGATTTCATCAAGCCCAGTTACATACTCAGAATCTGTACTACTGCGCAAATAGGCATGTCTCTGTAGGCAAAAAACTCATTTCTGACAAAGTTGCCCAAATGCATCTCAGAAGTGTGCAACTTGGTCCCTGAGTTAGAAAACGTCGAGAAACGTTCGTTTCTGCTAGCGCTGTGCTTCTACACATGTATTTGCTGATCGGTGAAAGCGCACAGTAATGCACTTTTCTCCCAGCAAATACACTGTTTCTAAGGAAATGGGAACACACTGAGGAGACACTTGTGGGAGCTACTGTGACTAAAACTTAGCTTCCCTACGCACAGGGAAGCAAGAGAAATGCTGATTTCATCAAGCCCAGTTACATACTCAGAATCTGTACTACTGCGCAAATAGGCATGTCTCTGTAGGCAAAAAACTCATTTCTGACAAAGTTGCCCAAATGCATCTCAGAAGTGTGCAACTTGTTCCCTGAGTTAGAAAACGTCGAGAAACGGTCGTTTCTGCTAGCGCTGTGATTCTACACATGTATTTGCTGAACGGTGAAAGCACACAGTAATGCAATTTTCTCCCAGCATATACACTGTTTCTAAGGAAATGGGAACACACTGAGGAGACACTTGTGGGAGCTACTGTGACTAAAACTGAGCTTCCCTACGCACAGGGAAGCAAGAGAAATGCTGATTTCATCAAGCCCAGTTACATACTCAGAATCTGTACTACTGCGCAAATAGGCATGAATCTGTAGGCAAAAAACGCATTTCTGACAAAGTTGCCCAAATGCATCTCAGAAGTGTGCAACTTGTTCCCTGAGTTAGAAAACGTCGAGAAACGGTCGTATCTGCTAGCGCTGTGCTTCTACACATGTATTTGCTGAACGGTGAAAGCGCACAGTAATGCACTTTTCTCCCAGCAAATACACTGTGTCTAAGGAAATGGGAACACACTGAGGAGACAATTGTGGGAGCTACTGTGACTAAAACTGAGCTTCCCTACGCACAGGGAAGCAAGAGAAATGCTGATTTCATCAAGCCCAGTTACATACTCAGAATCTGTACTACTGCGCAAATAGGCATGTCTCTGTAGGCAAAAAACTCATTTCTGACAAAGTTGCCCAAATGCATCTCAGAAGTGTGCAACTTGTTCCCTGAGTTAGAAAACGTCGAGAAACGTTCGTTTCTGCAAGCGCTGTGCTTCTACACATGTATTTGCTGAACGGTGAAAGCGCACAGTAATGCACTTTTCTCCCAGCAAATACACTGTTTCTAAGGAAATGGGAACACACTGAGGAGACACTTGTGGGAGCTACTGTGACTAAAACTGAGCTTCCCTACGCACAGGGAAGCAAGAGAAATGCTGATTTCATCAAGCCCAGTTACATACTCAGAATCTGTACTACTGCGCAAATAGGCATGTCTTTGTAGGCAAAAAACTCATTTCTGACAAAGTTGCCCAAATGCATCTCAGAAGTGTGCAACTTGTTCCCTGAGTTAGAAAACCTCGAGAAACGGTCGTTTCTGCTAGCGCTGTGCTTCTACACATGTATTTGCTGAACGGTGAAAGCGCACAGTAATGCACTTTTCTCCCAGCAAATACACTGTTTCTAAGGAAATGGGAACACACTGAGGAGACACTTGTGGGAGCTACTGTGATTAAAACTGAGCTTCCCTACGCACAGGGAAGCAAGAGAAATGCTGATTTCATCAAGCCCAGTTACATTCTCAGAATCTGTACTACTGCGCAACTAGGCATGTTTCTTTAGGCAAAAAACTCATTTCTGACAAAGTTGCCCAAATGCACCTCAGAAGTGTGCAACTTGTTCCCTGAGTTAGAAAACGTCGAGAAACGTTCGTTTCTGCTAGCGCTGTGCTTCTACACATGTATTTGCTGAACGGTGAAAGCGCACAGTAATGCACTTTTCTCCCAGCAAATACACTGTTTCTAAAAAACTGGGAACACACTGAGGAGACACTTGTGGGAGCTACTGTGACTAAAACTGAGCTTCCCTACGCACAGGGAAGCAAGAGAAATGCTGATTTTATCAAGCCCAGTTACATACTCAGAATCTGTACTACTGCGCAAATAGGCATGTCTCTGTAGGCAAAAAACTCATTTCTGACAAAGTTGCCCAAATGCATCTCAGAAGTGTGCAACTTGGTCCCTGAGTTAGAAAACGTCGAGAAACGTTCGTTTCTGCTAGCGCTGTGCTTCTACACATGTATTTGCTGAACGGTGAAAGCGCACAGTAATGCACTTTTCTCCCAGCAAATACACTGTTTCTAAGGAAATGGGAACACACTGAGGAGACACTTGTGGGAGCTACTGTGACTAAAACTGAGCTTCCCTACGCACAGGGAAGCAAGAGAAATGCTGATTTCATCAAGCCCAGTTACATACTCAGAATCTGTACTCATGCGCAAATAGGCATGTCTCTTTAGGCAAAAAACTCATTTCTGACAAAGTTGCCCAAATGCATCTCAGAAGTGTGCAACTTGTTCCCTGAGTTAGAAAACGTCGAGAAACGGTCGTATCTGCTAGCGCTGTGCTTCTACACATGTATTTGCTGAACGGTGAAAGCACACAGTAATGCACTTTTCTCCCAGCAAATACACTGTTTCTAAGGAACTGGGAACACACTGAGGAGACACTTGTGGGAGCTACTGTGACTAAAACTGAGCTTCCCTACGCACAGGGAAGCAAGAGAAATGCTGATTTCATCAAGCCCAGTTACATACTCAGAATCTGTACTACTGCGCAAATAGGCATGTCTCTGTAGGCAAAAAACTCATTTCTGACAAAGTTGCCCAAATGCATCTCAGAAGTGTGCAACTTGGTCCCTGAGTTAGAAAACGTCGAGAAACGTTCGTTTCTGCTAGCGCTGTGCTTCTACACATGTATTTGCTGATCGGTGAAAGCGCACAGTAATGCACTTTTCTCCCAGCAAATACACTGTTTCTAAGGAAATGGGAACACACTGAGGAGACACTTGTGGGAGCTACTGTGACTAAAACTTAGCTTCCCTACGCACAGGGAAGCAAGAGAAATGCTGATTTCATCAAGCCCAGTTACATACTCAGAATCTGTACTACTGCGCAAATAGGCATGTCTCTGTAGGCAAAAAACTCATTTCTGACAAAGTTGCCCAAATGCATCTCAGAAGTGTGCAACTTGTTCCCTGAGTTAGAAAACGTCGAGAAACGGTCGTTTCTGCTAGCGCTGTGATTCTACACATGTATTTGCTGAACGGTGAAAGCACACAGTAATGCAATTTTCTCCCAGCATATACACTGTTTCTAAGGAAATGGGAACACACTGAGGAGACACTTGTGGGAGCTACTGTGACTAAAACTGAGCTTCCCTACGCACAGGGAAGCAAGAGAAATGCTGATTTCATCAAGCCCAGTTACATACTCAGAATCTGTACTACTGCGCAAATAGGCATGAATCTGTAGGCAAAAAACGCATTTCTGACAAAGTTGCCCAAATGCATCTCAGAAGTGTGCAACTTGTTCCCTGAGTTAGAAAACGTCGAGAAACGGTCGTATCTGCTAGCGCTGTGCTTCTACACATGTATTTGCTGAACGGTGAAAGCGCACAGTAATGCACTTTTCTCCCAGCAAATACACTGTTTCTAAGGAAATGGGAACACACTGAGGAGACACTTGTGGGAGCTACTGTGACTAAAACTGAGCTTCCCTACGCACAGGGAAGCAAGAGAAATGCTGATTTCATCAAGCCCAGTTACATACTCAGAATCTGTACTACTGCGCAAATAGGCATGTCTTTGTAGGCAAAAAACTCATTTCTGACAAAGTTGCCCAAATGCATCTCAGAAGTGTGCAACTTGTTCCCTGAGTTAGAAAACCTCGAGAAACGGTCGTTTCTGCTAGCGCTGTGCTTCTACACATGTATTTGCTGAACGGTGAAAGCGCACAGTAATGCACTTTTCTCCCAGCAAATACACTGTTTCTAAGGAAATGGGAACACACTGAGGAGACACTTGTGGGAGCTACTGTGATTAAAACTGAGCTTCCCTACGCACAGGGAAGCAAGAGAAATGCTGATTTCATCAAGCCCAGTTACATTCTCAGAATCTGTACTACTGCGCAACTAGGCATGTTTCTTTAGGCAAAAAACTCATTTCTGACAAAGTTGCCCAAATGCATCTCAGAAGTGTGCAACTTGTTCCCTGAGTTAGAAAACGTCGAGAAACGTTCGTTTCTGCTAGCGCTGTGCTTCTACACATGTATTTGCTGAACGGTGAAAGCGCACAGTAATGCACTTTTCTCCCAGCAAATACACTGTTTCTAAGGAAATGGGAACACACTGAGGAGACACTTGTGGGAGCTACTGTGACTAAAACTTAGCTTCCCTACGCACAGGGAAGCAAGAGAAATGCTGATTTCATCAAGCCCAGTTACATACTCAGAATCTGTACTACTGCGCAAATAGGCATGAATCTGTAGGAAAAAAACGCACTTCTGACAAAGTTGCCCAAATGCATCTCAGAAGTGTGCAACTTGTTCCCTGAGTTAGAAAACCTCGAGAAACGGTCGTTTCTGCTAGCGCTGTGCTTCTACACATGTATTTGCTGAACGGTGAAAGCGCACAGTAATGCACTTTTCTCCCAGCAAATACACTGTGTCTAAGGAAATGGGAACACACTGAGGAGACACTTGTGGGAGCCACTGTGACTAAAACTGAGCTTCCCTACGCACAGGGAAGCAAGAGAAATGCTGATTTCATCAAGCCCAGTTACATACTCAGAATCTGTACTACTGCGCAAATAGGCATGTCTCTGTAGGCAAAAAACTCATTTCTGACAAAGTTGCCCAAATGCATCTCAGAAGTGTGCAACTTGTTCCCTGAGTTAGAAAACGTCGAGAAACGGTCGTTTCTGCTAGCGCTGTGCTTCTACACATGTATTTGCTGAACGGTGAAAGCGTACAGTAATGCACTTTTCTCCCAGCAAATACACTGTTTCTAAGGAAATGGGATCACACTGAGGAGACAGTTGTGGGAGCTACTGTGACTAAAACTGAGCTTCCCTACGCACAGGGAAGCAAGAGAAATGCTGATTTCATCAAGCCCAGTTACATACTCAGAATCTGTACTACTGCGCAAATAGGCATGTCTCTTTAGGCAAAAAACTCATTTCTGACAAAGTTGCCCAAATGCATCTCAGAAGTGTGCAACTTGTTCCCTGAGTTAGAAAACTTCGAGAAACGGTCGTATCTGCTAGCGCTGTGCTTCTACACATGTATTTGCTGAACGGTGAAAGCGCACAGTAATGCACTTTTCTCCCAGCAAATACACTGTTTCTAAGGAAATGGGAACACACTGAGGAGACACTTGTGGGAGCTACTGTGACTAAAACTGAGCTTCCCTACGCACAGGGAAGCAAGAGAAATGCTGATTTCATCAAGCCCAGTTACATACTCAGAATCTGTACTACTGGGCAAATAGGCATGTCTCTGTAGGCAAAAAACTCATTTCTGACAAAGTTGCCCAAATGCATCTCAGAAGTGTGCAACTTGTTCCCTGAGTTAGAAAACGTCGAGAAACGGTCGTATCTGCTAGCGCTGTGCTTCTACACATGTATTTGCTGAACGGTGAAAGCGCACAGTAATGCACTTTTCTCCCAGCAAATACACTGTTTCTAAGGAAATGGGAACACACTGAGGAGACACTTGTGGGAGCTACTGTGACTAAAACTGAGCTTCCCTACGCACAGGGAAGCAAGAGAAATGCTGATTTCATCAAGCCCAGTTACATACTCAGAATCTGTACTACTGCGCAAATAGGCATGTCTCTTTAGGCAAAAAACTCATTTCTGACAAAGTTGCCCAAATGCATCTCAGAAGTGTGCAACTTGTTCGCTGAGTTAGAAAACGTCGAGAAACGTTCGTTTCTGCTAGCGCTGTGATTCTACACATGTATTTGCTGAACGGTGAAAGCGCACAGTAATGCAATTTTCTCCCAGCATATACACTGTTTCTAAGGAAATGGGAACACACTGAGGAGACACTTGTGGGAGCTACTGTGACTAAAACTGAGCTTCCCTACGCACAGGGACGCAAGAGAAATGCTGATTTCATCAAGCCCAGTTACATACTCAGAATCTGTACTACTGCGCAAATAGGCATGTCTCTGTAGGCAAAAAACTCATTTCTGACAAAGTTGCCCAAATGCATCTCAGAAGTGTGCAACTTGTTCCCTGAGTTAGAAAACGTCGAGAAACGGTCGTATCTGCTAGCGCTGTGCTTCTACACATGTATTTGCTGAACGGTGAAAGCGCACAGTAATGCACTTTTCTCCCAGCAAATACACTGTTTCTAAGGAAATGGGAACACACTGAGGAGACACTTGTGGGAGCTACTGTGACTAAAACTGAGCTTCCCTACGCACAGGGAAGCAAGAGAAATGCTGATTTCATCAAGCCCAGTTACATACTCAGAATCTGTACTACTGGGCAAATAGGCATGTCTCTGTAGGCAAAAAACTCATTTCTGACAAAGTTGCCCAAATGCATCTCAGAAGTGTGCAACTTGTTCCCTGAGTTAGAAAACGTCGAGAAACGGTCGTATCTGCTAGCGCTGTGCTTCTACACATGTATTTGCTGAACGGTGAAAGCGCACAGTAATGCACTTTTCTCCGAGCAAATACACTGTTTCTAAGGAACTGGGAACACACTGAGGAGACACTTGTGGGAGCTACTGTGACTAAAACTGAGCTTCCCTACGCACAGGGAAGCAAGAGAAATGCTGATTTCATCAAGCCCAGTTACATACTCAGAATCTGTACTACTGCGCAAATAGGCATGTCTCTTTAGGCAAAAAACTCATTTCTGACAAAGTTGCCCAAATGCATCTCAGAAGTGTGCAACTTGTTCGCTGAGTTAGAAAACGTCGAGAAACGTTCGTTTCTGCTAGCGCTGTGATTCTACACATGTATTTGCTGAACGGTGAAAGCACACAGTAATGCAATTTTCTCCCAGCATATACACTGTTTCTAAGGAAATGGGAACACACTGAGGAGACACTTGTGGGAGCTACTGTGACTAAAACTGAGCTTCCCTACGCACAGGGACGCAAGAGAAATGCTGATTTCATCAAGCCCAGTTACATACTCAGAATCTGTACTACTGCGCAAATAGGCATGTCTCTGTAGGCAAAAAACTCATTTCTGACAAAGTTGCCCAAATGCATCTCAGAAGTGTGCAACTTGTTCCCTGAGTTAGAAAACGTCGAGAAACGTTCGTTTCTGCTAGCGCTGTGCTTCTACACATGTATTTGCTGAACGGTGAAAGCGCACAGTAATGCACTTTTCTCCCAGCAAATACACTGTTTCTCAGGAAATGGGAACACACTGAGGAGACACTTGTGGGAGCTACTGTGACTAAAACTGAGCTTCCCTACGCACAGGGAAGCAAGAGAAATGCTGATTTCATCAAGCCCAGTTACATACTCAGAATCTGTACTCATGCGCAAATAGGCATGTCTCTGTAGGCAAAAAACTCATTTCTGACAAAGTTGCCCAAATGCATCTCAGAAGTGTGCAACTTGGTCCCTGAGTTAGAAAACGTCGAGAAACGTTCGTTTCTGCTAGCGCTGTGCTTCTACACATGTATTTGCTGAACGGTGAAAGCGCACAGTAATGCACTTTTCTCCCAGCAAATACACTGTTTCTAAGGAAATGGGAACACACTGAGGAGACACTTGTGGGAGCTACTGTGACTAAAACTTAGCTTCCCTACGCACAGGGAAGCAAGAGAAATGCTGATTTCATCAAGCCCAGTTACATACTCAGAATCTGTACTACTGCGCAAATAGGCATGAATCTGTAGGCAAAAAACGCATTTCTGACAAAGTTGCCCAAATGCATCTCAGAAGTGTGCAACTTGTTCCCTGAGTTAGAAAACGTCGAAAAACGGTCGTTTCTGCTAGCGCTGTGCTTCTACACATGTATTTGCTGAACGGTGAAAGCGCACAGTAATGCACTTTTCTCCCAGCAAATACACTGTGTCTAAGGAAATGGGAACACACTGAGGAGACATTTGTGGGAGCTACTGTGACTAAAACTGAGCTTCCCTACGCACAGGGAAGCAAGAGAAATGCTGATTTCATCAAGCCCAGTTACATACTCAGAATCTGTACTACTGGGCAAATAGGCATGTCTCTGTAGGCAAAAAACTCATTTCTGACAAAGTTGCCCAAATGCATCTCAGAAGTGTGCAACTTGTTCCCTGAGTTAGAAAACGTCGAGAAACGGTCGTATCTGCTAGCGCTGTGCTTCTACACATGTATTTGCTGAACGGTGAAAGCGCACAGTAATGCACTTTTCTCCCAGCAAATACACTGTTTCTAAGGAAATGGGAACACACTGAGGAGACACTTGTGGGAGCTACTGTGACTAAAACTGAGCTTCCCTACGCACAGGGAAGCAAGAGAAATGCTGATTTCATCAAGCCCAGTTACATACTCAGAATCTGTACTACTGGGCAAATAGGCATGTCTCTGTAGGCAAAAAACTCATTTCTGACAAAGTTGCCCAAATGCATCTCAGAAGTGTGCAACTTGTTCCCTGAGTTAGAAAACGTCGAGAAACGGTCGTATCTGCTAGCGCTGTGCTTCTACACATGTATTTGCTGAACGGTGAAAGCGCACAGTAATGCACTTTTCTCCCAGCAAATACACTGTTTCTAAGGGAATGGGAACACACTGAGGAGACACTTGTGGGAGCTACTGTGACTAAAACTGAGCTTCCCTACGCACAGGGAAGCAAGAGAAATGCTGATTTCATCAAGCCCAGTTACATACTCAGAATCTGTACTACTGCGCAAATAGGCATGTCTCATTAGGCAAAAAACTCATTTCTGACAAAGTTGCCCAAATGCATCTCAGAAGTGTGCAAATTGTTCCCTGAGTTAGAAAACGTCGAGAAACGTTCGTTTCTGCTAGCGCTGTGCTTCTACACATGTATTTGCTGAACGGTGAAAGCGCACAGTAATGCACTTTTCTCCCAGCAAATACACTGTTTCTAAGGAAATGGGAACACACTGAGGAGACACTTGTGGGAGCTACTGTGACTAAAACTGAGCTTCCCTACGCACAGGAAGCAAGAGAAATGCTGATTTCATCCAGCCCAGTTACATACTCAGAATCTGTACTACTGCGCAAATAGGCATGTCTCTGTAGGCAAAAAACTCATTTCTGACAAAGTTGCCCAAATGCATCTCAGAAGTGTGCAACTTGGTCCCTGAGTTAGAAAACGTCGAGAAACGTTCGTTTCTGCTAGCGCTGTGCTTCTACACATGTATTTGCTGAACGGTGAAAGCGCACAGTAATGCACTTTTCTCCCAGCAAATACACTGTTTCTAAGGAAATGGGAACACACTGAGGAGACACTTGTGGGAGCTACTGTGACTAAAACTTAGCTTCCCTACGCACAGGGAAGCAAGAGAAATGCTGATTTCATCAAGCCCAGTTACATACTCAGAATCTGTACTACTGCGCAAATAGGCATGAATCTGTAGGCAAAAAACGCATTTCTGACAAAGTTGCCCAAATGCATCTCAGAAGTGTGCAACTTGTTCCCTGAGTTAGAAAACGTCGAAAAACGGTCGTTTCTGCTAGCGCTGTGCTTCTACACATGTATTTGCTGAACGGTGAAAGCGCACAGTAATGCACTTTTCTCCCAGCAAATACACTGTTTCTAAGGAAATGGGAACACACTGAGGAGACACTTGTGGGAGCTACTGTGACTAAAACTGAGCTTCCCTACGCACAGGGAAGCAAGAGAAATGCTGATTTCATCAAGCCCAGTTACATACTCAGAATCTGTACTACTGCGCAAATAGGCATTTCTCTTTAGGCAAAAAACGCATTTCTGACAAAGTTGCCCAAATGCATCTCAGAAGTGTGCAACTTGTTCGCTGAGTTAGAAAACGTCGAGAAACGTTCGTTTCTGCTAGCGCTGTGCTTCTACACATATATTTGCTGAACGGTGAAAGCGCACAGTAATGCACTTTTCTCCCAGCATATACACTGTTTCTAAGGAAATGGGAACACACTGAGGAGACACTTGTGGGAGCTACTGTGACTAAAACTGAGCTTCCCTACGCACAGGGACGCAAGAGAAATGCTGATTTCATCAAGCCCAGTTACATACTCAGAATCTGTACTACTGCGCAAATAGGCATGTCTCTGTAGGCAAAAAACTCATTTCTGACAAAGTTGCCCAAATGCATCTCAGAAGTGTGCAACTTGTTCCCTGAGTTAGAAAACGTCGAGAAACGTTCGTTTCTGCTAGCGCTGTGCTTCTACACATGTATTTGCTGAACGGTGAAAGCGCACAGTAATGCACTTTTCTCCCAGCAAATACACTGTTTCTAAGGAAATGGGAACACACTGAGGAGACACTTGTGGGAGCTACTGTGACTAAAACTGAGCTTCCCTACGCACAGGGAAGCAAGAGAAATGCTGATTTCATCCAGCCCAGTTACATACTCAGAATCTGTACTACTGCGCAAATAGGCATGTCTCTGTAGGCAAAAAACTCATTTCTGACAAAGTTGCCCAAATGCATCTCAGAAGTGTGCAACTTGGTCCCTGAGTTAGAAAACGTCGAGAAATGGTCGTTTCTGCTAGCGCTGTGCTTCTACACATGTATTTGCTGAACGGTGAAAGCGCACAGTAATGCACTTTTCTCCCAGCAAATACACTGTTTCTAAGGAAATGGGAACACACTGAGGAGACACTTGTGGGAGCTACTGTGACTAAAACTGAGCTTCCCTACGCACAGGGAAGCAAGAGAAATGCTGATTTCATCAAGCCCAGTTACATACTCAGAATCTGTACTACTGGGCAAATAGGCATGTCTCTGTAGGCCAAAAACTCATTTCTGACAAAGTTGCCCAAATGCATCTCAGAAGTGTGCAACTTGTTCCCTGAGTTAGAAAACGTCGAGAAACGGTCGTATCTGCTAGCGCTGTGCTTCTACACATGTATTTGCTGAACGGTGAAAGCGCACAGTAATGCACTTTTCTCCCAGCAAATACACTGTTTCTAAGGAACTGGGAACACACTGAGGAGACACTTGTGGGAGCTACTGTGACTAAAACTGAGCTTCCCTACGCACAGGGAAGCAAGAGAAATGCTGATTTCATCAAGCCCAGTTACATACTCAGAATCTGTACTACTGCGCAAATAGGCATGTCTCTTTAGGCAAAAAACTCATTTCTGACAAAGTTGCCCAAATGCATCTCAGAAGTGTGCAACTTGTTCGCTGAGTTAGAAAACGTCAAGAAACGTTCGTTTCTGCTAGCGCTGTGATTCTACACATGTATTTGCTGAACGGTGAAAGCGCACAGTAATGCAATTTTCTCCCAGCAAATACACTGTTTCTAAGGAAATGGGAACACACTGAGGAGACACTTGTGGGAGCTACTGTGACTAAAACTGAGCTTCCCTACGCACAGGGACGCAAGAGAAATGCTGATTTCATCAAGCCCAGTTACATACTCAGAATCTGTACTACTGCGCAAATAGGCATGTCTCTGTAGGCAAAAAACTCATTTCTGACAAAGTTGCCCAAATGCATCTCAGAAGTGTGCAACTTGTTCCCTGAGTTAGAAAACGTCGAGAAACGTTGGTTTCTGCTAGCGCTGTGCTTCTACACATGTATTTGCTGAACGGTGAAAGCGCACAGTAATGCACTTTTCTCCCAGCAAATACACTGTTTCTAAGGAAATGGGAACACACTGAGGAGACACTTGTGGGAGCTACTGTGACTAAAACTGAGCTTCCCTACGCACAGGGAAGCAAGAGAAATGCTGATTTCATCAAGCCCAGTTACATACTCAGAATCTGTACTACTGCGCAAATAGGCATGTCTCTGTAGGCAAAAAACTCATTTCTGACAAAGTTGCCCAAATGCATCTCAGAAGTGTGCAACTTGTTCCCTGAGTTAGAAAACGTCGAGAAACGGTCGTTTCTGCTAGCGCTGTGCTTCTACACATGTATTTGCTGAACGGTGAAAGCACACAGTAATGCACTTTTCTCCCAGCAAATACACTGTTTCTAAGGAACTGGGAACACACTGAGGAGACACTTGTGGGAGATACTGTGACTAAAACTGAGCTTCCCTACGCACAGGGAAGCAAGAGAAATGCTGATTTCATCAAGCCCAGTTACATACTCAGAATCTGTACTACTGCGCAAATAGGCATGTCTCTGTAGGCAAAAAACTCATTTCTGACAAAGTTGCCCAAATGCATCTCAGAAGTGTGCAACTTGGTCCCTGAGTTAGAAAACGTCGAGAAACGTTCCTTTCTGCTAGGGCTGTGCTTCTACACATGTATTTGCTGAACGGTGAAAGCGCACAGTAATGCACTTTTCTCCCAGCAAATACACTGTTTCTAAGGAAATGGGAACACACTGAGGAGACACTTGTGGGAGCTACTGTGACTAAAACTTAGCTTCCCTACGCACAGGGAAGCAAGAGAAATGCTGATTTCATCAAGCCCAGTTACATACTCAGAATCTGTACTACTGCGCAAATAGGCATGAATCTGTAGGCAAAAAACGCATTTCTGACAAAGTTGCCCAAATGCATCTCAGAAGTGTGCAACTTGTTCCCTGAGTTAGAAAACGTCGAGAAACGGTCGTTTCTGCTAGCGCTGTGCTTCTACACATGTATTTGCTGAACGGTGAAAGCGCACAGTAATGCACTTTTCTCCCAGCAAATACACTGTGTCTAAGGAAATGGGAACACACTGAGGAGACACTTGTGGGAGCTACTGTGACTAAAACTGAGCTTCCCTACGCACAGGGAAGCAAGAGAAATGCTGATTTCATCAAGCCCAGTTACATACTCAGAATCTGTACCACTGCGCAAATAGGCATGAATCTGTAGGCAAAAAACGCATTTCTGACAAAGTTGCCCAAATGCATCTCAGAAGTGTGCAACTTGTTCCCTGAGTTAGAAAACTTTGAGAAACGGTCGTATCTGTTAGCGCTGTGCTTCTACACATGTATTTGCTGAACGGTGAAAGCGCACAGTAATGCACTTTTCTCCCAGCAAATACACTGTTTCTAAGGAAATGGGAACACACTGAGGAGACACTTGTGGGAGCTACTGTGACTAAAACTGAGCTTCCCTACGCACAGGGAAGCAAGAGAAATGCTGATTTCATCAAGCCCAGTTACATACTCAGAATCTGTACTACTGGGCAAATAGGCATGTCTCTGTAGGCAAAAAACTCATTTCTGACAAAGTTGCCCAAATGCATCTCAGAAGTGTGCAACTTTTTCCCTGAGTTAGAAAACGTCGAGAAACGGTCGTATCTGCTAGCGCTGTGCTTCTACACATGTATTTGCTGAACGGTGAAAGCGCACAGTAATGCACTTTTCTCCCAGCAAATACACTGTTTCTAAGGAAATGGAAACACACTGAGGAGACACTTGTGGGAGCTACTGTGACTAAAACTGAGCTTCCCTACGCACAGGGAAGCAAGAGAAATGCTGATTTCATCAAGCCCAGTTACATACTCAGAATCTGTACTACTGCGCAAATAGGCATGTCTCATTAGGCAAAAAACTCATTTCTGACAAAGTTGCCCAAATGCATCTCAGAAGTGTGCAACTTGTTCGCTGAGTTAGAAAACGTCGAGAAACGTTCGTTTCTGCTAGCGCTGTGCTTCTACACATGTATTTGCTGAACGGTGAAAGCACACAGTAATGCAATTTTCTCCCAGCATATACACTGTTTCTAAGGAAATGGGAACACACTGCGGAGACACTTGTGGGAGCTACTGTGACTAAAACTGAGCTTCCCTACGCACAGGGAAGCAAGAGAAATGCTGATTTCATCAAGCCCAGTTACATACTCAGAATCTGTACTACTGCGCAAATAGGCATGTCTCTTTAGGCAAAAAACTCATTTCTGACAAAGTTGCCCAAATGCATCTCAGAAGTGTGCAACTTGTTCGCTGAGTTAGAAAACGTCGAGAAACGTTCGTTTCTGCTAGCGCTGTGATTCTACACATGTATTTGCTGAACGGTGAAAGCGCACAGTAATGCAATTTTCTCCCAGCATATACACTGTTTCTAAGGAAATGGGAACACACTGAGGAGACACTTGTGGGAGCTACTGTGACTAAAACTGAGCTTCCCTACGCACAGGGAAGCAAGAGAAATGCTGATTTCATCAAGCCCAGTTACATACTCAGAATCTGTACTACTGCGCAAATAGGCATGTCTCTGTAGGCAAAAAACTCATTTCTGACAAAGTTGCCCAAATGCATCTCAGAAGTGTGCAACTTGTTCCCTGAGTTAGAAAACGTCGAGAAACGTTCGTTTCTGCTAGCGCTGTGCTTCTACACATGTATTTGCTGAACGGTGAAAGCGCACAGTAATGCACTTTTCTCCCAGCAAATACACTGTTTCTAAGGAAATGGGAACACACTGAGGAGACACTTGTGGGAGCTACTGTGACTAAAACTGAGCTTCCCTACGCACAGGGAAGCAAGAGAAATGCTGATTTCATCAAGCCCAGTTACATACTCAGAATCTGTACTACTGCGCAAATAGGCATGTCTCTTTAGGCAAAAAACTCATTTCTGACAAAGTTGCCCAAATGCATCTCAGAAGTGTGCAACTTGTTCCCTGAGTTAGAAAACGTCGAGAAACGGTCGTTTCTGCTAGCGCTGTGCTTCTACACATGTATTTGCTGAACGGTGAAAGCACACAGTAATGCACTTTTCTCCCAGCAAATACACTGTTTCTAAGGAACTGGGAACACACTGAGGAGACACTTGTGGGAGCTACTGTGACTAAAACTGAGCTTCCCTACGCACAGGGAAGCAAGAGAAATGCTGATTTCATCAAGCCCAGTTACATACTCAGAATCTGTACTACTGCGCAAATAGGCATGTCTCTGTAGGCAAAAAACTCATTTCTGAAAAAGTTGCCCAAATGCATCTCAGAAGTGTGCAACTTGGTCCCTGAGTTAGAAAACGTCGAGAAACGTTCCTTTCTGCTAGCGCTGTGCTTCTACACATGTATTTGCTGAACGGTGAAAGCGCACAGTAATGCACTTTTCTCCCAGCAAATACACTGTTTCTAAGGAAATGGGAACACACTGAGGAGACACTTGTGGGAGCTACTGTGACTAAAACTGAGCTTCCCTACGCACAGGGAAGCAAGAGAAATGCTGATTTAATCCAGCCCAGTTACATACTCAGAATCTGTACTACTGCGAAAATAGGCATGCCTCTTTAGTCAAAAACTCATTTCTGACAAATTTGCCCAAATGCATCTCAGAAGTGTGCAACTTGTTCCCTGAGTTAGAAAACGTCGAGAAACGTTCGTTTCTGCTAGCGCTGTGCTTCTACACATGTATTTGCTGAACGGTGAAAGCGCACAGTAATGCACTTTTCTCCCAGCAAATACACTGTTTCTAAGGAAAGGGGAACACACTGAGGAGACACTTGTGGGAGCTACTGTGATTAAAACTGAGCTTCCCTACGCACAGGGAAGCAAGAGAAATGCTGATTTCATCAAGCCCAGTTACATACTCAGAATCTGTACTACTGCGCAAAAAAGCATGTCTCTTTAGGGAAACAACTCATTTCTTACAAAGTTGCGCAAATGCATCTCAGAATTGTACAACTTGTTCTCTGAGTTAGAAAACGTCGAAAAACGTTCGTTTCTGCTAGCGCTGTGCTTCTACACATGTATTTGCGGAACGGTGAAAGCACACAGTAATGCACTTTTCTCCCAGCAAATACACTGTTTCTAAGGAAATGGGAACACACTGAGGAGACACTTGTGGGAGCTACAGTGACTAAAACTGAGCTTCCCTACGCACAGGGAAGCAAGAGAAATGCTGATTTCATCAAGCCCAGTTACATACTCAGAATCTGTACTACTGCGCAAATAGGCATGTCTCTTTAGGCAAAAACTCATTTCTGACAAAGTTGCCCAAATGCATCTCAGAAGTGTGCAACTTGTTCCCTGAGTTAGAAAACGTCGAGAAACGGTCGTTTCTGCTAGCGCTGTGCTTCTACACATGTATTTGCTGAACAGTGAAAGCGCACAGTAATGCACTTTTCTCCCAGCAAATACACTGTTTCTAAGGAAATGGGAACACACTGAGGAGACACTTGTGGGAGCTACTGTGACTAAAACTGAGCTTCCCTACGCACAGGGAAGCAAGAGAAATGCTGATTTCATCAAGCCCAATTACATACTCAGAATCTGTACTACTGCGCAAATACGCATGTCTCTTTAGGCAAAAAACTCATTTCTGACAAAGTTGCCCAAATGCATCTCAGAAGTGTGCAACTTGTTCCCTGAGTTAGAAAACTTCGAGAAACGTTCGTTTCTGCTAGCGCTGTGCTTCTACACATGTATTTGCTGAACGGTGAAAGCGCACAGCAATGCACTTTTCTCCCAGCAAATACACTGTTTCTAAGGAACTGGGAACACACTGAGGAGACACTTGTGTGAGCTACTGTGACTAAAACTGAGCTTCCCTACGCACAGGGAAGCAAGAGAAATGCTGATTTCATCAAGCCCAGTTACATACTCAGAATCTGTACTACTGCGCAAATAGGCATGTCTCTGTAGGCAAAAAACTCATTTCTGAAAAAGTTGCCCAAGTTCAGCTCAGAAGTGTGCAACTTGTTCCCTGAGTTAGAAAACGTCGAGAAACGTTCGTTTCTCCTAGCGCTGTGCTTCTACACATGTATTTGCCGAATGGTGAAATCGCATAGTAATGCACTTTTTTCCCAGCAAATACACTGTTTCTAAGGAAATGGGAACACACTGAGGAGACACTTGTGGGAGCTACTGTGACTAAAACTGAGCTTCCCTACGCACAGGGAAGCAAGAGAAATGCTGATTTAATCAAGCCCAGTTAAATACTCAGAATCTGTACTACTGCGCAAATAGGCATGCCTCTTTAGGCAAAAACTCATTTCTGACAAAGTTGCCCAAATGCATCTCAGAAGTGTGCAACTTCTTCCCTGAGTTAGAAAACGTCGAGAAACGGTCTTTTCTGCTAGCGCTGTGCTTCTACACATGTATTTGCTGAACGGTGAAAGCGCACAGTAATGCACTTTTCTCCCAGCAAATACACTGTTTCTAAGGAAATGGGAACACACTGAGGAGACACTTGTGGGAGCTACTGTGACTAAAACTGAGCTTCCCTACGCACAGGGAAGCAAGAGAAATGCTGATTTCATCCAGCCCAGTTACATACTCAGAATCTGTACTACTGCGCAAATAGGCATGTCTCTTTAGGCAAAAACTCATTTCTGACAAAGTTGCCCAAATGCATCTCAGAAGTGTGCAACTTGTTCCCTGAGTTAGAAAACGTCGAGAAACGTTCGTTTCTGCTAGCGCTGTGCTTCTACACATGTATTTGCTGAACGGTCAAAGCGCACAGTAATGCACTTTTCTCCCAGCAAATACACTGTTTCTAAGGAAATGGGAACACACTGAGGAGACACTTGTGGGAGCTACTGTGACTAAAACTGAGCTTCCCTACGCACAGGGAAGCAAGAGAAATGCTGATTTCATCAAGCCCAGTTACATACTCAGAATCTGTACTACTGCGCAAATAGGCAAAACTAGTGCGTTCTAAAGCACGTCTCTTTAGGCAAAAAACTCATTTCTGACAAATTTGCCCAAATGCATCTCAGAAGTGTGCAACTTGTTCCCTGAGTTAGAAAACGTCGAGAAACGTTCGTTTCTGCTAGCGCTGTGCTTCTACACATGTATTTGCTGAACGGTGAAAGCACACAGTAATGCACTTTTCTCCCAGCAAATACACTATTTCTAAGGAAATGGGAACACACTGAGGAGACACTTGTGGGAGCTACGGTGACTAAAACAGAGCTTCCCTTCGCACAGGGAAGCAAGAGAAATGCTGATTTCATCAAGCCCAGTTACATACTCAGAATCTGTACTACTGTGCAAATAGGCATGTCTCTTTAGGCAAAAACTCATTTCTGACAAAGTTGCCCAAATGCATCTCAGAAGTGTGCAACTTGTTCCCTGAGTTAGAAAACGTCGAGAAACTGTCGTTTCAGCTAGCGCTGTGCTTCTACACATGTATTTGCTGAACGGTGAAAGCGCACAGTAATGTACTTTTCTCCCAGCAAATACACTGTTTCTAAGGAACTGGGAACACACTGAGGAGACACTTGTGTGAGCTACTGTGACTAAAACTGAGCTTCCCTACGCACAGGGAAGCAAGAGAAATGCTGATTTCATCAAGCCCAGTTACATACTCAGAATCTGTACTACTGCGCAAATAGGCATGTCTCTGTAGGCAAAAAACTCATTTCTGAAAAAGTTGCCCAAGTTCAGCTCAGAAGTGTGCAACTTGTTCCCTGAGTTAGAAAACGTCGAGAAACGTTCGTTTCTGCTAGCGCTTTGCTTCTACACATGTATTTGCCGAATGGTGAAAGCGCATAGTAATGCACTTTTTTCCCAGCAAATACACTGTTTCTAAGGAAATGGGAACACACTGAGGAGACACTTGTGGGAGCTACTGTGACTAAAACTGAGCTTCCCTACGCACAGGGAAGCAAGAGAAATGCTGATTTAATCAAGCCCAGTTAAATACTCAGAATCTGTACTACTGCGCAAATAGGCATGCCTCTTTAGGCAAAAACTCATTTCTGACAAAGTTGCCCAAATGCATCTCAGAAGTGTGCAACTTCTTCCCTGAGTTAGAAAACGTCGAGAAACGGTCTTTTCTGCTAGCGCTGTGCTTCTACACATGTATTTGCTGAACGGTGAAAGCGCACAGTAATGCACTTTTCTCCCAGCAAATACACTGTTTCTAAGGAAATGGGAACACACTGAGGAGACACTTGTGGGAGCTACTGTGACTAAAACTGAGCTTCCCTACGCACAGGGAAGCAAGAGAAATGCTGATTTCATCCAGCCCAGTTACATACTCAGAATCTGTACTACTGCGCAAATAGGCATGTCTCTTTAGGCAAAAACTCATTTCTGACAAAGTTGCCCAAATGCATCTCAGAAGTGTGCAACTTGTTCCCTGAGTTAGAAAACGTCGAGAAACGTTCGTTTCTGCTAGCGCTGTGCTTCTACACATGTATTTGCTGAACGGTGAAAGCGCACAGTAATGCACTTTTCTCCCAGCAAATACACTGTTTCTAAGGAAATGGGAACACACTGAGGAGACACTTGTGGGAGCTACTGTGACTAAAACTGAGCTTCCCTACGCACAGGGAAGCAAGAGAAATGCTGATTTCATCAAGCCCAGTTACATACTCAGAATCTGTACTACTGCGCAAATAGGCATGTCTCTTTAGGCAAAAAACTCATTTCTGACAAAGTTGCCCAAATGCATCTCAGAAGTGTGCAACTTGTTCCCTGAGTTAGAAAACGTCGAGAAACGGTCGTTTCTGCTAGCGCTGTGCTTCTACACATGTATTTGCTGAACGGTGAAAGCACACAGTAATGCACTTTTCTCCCAGCAAATACACTGTTTCTAAGGAACTGGGAACACACTGAGGAGACACTTGTGGGAGCTACTGTGACTAAAACTGAGCTTCCCTACGCACAGGGAAGCAAGAGAAATGCTGATTTCATCAAGCCCAGTTACATACTCAGAATCTGTACTACTGCGCAAATAGGCATGTCTCTGTAGGCAAAAAACTCATTTCTGACAAAGTTGCCCAAATGCATCTCAGAAGTGTGCAACTTGGTCCCTGAGTTAGAAAACGTCGAGAAACGTTCCTTTCTGCTAGCGCTGTGCTTCTACACATGTATTTGCTGAACGGTGAAAGCGCACAGTAATGCACTTTTCTCCCAGCAAATACACTGTTTCTAAGGAAATGGGAACACACTGAGGAGACACTTGTGGGAGCTACTGTGACTAAAACTGAGCTTCCCTACGCACAGGGAAGCAAGAGAAATGCTGATTTCATCCAGCCCAGTTACATACTCAGAATCTGTACTACTGCGAAAATAGGCATGCCTCTTTAGTCAAAAACTCATTTCTGACAAATTTGCCCAAATGCATCTCAGAAGTGTGCAACTTGTTCCCTGAGTTAGAAAACGTCGAGAAACGTTCGTTTCTGCTAGCGCTGTGCTTCTACACATGTATTTGCTGAACGGTGAAAGCGCACAGTAATGCACTTTTCTCCCAGCAAATACACTGTTTCTAAGGAAAGGGGAACACACTGAGGAGACACTTGTGGGAGCTACTGTGATTAAAACTGAGCTTCCCTACGCACAGGGAAGCAAGAGAAATGCTGATTTCATCAAGCCCAGTTACATACTCAGAATCTGTACTACTGCGCAAAAAAGCATGTCTCTTTAGGGAAACAACTCATTTCTTACAAAGTTGCGCAAATGCATCTCAGAATTGTACAACTTGTTCTCTGAGTTAGAAAACGTCGAAAAACGTTCGTTTCTGCTAGCGCTGTGCTTCTACACATGTATTTGCGGAACGGTGAAAGCACACAGTAATGCACTTTTCTCCCAGCAAATACACTGTTTCTAAGGAAATGGGAACACACTGAGGAGACACTTGTGGGAGCTACAGTGACTAAAACTGAGCTTCCCTACGCACAGGGAAGCAAGAGAAATGCTGATTTCATCAAGCCCAGTTACATACTCAGAATCTGTACTACTGCGCAAATAGGCATGTCTCTTTAGGCAAAAACTCATTTCTGACAAAGTTGCCCAAATGCATCTCAGAAGTGTGCAACTTGTTCCCTGAGTTAGAAAACGTCGAGAAACGGTCGTTTCTGCTAGCGCTGTGCTTCTACACATGTATTTGCTGAACAGTGAAAGCGCACAGTAATGCACTTTTCTCCCAGCAAATACACTGTTTCTAAGGAAATGGGAACACACTGAGGAGACACTTGTGGGAGCTACTGTGACTAAAACTGAGCTTCCCTACGCACAGGGAAGCAAGAGAAATGCTGATTTCATCAAGCCCAATTACATACTCAGAATCTGTACTACTGCGCAAATACGCATGTCTCTTTAGGCAAAAAACTCATTTCTGACAAAGTTGCCCAAATGCATCTCAGAAGTGTGCAACTTGTTCCCTGAGTTAGAAAACTTCGAGAAACGTTCGTTTCTGCTAGCGCTGTGCTTCTACACATGTATTTGCTGAACGGTGAAAGCGCACAGCAATGCACTTTTCTCCCAGCAAATACACTGTTTCTAAGGAACTGGGAACACACTGAGGAGACACTTGTGTGAGCTACTGTGACTAAAACTGAGCTTCCCTACGCACAGGGAAGCAAGAGAAATGCTGATTTCATCAAGCCCAGTTACATACTCAGAATCTGTACTACTGCGCAAATAGGCATGTCTCTGTAGGCAAAAAACTCATTTCTGAAAAAGTTGCCCAAGTTCAGCTCAGAAGTGTGCAACTTGTTCCCTGAGTTAGAAAACGTCGAGAAACGTTCGTTTCTCCTAGCGCTGTGCTTCTACACATGTATTTGCCGAATGGTGAAATCGCATAGTAATGCACTTTTTTCCCAGCAAATACACTGTTTCTAAGGAAATGGGAACACACTGAGGAGACACTTGTGGGAGCTACTGTGACTAAAACTGAGCTTCCCTACGCACAGGGAAGCAAGAGAAATGCTGATTTAATCAAGCCCAGTTAAATACTCAGAATCTGTACTACTGCGCAAATAGGCATGCCTCTTTAGGCAAAAACTCATTTCTGACAAAGTTGCCCAAATGCATCTCAGAAGTGTGCAACTTCTTCCCTGAGTTAGAAAACGTCGAGAAACGGTCTTTTCTGCTAGCGCTGTGCTTCTACACATGTATTTGCTGAACGGTGAAAGCGCACAGTAATGCACTTTTCTCCCAGCAAATACACTGTTTCTAAGGAAATGGGAACACACTGAGGAGACACTTGTGGGAGCTACTGTGACTAAAACTGAGCTTCCCTACGCACAGGGAAGCAAGAGAAATGCTGATTTCATCCAGCCCAGTTACATACTCAGAATCTGTACTACTGCGCAAATAGGCATGTCTCTTTAGGCAAAAACTCATTTCTGACAAAGTTGCCCAAATGCATCTCAGAAGTGTGCAACTTGTTCCCTGAGTTAGAAAACGTCGAGAAACGTTCGTTTCTGCTAGCGCTGTGCTTCTACACATGTATTTGCTGAACGGTCAAAGCGCACAGTAATGCACTTTTCTCCCAGCAAATACACTGTTTCTAAGGAAATGGGAACACACTGAGGAGACACTTGTGGGAGCTACTGTGACTAAAACTGAGCTTCCCTACGCACAGGGAAGCAAGAGAAATGCTGATTTCATCAAGCCCAGTTACATACTCAGAATCTGTACTACTGCGCAAATAGGCAAAACTAGTGCGTTCTAAAGCACGTCTCTTTAGGCAAAAAACTCATTTCTGACAAATTTGCCCAAATGCATCTCAGAAGTGTGCAACTTGTTCCCTGAGTTAGAAAACGTCGAGAAACGTTCGTTTCTGCTAGCGCTGTGCTTCTACACATGTATTTGCTGAACGGTGAAAGCACACAGTAATGCACTTTTCTCCCAGCAAATACACTATTTCTAAGGAAATGGGAACACACTGAGGAGACACTTGTGGGAGCTACGGTGACTAAAACAGAGCTTCCCTTCGCACAGGGAAGCAAGAGAAATGCTGATTTCATCAAGCCCAGTTACATACTCAGAATCTGTACTACTGTGCAAATAGGCATGTCTCTTTAGGCAAAAACTCATTTCTGACAAAGTTGCCCAAATGCATCTCAGAAGTGTGCAACTTGTTCCCTGAGTTAGAAAACGTCGAGAAACTGTCGTTTCAGCTAGCGCTGTGCTTCTACACATGTATTTGCTGAACGGTGAAAGCGCACAGTAATGTACTTTTCTCCCAGCAAATACACTGTTTCTAAGGAACTGGGAACACACTGAGGAGACACTTGTGTGAGCTACTGTGACTAAAACTGAGCTTCCCTACGCACAGGGAAGCAAGAGAAATGCTGATTTCATCAAGCCCAGTTACATACTCAGAATCTGTACTACTGCGCAAATAGGCATGTCTCTGTAGGCAAAAAACTCATTTCTGAAAAAGTTGCCCAAGTTCAGCTCAGAAGTGTGCAACTTGTTCCCTGAGTTAGAAAACGTCGAGAAACGTTCGTTTCTGCTAGCGCTTTGCTTCTACACATGTATTTGCCGAATGGTGAAAGCGCATAGTAATGCACTTTTTTCCCAGCAAATACACTGTTTCTAAGGAAATGGGAACACACTGAGGAGACACTTGTGGGAGCTACTGTGACTAAAACTGAGCTTCCCTACGCACAGGGAAGCAAGAGAAATGCTGATTTAATCAAGCCCAGTTAAATACTCAGAATCTGTACTACTGCGCAAATAGGCATGCCTCTTTAGGCAAAAACTCATTTCTGACAAAGTTGCCCAAATGCATCTCAGAAGTGTGCAACTTCTTCCCTGAGTTAGAAAACGTCGAGAAACGGTCTTTTCTGCTAGCGCTGTGCTTCTACACATGTATTTGCTGAACGGTGAAAGCGCACAGTAATGCACTTTTCTCCCAGCAAATACACTGTTTCTAAGGAAATGGGAACACACTGAGGAGACACTTGTGGGAGCTACTGTGACTAAAACTGAGCTTCCCTACGCACAGGGAAGCAAGAGAAATGCTGATTTCATCCAGCCCAGTTACATACTCAGAATCTGTACTACTGCGCAAATAGGCATGTCTCTTTAGGCAAAAACTCATTTCTGACAAAGTTGCCCAAATGCATCTCAGAAGTGTGCAACTTGTTCCCTGAGTTAGAAAACGTCGAGAAACGTTCGTTTCTGCTAGCGCTGTGCTTCTACACATGTATTTGCTGAACGGTGAAAGCGCACAGTAATGCACTTTTCTCCCAGCAAATACACTGTTTCTAAGGAAATGGGAACACACTGAGGAGACACTTGTGGGAGCTACTGTGACTAAAACTGAGCTTCCCTACGCACAGGGAAGCAAGAGAAATGCTGATTTCATCAAGCCCAGTTACATACTCAGAATCTGTACTACTGCGCAAATAGGCAAAACTAGTGCGTTCTAAAGCACGTCTCTTTAGGCAAAAAACTCATTTCTGACAAATTTGCCCAAATGCATCTCAGAAGTGTGCAACTTGTTCCCTGAGTTAGAAAACGTCGAGAAACGTTCGTTTCTGCTAGCGCTGTGCTTCTACACATGTATTTGCTGAACGGTGAAAGCACACAGTAATGCACTTTTCTCCCAGCAAATACACTATTTCTAAGGAAATGGGAACACACTGAGGAGACACTTGTGGGAGCTACGGTGACTAAAACAGAGCTTCCCTTCGCACAGGGAAGCAAGAGAAATGCTGATTTCATCAAGCCCAGTTACATACTCAGAATCTGTACTACTGTGCAAATAGGCATGTCTCTTTAGGCAAAAACTCATTTCTGACAAAGTTGCCCAAATGCATCTCAGAAGTGTGCAACTTGTTCCCTGAGTTAGAAAACGTCGAGAAACTGTCGTTTCAGCTAGCGCTGTGCTTCTACACATGTATTTGCTGAACGGTGAAAGCGCACAGTAATGTACTTTTCTCCCAGCAAATATACTGTTTCTAACGAAATGGGAACACACTGAGGAGACACTTGTGGGAGTTACTGTGACTAAAACTGAGCTTAACTACGCACAGGGAAGCAAGAGAAATGCTGATTTCATCAAGCCCAGTTACATACTCAGAATCTGTACTACTGCGTAAATAGGCAAGTCTCTTTAGGCAAAAAACTCATTTCTGACAAAGTTGCCCAAATGCATCTCAGAAGTGTGCAACTTGTTCCCTGAGTTAGAAAACGTCGAGAAACGGTCTTTTCTGCTAGCGCTGTGCTTCTACACATGTATTTGCCGAACGGTGAAAGCGCATAGTAATGCACTTTTCTCCCAGCAAATACACTGTTTCTAACGAAATGGGAACACACTGAGGAGACACTTGTGGGAGCTACTGTGACTAAAACTGAGCTTCCCTACGCACAGGGAAGCAAGAGAAATGCTGATTTAATCCAGCCCAGTTACATACTCAGAATCTGTACTACTGCGCAAATAGGCATGCCTCTTTAGTCAAAAACTCATTTCTGACAAAGTTGCCCAAATGCATCTCAGAAGTGTGCAACTTGTTCCCTGAGTTAGAAAACGTCGAGAAACGTTCGTTTCTGCTAGCGCTGTGCTTCTACACATGTATTTGCTGAACGGTGAAAGCGCACAGTAATGCACTTTTCTCCCAGCAAATACACTGTTTCTAAGGAAATGGGAACACACTGAGGAGACACTTGTGGGAGCTACTGTGACTAAAACTGAGCTTCCCTACGCACAGGGAAGCAAGAGAAATGCTGATTTCATCCAGCCCAGTTACATACTCAGAATCTGTACTACTGCGCAAATAGGCATGTCTCTTTAGGCAAAAACTCATTTCTGACAAAGTTGCCCAAATGCATCTCAGAAGTGTGCAACTTGTTCCCTGAGTTAGAAAACGTCGAGAAACGGTCGTTTCTGCTAGCGCTGTGCTTCTACACATGTATTTGCTGAACAGTGAAAGCGCACAGTAATGCACTTTTCTCCCAGCAAATACACTGTTTCTAAGGAAATGGGAACACACTGAGGAGACACTTGTGGGAGCTACTGTGACTAAAACTGAGCTTCCCTACGCACAGGGAAGCAAGAGAAATGCTGATTTCATCAAGCCCAATTACATACTCAGAATCTGTACTACTGCGCAAATACGCATGTCTCTTTAGGCAAAAAACTCATTTCTGACAAAGTTGCCCAAATGCATCTCAGAAGTGTGCAACTTCTTCCCTGAGTTAGAAAACTTCGAGAAACGTTCGTTTCTGCTAGCGCTGTGCCTCTACACATGTATTTGCTGAACGGTGAAAGCGCACAGCAATGCACTTTTCTCCCAGCAAATACACTGTTTCTAAGGAACTGGGAACACACTGAGGAGACACTTGTGTGAGCTACTGTGACTAAAACTGAGCTTCCCTACGCACAGGGAAGCAAGAGAAATGCTGATTTCATCAAGCCCAGTTACATACTCAGAATCTGTACTACTGCGCAAATAGGCATGTCTCTGTAGGCAAAAAACTCATTTCTGAAAAAGTTGCCCAAGTTCAGCTCAGAAGTGTGCAACTTCTTCCCTGAGTTAGAAAACGTCGAGAAACGGTCTTTTCTGCTAGCGCTGTGCTTCTACACATGTATTTGCTGAACGGTGAAAGCGCACAGTAATGCACTTTTCTCCCAGCAAATACACTGTTTCTAAGGAAATGGGAACACACTGAGGAGACACTTGTGGGAGCTACTGTGACTAAAACTGAGCTTCCCTACGCACAGGGAAGCAAGAGAAATGCTGATTTCATCCAGCCCAGTTACATACTCAGAATCTGTACTACTGCGCAAATAGGCATGTCTCTTTAGGCAAAAACTCATTTCTGACAAAGTTGCCCAAATGCATCTCAGAAGTGTGCAACTTGTTCCCTGAGTTAGAAAACGTCGAGAAACGTTCGTTTCTGCTAGCGCTGTGCTTCTACACATGTATTTGCTGAACGGTGAAAGCGCACAGTAATGCACTTTTCTCCCAGCAAATACACTGTTTCTAAGGAAATGGGAACACACTGAGGAGACACTTGTGGGAGCTACTGTGACTAAAACTGAGCTTCCCTACGCACAGGGAAGCAAGAGAAATGCTGATTTCATCAAGCCCAGTTACATACTCAGAATCTGTACTACTGCGCAAATAGGCAAAACTAGTGCGTTCTAAAGCACGTCTCTTTAGGCAAAAAACTCATTTCTGACAAATTTGCCCAAATGCATCTCAGAAGTGTGCAACTTGTTCCCTGAGTTAGAAAACGTCGAGAAACGTTCGTTTCTGCTAGCGCTGTGCTTCTACACATGTATTTGCTGAACGGTGAAAGCACACAGTAATGCACTTTTCTCCCAGCAAATACACTATTTCTAAGGAAATGGGAACACACTGAGGAGACACTTGTGGGAGCTACGGTGACTAAAACAGAGCTTCCCTTCGCACAGGGAAGCAAGAGAAATGCTGATTTCATCAAGCCCAGTTACATACTCAGAATCTGTACTACTGTGCAAATAGGCATGTCTCTTTAGGCAAAAACTCATTTCTGACAAAGTTGCCCAAATGCATCTCAGAAGTGTGCAACTTGTTCCCTGAGTTAGAAAACGTCGAGAAACTGTCGTTTCAGCTAGCGCTGTGCTTCTACACATGTATTTGCTGAACGGTGAAAGCGCACAGTAATGTACTTTTCTCCCAGCAAATATACTGTTTCTAAGGAAATGGGAACACACTGAGGAGACACTTGTGGGAGTTACTGTGACTAAAACTGAGCTTAACTACGCACAGGGAAGCAAGAGAAATGCTGATGTCATCAAGCCCAGTTACATACTCAGAATCTGTACTACTGCGCAAATAGGCATCTGTCTTTAGGCAAAAAACTCATTTCTGAGAAAGTTGCCCAAATGCATCTCAGAAGTGAGCAACTTGTTCCCTGAGTTAGAAAACATCGAGAAACGGTCGTTTTTGCTAGCGCTTTGCTTCTACACATGTATTTGCTGAACGGTGAAAGCGCACAGTAGTGCACTTTTCTCCCAGCAAATACACTGTTTCTAAGGAAATGGGAACACACTGAGGAGACACTTGTGGGAGCTACTGTGACTAAAACTGAGCTTCCCTACACATAGGGAAGCAAGAAAAATGCTGACGTCATCAAGCCCAGTTAGATATTCAGAATCTGTACTACTGCGCAGATAGCCATGTCTCTGTAGGCAAAAAACTCATTTCTGACAAAGTTGCCCAAATGCATCTCAGAAGTGTGCAACTTGTTCCCTGAGTTAGAAAACATTGAGAAATGGTCGTTTCTGCTAACGCTGTGCTTCTACACATGTATTTGCTGAACGGTGAAAGCGCACAGTAATGCACTTTTCTCCCAGCAAATACACTGTTTCTAAGGAAATGGGAACACACTGAAGAGACACTTGTGGGAGCTACTGTGACTAAATCTGAGCTTCCCTACGCACAGGGATTCAAGAGAAATGCTGATTTCATCAAGCCCAGTTACATACTCAGAATCTGTACTACTGCGCAAATATTCATGTCTCTTTATGCAAAAAACTCATTTCTGACAAAGTTGCCCAAATGCATCTCAGAAGTGTGCAACTTGTTCCCTGAGTTAGAAAACGTCGAGAAACTGTCGTTTCAGCTAGCGCTGTGCTTCTACACATGTATTTGCTGAACGGTGAAAGCACACAGTAATGTACTTTTCTCCCAGCAAATACACTGTTTCTAAGGAAATGGGAACACACTGAGGAGACACTTGTGGGAGCTACAGTGACTAAAACTGAGCTTCCCTACGCACAGGGAAGCAAGAGAAATGCTGATTTCATCAAGCCCAGTTACATACTCAGAATCTGTACTACTGCGCAAATAGGCATGAATCTGTAGAAAAAAAACTCATTTCTGACAAAGTTGCCGAAATGCATCTCAGAAGTGTGCAAGTTGTTCCCTGAGTTAGAAAACGTCGAGAAACGTTCGTTTCTGCTAGCGCTGTGCTTCTACACATGTATTTGCTGAACGGTGGAAGCGCACAGTAATGCACTTTTCTCCCAGCAAATACACTGTTTTTAACGAAATGGGAACACACTGAGGAGACACTTGTGGGAGCTACTGTGACTAAAACTGGGCTTCCCTATGCACAGGGAAGCAAGAGAAATGCTGATTTCATCAAGCAGAGGTACATACTCAGAATCTGTACTACTACGCAAATAGGCATGTCTCTTTAGGCAAAAAACTCATTTCTGACAAAGTTGCCCAAATGCATCTCAGAAGTGTGCAACTTGTTCCCTGAGTTAGAAAACGTCGAGAAACAGTCGTTTCTGCTAGCGCTGTGCTTCTACACATGTATTTGCTGAACGGTGAAAGCGCACAGTAATGCACTTTTCTCCCAGCAAATACACTGTTTCTAAAGAAATGGGACCACACTGAGGAGACACTTGTGGGAGATACTGTGACTAAAACTGAGCTTCCCTACACACAGGGAAGCAAGAGAAATGCTGATGTCATCAAGCCCAGTTACATACTCAGAATCTGTACTATTGTGCAAATAGGCATGTTTCTTTAGGCAAAAAACTCATTTCTGAGAAAGTTGCCCAAATGCATCTCAGAAGTGTGCAACTTGTTCCCTGAGTTAGAAAACGTCGAGAAACGGTCGTTTTTGCTAGCGCTTTGCTTCTACACATGTATTTGCTGAACGGTGAAAGCGCACAGTAGTGCACTTTTCTCCCAGCAAATACACTGTTTCTAAGGAAATGGGAACACACTGAGGAGACACTTGTGGGAGCTACTGTGACTAAAACTGAGCTTCCCTACACATAGGGAAGCAAGAAAAATGCTGACGTCATCAAGCCCAGTTAGATATTCAGAATCTGTACTACTGCGCAGATAGGCATGTCTCTGTAGGCAAAAAACTCATTTCTGACAAAGTTGCCCAAATGCATCTCAGAAGTGTGCAACTTGTTCCCTGAGTTAGAAAACATTGAGAAACGGTCGTTTCTGCCAACGCTGTGCTTCTACACATGTATTTGCTGAACGGTGAAAGCGCACAGTAATGCACTTTTCTCCCTGCAAATACACTGTTTCTAAGGAAATAGGAACACACTGAGGAGACACTTGTGGGAGCTACTGTGACTAAAACTGAGCTTCCCTACGCACAGGGAAGCAAGAGAAATGCTGATTTCATCAAGCCCAGTTACATACTCAGAATCTGTACTACTGCGTAAATAGGCAAGTGTCTTTAGGCAAAAAACTCATTTCTGACAAAGTTGCCCAAATGCATCTCAGAAGTGTGCAACTTGTTCCCTGAGTTATAAAAGGTCGAGAAACGTTCGTTTCTGCTAGCGCTGTGCTTCTACACATGTATTTGCTGAACGGTGAAAGCACACAGTAATGCACTTTTCTCCCAGCAAATACACTGTTTCTAAGGAAATGGGAACACACTGAGGAGACACTTGTGGGAGCTACAGTGACTAAAACTGAGGTTCCCTACGCACAGAGAAGCAAGAGAAATGCTGATTTCATCAAGCCCAGTTACATACTCAGAATCTGTACTACTGCGTAAATAGGCAAGTCTCTTTAGGCAAAAAACTCATTTCTGACAAAGTTGCCCAAATGAATCTCAGAAGTGTGCAACTTGTTCCCTGAGTTAGAAAAGGTCGAGAAACGTTCGTTTCTGCTAGCGCTGTGCTTCTACACATGTATTTGCTGAACGGTGAAAGCGCAAAGTAATGCACTTTTCTCCCAGCAATTACACTGTTTCTAAGGAAATGGGAACACACTGAGGAGACACTTGTGGGAGCTACTGTGACTAAAACTGAGCCTCCCTACGCACAGGGAAGCAAGAAAAATGCTGATTTCATCAAGCCCAGTTACATACCAAGAATCTGTACTACTGCGCAAATAGGCATGTGTCTTTAGGCAATTAACTCATTTCTGACAAAGTTGCCCAAATGCATCTCAGAAGTGTGCAACTTGTTCCCTGAATTAGAAAACGTCGAGAAACGGTCGTTTCTGCTAGCGCTGTGCTTCTACACATGTATTTGCTGAACGGTGAAAGCGCACAGTAATGCACTTTTCTCCCAGCAAATACACTGTTTCTAAGGAAATGGGAACACACTGAGGAGACACTTGTGGGAGCTACTGTGACTAAAACTGAGCTTTCCTACGTACAGGAAAGCAAGAGAAATGCTGATTTCATCAAGCCCAGTTACATACTCAGAATCTGTACTACTGCACAAATAGGCATGAATCTGTAGACAAAAAACTCATTTCTGACAAAGTTGCCCAAATGCATCTCAGAAGTGTGCAACTTGTTCCCTGAATTAGAAAACGTCGAGAAACGGTCGTTTCTGCTAGCGCTGTGCTTCTACACATGTATTTGCTGAACGGTGAAAGCGCACAGTAATGCACTTTTCTCCCAGCAAATACACTGTTTCTAATGAAATGGGAACACACTGAGGAGACACTTGTGGGAGCTACAGTGACTAAAACTGAGCTTCCCTACGCAGAGGGAAGCAAGAGAAATGCTGATTTCATCCAGCCCAGTTACATACTCAGAATCTGTACCACTGCGCAAATAGGCATGTCTCTGTAGGCAAAAAACTCATTTCTGACAATGTTGCCCAAATGCATCTCAGAAGTGTGCAACTTGTTCCCTGAGTTAGAAAACGTCGAGAAACGGTCATATCTGCTAACGCTGTGCTTCTACACATGTATTTGCTGAACGGTGAAAGCGCACAGTAATGCACTTTTCTCCCAGCAAATACACTGTTTCTAAGGAAATGGGAACACACTGAGGAGACACTTGTGGGAGCTACTGTGACTAAAACTGAGCTTCCCGACGCACAGGGAAGCAAGAGAAATGCTGATTTCATCAAGCCCAGTTACATACTCAGAATCTGTACTACTGCGCAAATAGGCATGTCTCTGTAGGCAAAAAACTCATTTCTGACAATGTTGCCCAAATGCATCTCAGAAGTGTGCAACTTCTTCCCTGAGTTAGAAAACGTCGAGAAACGGTCATATCTGCTAACGCTGTGCTTCTACACATGTATTTGCTGAACGGTGAAAGCGCACAGTAATGCACTTTTCTCCCAGCAAATACACTGTTTCTAAGGAAATGGGAACACACTGAGGAGACACTTGTGGGAGCTACTGGGACTAAAACTGAGCTTCCCTACGCACAGGGAAGCAAGAGAAATGCTGATTTCATCAAGCCCAGTTACATACTCAATATCTGTACTACTGCGCAAATAGGCATGTCTCTTTAGGCAAAAAACTCATTTCTGACAAAGTTGCCCAAATGCATCTCAGAAGTGTGCAACTTGTTCCCTGAGTTAGAAAACGTCGAGAAACGGTCATATCTGCTAACACTGTGCTTCTACACATGTATTTGCTGAACGGTGAAAGCGCACAGTAATGCACTTTTCTCCCAGCAAATACACTGTTTCTAATGAAATGGGAACACACTGAGGAGACACTTGTGGGAGCTACAGTGACTAAAACTGAGCTTCCCTACGCAGAGGGAAGCAAGAGAAATGCTGATTTCATCCAGCCCAGTTACATACTCAGAATCTGTACCACTGCGCAAATAGGCATGTCTCTGTAGGCAAAAAACTCATTTCTGACAATGTTGCCCAAATGCATCTCAGAAGTGTGCAACTTGTTCCCTGAGTTAGAAAACGTCGAGAAACGGTCATATCTGCTAACGCTGTGCTTCTACACATGTATTTGCTGAACGGTGAAAGCGCACAGTAATGCACTTTTCTCCCAGCAAATACACTGTTTCTAAGGAAATGGGAACACACTGAGGAGACACTTGTGGGAGCTACTGTGACTAAAACTGAGCTTCCCGACGCACAGGGAAGCAAGAGAAATGCTGATTTCATCAAGCCCAGTTACATACTCAGAATCTGTACTACTGCGCAAATAGGCATGTCTCTTTAGGCAAAAAACTCATTTCTGACAATGTTGCCCAAATGCATCTCAGAAGTGTGCAACTTGTTCCCTGAGTTAGAAAACGTCGAGAAACGTTCGTTTCTGCTAGCGCTGTGCTTCTACACATGTATTTGCTGAACGGTGAAAGCGCACAGTAATGCACTTTTCTCCCAGCAAATACACTGTTTCTAAGGAAATGGGAACACACTGAGGAGACACTTGTGGGAGCTACTGTGACTAAAACTGAGCTTCCCTACCCACAGGGAAGCAAGAGAAATGCTGATTTCATCAAGCCCAGTTACATACTCAGAATCTGTACTACTGCGCAAATAGGCATGAATCTGTAGGCAAAAAACTCATTTCTAACAAAGTTGCCCAAATGCATGTCAGAAGTGTGCCACTTGTTCCCTGAGTTAGAAAACGTCGAGAAACGGTCGTTTCAGCTAGCGCTGTGCTTCTACACATGTATTTGCTGAACGGTGAAAGCGCACAGTAATGCACATTTCTCCCAGCAAAAACACTGTTTCTAAGGAAATGGGAACACACTGAGGAGACACTTGTGGGAGCTACTGTGACTAAAACTGAGCTTCCCTACGCACAGGGAAGTAAGAGAAATGCTGATTTCATCCAGCCCAGTTACATACTCAGAATCTGTACTACTGCGCAAATAGGCATGTCTCTGTAGGCAAAAAACTCATTTCTGACAAAGTTGCCCAAATGCATCTCAGAAGTGTGCAACTTGTTCCCTGAGTTAGAAAACGTCGAGAAACGGTCGTTTCTGCTAGCGCTGTGCTTCTACACATGTATTTGCTGAACGGTGAAAGCGCACAGTAATGCACTTTTCTCCCAGCAAATACACTGTTTCTAAGGAAATGGGAACACACTGAGGAGACACTTGTGGGAGCTACTGTGACTAAAACTGAGCTTCCCTACGCACAGGGAAGCAAGAGAAATGCTGATTTCATCAAGCCCAGTTACAAACTCAGAATCTGTACTACTGCGCATATAGGCATGAATCTGTAGGCAAAAAACTCATTTCTGACAATGTTGCCCAAATGCATCTCAGAAGTGTGCAACTTGTTCCCTGAGTTAGAAAACGTCGAGAAACGTTCGTTTCTGCTAGCGCTGTGCTTCTACACATGTATTTGCTGAACGGTGAAAGCGCACAGTAATGCACTTTTCTCCCAGCAAATACACTGTTTCTAAGGAAATGGGAACACACTGAGGAGACACTTGTGGGAGCTACTGTGACAAAAACTGAGCTTCCCTACGCACAGGGAAGCAAGAGAAATGCTGATTTCATCCAGCCAAGTTACATACTCAGAATCTGTACTACTGCGCAAATAGGCATGTCTCTTTAGGCAAAAAACTCATTTCTGACAAAGTTGCCCAAATGCATCTCAGAAGTGTGCAACTTGATCCCTGAGTTAGAAAACGTCGAGAAACGGTCGTTTCTGCTAGCGCTGTGCTTCTACACATGTATTTGCCGAACGGTGAATGCGCACAGTAATGCACTTTTCTCCCAGCAAATACACTGTTTCTAAGGAAATGGGAACACACTGAGGAGACACTTGTGGGAGCTACTGTGACTAAAACTGAGCTTCCCTACGCACAGGGAAGCAAGAGAAATGCTGATTTCATCCAGCCCAGTTACATACTCAGAATCTGTACTACTGCGCAAATAGGCATGTCTCTGTAGGCAAAAAACTCATTTCTGACAAAGTTGCCCAAATGCATCTCAGAAGTGTGCAACTTGTTCCCTGAGTTAGAAAACGTCGAGAAACGTTCGTTTCTGCTAGCGCTGTGCTTCTACACATGTACTTGCTGAACGGTGAAAGCGCACTGTAATGCACTTTTCTCCCAGCAAATACACTGTTTCTAAGGAAATGGGAACACACTGAGGAGACACTTGTGGGAGCTACTGTGACTAAAACTGAGCTTCCCTACGCACAGGGAAGCAAGAGAAATGCTGATTTCATCCAGCCAAGTTACATACTCAGAATCTGTACTACAGCGCAAATAGGCATGTCTCTGTAGGCAAAAAACTCATTTCTGACAAAGTTGCCCAAATGCATCTCAGAAGTGTGCAACTTGTTCCCTGAGTTAGAAAACATCGAGAAACGTTCGTTTCTGCTAGCGCTGTGCTTCTACACATGTATTTGCTGAACTGTGAAAGCGCACAGTAATGCACTTTTCTCCCAGCAAATACACTGTTTCTCAGGAAATGGGAACACACTGAGGAGACACTTGTGGGAGCTACTGTGACTAAAACTGAGCTTTCCTACGCACAGGGAAGCAAGAGAAATGCTGATTTCATCAAGCCCAGTTACATACTCAGAATCTGTACTACTGCGCAAATAGGCATGAATCTGTAGAAAAAAAACTCATTTCTGACAAAGTTGCCCAAATGCATCTCAGAAGTGTGCAACTTGTTCCCTGAGTTAGAAAACATCGAGAAACGGTTGTTTCTGCTAGCGCTGTGCTTCTACACATGTATTTGCTGAACGGTGAAAGCACACAGTAATGCACTTTTCTCCCAGCAAATACACTGTTTTTAAGGAACTGGGAACACACTGAGGAGACACTTGTGGGAGCTACTGTGACTAAAACTGAGCTTCCCTACGCACAGGGAAGCAAGAGAAATGCTGATTTCATCAAGCCCAGTTACATACTCAGAATCTGTACTACTGCGCAAATAGGCATGAATCTGTAGGCAAACAACTCATTTCTAACAAAGTTGCCCAAATGCATCTCAGAAGTGTGCAACTTGTTCCCTGAGTTAGAAAACGTCGAGAAACGTTGGTTTCTGCTAGCGCTGTGCTTCTACACATGTATTTGCTGAACGGTGAAAGCGCACAGTAATGCACTTTTCTCCCAGCAAATACACTGTTTCTAAGGAAATGGGAACACACTGAGGAGACACTTGTGGGAGCTCCTGTGACTAAAACTGAGCTTCCCTACGCACAGGGAAGCAAGAGAAATGCTGATTTCATCCACCTAGTTACATACTCAGAATCAGTACTACTGCGCAAATAGGCATGTCTCTGTAGGGAAAAAACTCATTTCTGACAAAGTTGCCCAAATGCATCTCAGAAGTGTGCAACTTGTTCCCTGAGTTAGAACACTTCGAGAAACGTTCGTTTCTGCTAGCGCTGTGCTTCTACACATGTATTTGCTGAAGGGTGAAAGCGCACAGTAATGCACTTTTCTCCCAGCAAATACTCTGTTTCTAAGGAAATGGGAACACACTGAGGAGACACTTGTGGGAGCTACTGGGACTAAAACTGAGCTTCCCTACGCACAGGGAAGCAAGAGAAATGCTGATTTCATCAAGCCCAGTTACATACTCAGAATCTGTACTACTGCGCAAATAGGCATGTCTCTTTAGGCAAAAAACTCATTTCTGACAATGTTGCCCAAATGCATCTCAGAAGTGTGCAACTTGTTCCCTGAGTTAGAAAACGTCGAGAAACGGTCATATCTGCTAACGCTGTGCTTCTACACATGTATTTGCTGAACGGTGAAAGCGCACAGTAATGCACTTTTCTCCCAGCAAATACACTGTTTCTAAGGAAATGGGAACACACTGAGGAGACACTTGTGGGAGCTACTGTGACTAAAACTTAGCTTCCCGACGCACAGGGAAGCAAGAGAAATGCTGATTTCATCAAGCCCAGTTACATACTCAGAATCTGTACTACTGCGCAAATAGGCATGTCTCTTTAGGCAAAAAACTCATTTCTGACAAAGTTACCCAAATGCATCTCAGAAGTGTGCAACTTGTTCCCTGAGTTAGAAAACGTCGAGAAACGTTCGTTTCTGCTAGCGCTGTGCTTCTACACATGTATTTGCTGAACGGTGAAAGCGCACAGTAATGCACTTTTCTCCCAGCAAATACACTGTTTCTAAGGAAATGGGAACACACTGAGGAGACACTTGTGGGAGCTACTGTGACTAAAACTGAGCTTCCCTACGCACAGGGAAGCAAGAGAAATGCTGATTTCATCAAGCCCAGTTACATACCCAGAATCTGTACTACTGCGCAAATAGGCATGTCTCTTTAGGCAAAAAACTCATTTCTGACAAAGTTGCCCAAATGCATCTCAGAAGTGTGCAACTTGTTCCCTGAGTTAGAAAACGTCGAGAAACGTTCGTTTCTGCTAGCGCTGTGCTTCTACACATGTATTTGCTGAACGGTGAAAGCGCACAGTAATGCACTTTTCTCCCAGCAAATACACTGTTTCTAAGGAAATGGGAACACACTGAGGAGACACTTGTGGGAGCTACTGTGACTAAAACTGAGCTTCCCTACGCACAGGGAAGCAAGAGAAATGCTGATTTCATCAAGCCCAGTTACATACTCAGAATCTGTACTACTGCGCAAATAGGCATGTCTCTGTAGGCAAAAAACTCATTTCTGACAATGTTGCCCAAATGCATCTCAGAAGTGTGCAACTTGTTCCCTGAGTTAGAAAACGTCGAGAAACGGTCATATCTGCTAACGCTGTGCTTCTACACATGTATTTGCTGAATGGTGAAAGCGCACAGTAATGCACTTTTCTCCCAGCAAATACACTGTTTCTAAGGAAATGGGAACACACTGAGGAGACACTTGTGGGAGCTACTGTGACTAAAACTGAGCTTCCCTACGCACAGGGAAGCAAGAGAAATGCTGATTTCATCCACCTAGTTACATACTCAGAATCAGTACTACTGCACAAATAGGCATGTCTCTTTAGGCAAAAAACTCATTTCTGACAATGTTGCCCAAATGCATCTCAGAAGTGTGCAACTTGTTCCCTGAGTTAGAAAACGTCGAGAAACGTTGGTTTCTGCTAGCGCTGTGCTTCTACACATGTATTTGCTGAACGGTGAAAGCGCACAGTAATGCACTTTTCTCCCAGCAAATACACTGTTTCTAAGGAAATGGGAACACACTGAGGAGACACTTGTGGGAGCTACTGTGACTAAAACTGAGCTTTCCTCCGTACAGGGAAGCAAGAGAAATGCTGATTTCATCAAGCCCAGTTACATACTCAGAATCTGTACTACTGCGCAAATAGGCATGAATCTGTAGACAAAAAACTCATTTCTGACAAAGTTGCCCAAATGCATCTCAGAAGTGTGCAACTTGTTCCCTGAATTAGAAAACGTCGAGAAACGGTCGTTTCTGCTAGCGCTGTGCTTCTACACATGTATTTGCTGAACGGTGAAAGCGCACAGTAATGCACTTTTCTCCCAGCAAATACACTGTTTCTAAGGAAATGGGAACACACTGAGGAGACACTTGTGGGAGCTACAGTGACTAAAACTGAGCTTCCCTACGCAGAGGGAAGCAAGAGAAATGCTGATTTCATCCAGCCCAGTTACATACTCAGAATCTGTACCACTGCGCAAATAGGCATGTCTCTGTAGGCAAAAAACTCATTTCTGACAAAGTTGCCCAAATGCATCTCAGAAGTGTGCAACTTGTTCCCTGAGTTAGAAAACGTCGAGAAACGGTCATATCTGCTAACGCTGTGCTTCTACACATGTATTTGCTGAACGGTGAAAGCGCACAGTAATGCACTTTTCTCCCAGCAAATACACTGTTTCTAAGGAAATGGGAACACACTGAGGAGACACTTGTGGGAGCTACTGTGACTAAAACTGAGCTTCCCGACGCACAGGGAAGCAAGAGAAATGCTGATTTCATCAAGCCCAGTTACATACTCAGAATCTGTACTACTGCGCAAATAGGCATGTCTCTGTAGGCAAAAAACTCATTTCTGACAATGTTGCCCAAATGCATCTCAGAAGTGTGCAACTTCTTCCCTGAGTTAGAAAAGGTCGAGAAACGGTCATATCTGCTAACGCTGTGCTTCTACACATGTATTTGCTGAACGGTGAAAGCGCACAGTAATGCATTTTTCTCCCAGCAAATACACTGTTTCTAAGGAAATGGGAACACACTGAGGAGACACTTGTGGGAGCTACTGGGACTAAAACTGAGCTTCCCTACGCACAGGGAAGCAAGAGAAATGCTGATTTCATCAAGCCCAGTTACATACTCAATATCTGTACTACTGCGCAAATAGGCATGTCTCTTTAGGCAAAAAACTCATTTCTGACAAAGTTGCCCAAATGCATCTCAGAAGTGTGCAACTTGTTCCCTGAGTTAGAAAACGTCGAGAAACGGTCATATCTGCTAACACTGTGCTTCTACACATGTATTTGCTGAACGGTGAAAGCGCACAGTAATGCACTTTTCTCCCAGCAAATACACTGTTTCTAATGAAATGGGAACACACTGAGGAGACACTTGTGGGAGCTACAGTGACTAAAACTGAGCTTCCCTACGCAGAGGGAAGCAAGAGAAATGTTGATTTCATCCAGCCCAGTTACATACTCAGAATCTGTACCACTGCGCAAAGAGGCATGTCTCTGTAGGCAAAAAACTCATTTCTGACAATGTTGCCCAAATGCATCTCAGAAGTGTGCAACTTGTTCCCTGAGTTAGAAAACGTCGAGAAACGGTCATATCTGCTAACGCTGTGCTTCTACACATGTATTTGCTGAACGGTGAAAGCGCACAGTAATGCACTTTTCTCCCAGCAAATACACTGTTTCTAAGGAAATGGGAACACACTGAGGAGACACTTGTGGGAGATACTGTGACTAAAACTTAGCTTCCCGACGCACAGGGAACAAGAGAAATGCTGATTTCATCAAGCCCAGTTACATACTCAGAATCTGTACTACTGCGCAAATAGGCATGTCTCTTTAGGCAAAAAACTCATTTCTGACAAAGTTGCCCAAATGCATCTCAGAAGTGTGCAACTTGTTCCCTGAGTTAGAAAACGTCGAGAAACGTTCGTTTCTGCTAGCGCTGTGCTTCTACACATGTATTTGCTGAACGGTGAAAGCGCACAGTAATGCACTTTTCTCCCAGCAAATACACTGTTTCTAAGGAAATGGGAACACACTGAGGAGACACTTGTGGGAGCTACTGTGACTAAAACTTAGCTTCCCGACGCACAGGGAACAAGAGAAATGCTGATTTCATCAAGCCCAGTTACATACTCAGAATCTGTACTACTGCGCAAATAGGCATGTCTCTTTAGGCAAAAAACTCATTTCTGACAAAGTTGCCCAAATGCATCTCAGAAGTGTGCAACTTGTTCCCTGAGTTAGAAAACGTCGAGAAACGTTCGTTTCTGCTAGCGCTGTGCTTCTACACATGTATTTGCTGAACGGTGAAAGCGCACAGTAATGCACTTTTCTCCCAGCAAAAACACTGTTTCTAAGGAAATGGGAACACACTGAGGAGACACTTGTCGGAGCTACTGTGACTAAAACTGAGCTTTCCAACGCACAGGGAAGCAAGAGAAATGCTGATTTCATCAAGCCTAGTTACATACTCAGAATCTGTACTACTGCGAAAAAAGGCATGTCTCTTTAGGCAAAAAACTCATTTCTGACAAAGTTGCCCGAATGCATCTCAGAAGTGGGCAGCTTGTTCGCTGAATTAGAAAACGTCGAGAAACGGTCGTTTCTGCTAGCGCTGTGCTTCTACACATGTCTTTGCTGAACGGTGAAAGCGCACAGTAATGCACTTTTCTCCCAGCAAATACACTGTTTCTAAGGAAATGGGAAAACACAGAGGAGACACTTGTGGGAGCTACTGTGACTAAAACTGAGCTTCCCTACGCACAGGGAAGCAAGAGAAATGCTGATTTCATCAAGCCTAGTTACATACTCAGATCTGTACTACTGCACAAATAGGCATGTATCTTTAGGCAAAAAACTCATTTTTGACAAAGTTGCCCAAATGCACCGCAGAAGTGTGCAACTTGTTCCCTGAGTTAGAAAATGTCGAGGAACGTTCGTTCCTGCTAGCGCTGTGCTCCTACACATGTATTTGCTGAACGGTGAACGCGCACAGTAATGCGCTTTTCTCCCATCAAATACACTGTTTCTAAGGAAATGGAAACACACTGAGGAGACACTTGTGGGAGCTACTGTGACTAAAACTGAGCTTCCCTACGCACATGGAAGCAAGAGAAATGCTGATTTCACCAAGCCCAGTTACATACTCAGAATCTGTACTACTGCACAAATAGGCATGTCTCTTTAGGCAAAAAACTCATTTCTGACAAAGTTGCCCAAATGCATCTCAGAAGTGGGCAGCTTGTTCCCTGAGTTAGAAAACGTCGAGAAACGGTCGTTTCTGCTAGCGCTGTGCTTCTACACATGTCTTTGCTGAACGGTGAAAGTGCACAGTAATGCACTTTTCTCCCAGCAAATACACTGTTTCTAAGGAAATGGGAACACACAGAGGAGACACTTGTGGGAGCTACTGTGACTAAAACTGAGCTTCCCTGCGCACAGGGAAGCAAGAGAAATGCTGATTTCATCAAGCCTAGTTACATACTCAGAATCTGTACTACTGTGCAAATAGGCATGTCTCTTTAGGCAAAAAACTCATTTCTGACAAAGTTGCCCAAATGCATCTCAGTAGTGTGCAACTTGTTCCCTGAGTTAGAAAACGTCGAGAAACGTTTGTTTCTGCTAGCGCTGTGCTTCTACACATGTATTTGCTGAACGGTGAAAGCGCACAGTAATGCACTTTTCTCCCAGCAAATACACTGTTTCTAAGGAAATGGGAACACACTGAGGAGACACTTGTCGGAGCTACTGTGACTAAAACTGAGCTTTCCAACGCACAGGGAAGCAAGAGAAATGCTGATTTCATCAAGCCTAGTTACATACTCAGAATCTGTACTACTGCGAAAAAAGGCATGTCTCTTTAGGCAAAAAACTCATTTCTGACAAAGTTGCCCGAATGCATCTCAGAAGTGGGCAGCTTGTTCGCTGAGTTAGAAAACGTCGAGAAACGGTCGTTTCTGCTAGCGCTGTGCTTCTACACATGTCTTTGCTGAACGGTGAAAGCGCACAGTAATGCACTTTTCTCCCAGCAAATACACTGTTTCTAAGGAAATGGGAAAACACAGAGGAGACACTTGTGGGAGCTACTGTGACTAAAACTGGGCTTCCCTACGCACAGGGAAGCAAGAGAAATGCTGATTTCATCAAGCCTAGTTACATACTCAGAATCTGTACTACTGCACAAATAGGCATGTATCTTTAGGCAAAAAACTCATTTTTGACAAAGTTGCCCAAATGCACCGCAGAAGTGTGCAACTTGTTCCCTGAGTTAGAAAATGTCGAGGAACGTTCGTTCCTGCTAGCGCTGTGCTCCTACACATGTATTTGCTGAACGGTGAACGCGCACAGTAATGCGCTTTTCTCCCATCAAATACACTGTTTCTAAGGAAATGGAAACACACTGAGGAGACACTTGTGGGAGCTACTGTGACTAAAACTGAGCTTCCCTACGCACAAGGAAGCAAGAGAAATGCTGATTTCACCAAGCCCAGTTACATACTCAGAATCTGTACTACTGCACAAATAGGCATGTCTCTTTAGGCAAAAAACTCATTTCTGACAAAGTTGCCCAAATGCATCTCAGAAGTGTGCAACTTGTTCCCTGAGTTAGAAAACGTCGAGAAACGGTCGTTTCTGCTAGTGCTGTGCTTCTACACATGTATTTGCTGAACGGTGAAAGCGCACAGTAATGCACTTTTCTCCCAGCAAATACACTGTTTCTAAGGAAATGGGAAAACACAGAGGAGACACTTGTGGGAGCTCCTGTGACTAAAACTGAGCTTCCCTACGCACAGGGAAGCAAGAGAAATGCTGATTTCATCAAGCCTAGTTACATACTCCGAATCTGTACTACTGCGCAAATAGGCATGTCTCTTTAGGCAAAAAACTCATTTCTGACAAAGTTGCCCAAATGCATCTCAGAAGTGTGCAACTTGTTCCCTGAGTTGGAAAACGTCGAGAAACATTCGGTTCTGCTAACGCTGTGCTTCTACACATGTATTTGCTGAACGGTGAAAGCGCACAGTAATGCACTTTTCTCCCAGCAAATACACTGTTTCGAAGGAAATGGGAACACACTGAGGAGACATTTGTGGGAGCTACTGTGACTAAAACTGAGCTTCCCAACGCACAGGGAAGCAAGAGAAATGCTGATTTCATCAAGCCTAGTTACATACTCAGAATCTGTACTACTGCGCAAATAGGCATGTCTCTTTAGGCAAAAAACTCATTTCTGACAAAGTTGCCCAAATGCATCTCAGAAGTGTGCAACTTGTTCCCTGAGTTAGAAAACGTCGAGAAACGTTCGTTTCTGATAGCGCTGTGCTTCTACACATGTATTTGCTGAACGGTGAAAGCGCACAGTAATGCACTTTTCTCCCAGCAAATACACTATTTCTAAGGAAATGGGAACACAATGAGGAGACACTTGTGGGAGCTCCTGTGACTAATACTGAGCTTCCCTATGCAAAGGGAAGCAAGAGAAAAGCTGATTTCATCAAGCCCAGTTACATACTCAGAATCTGTACTACTGCGCAAATAGGCATGTCTCTTTAGGCAAAAAACTCATTTCTGACAAAGTTGCCCAAATGCTTCTCAGAAGTGTGCAACTTGTTCCCTGAGTTAGAAAACGTCGAGAAACGTTCGTTTCAGCTAGCGCTGTGCTCCTACACATGTATTTGCTGAACGGTGAAGGCGCACAGTAATGCACTTTTCTCCCAACAAATACACTGTTTCTAAGGAAATGGGAACACACTGAGGAGACACTTGTGGGAGCTCCTTTGACTAAAATTGAGCTTCCCTACGCACAGGGAAGCAAGAGAAATGCCGATTTCATCCAGCCCAGTTACATACTCAGAATCTGTACTACTGCGCAAAGAGGCATGTCTCTTTAGGCAAAAAACTCATTTCTGACAAAGTTGCCCAAATGCATCTCAGAAGTGTGCAACTTGTTCCCTGAGTTAGAAAAAGTCGAGAAACCTTCGTTTCTGCTAGCGCTGTGCTTCTACACATGCATTTGCTGAACGGTGAAAGCACACAGTAATGCACTTTTCTCCAGGCAAATACACTGTTTCTAAGGAAATGGGAACACACTGAGGAGACACTTGTGGGAGCTACAGTGACTAAAACTGAGCTTCCCTACGCACAGGGAAGCAAGAGAAATGCTGATTTCATCCAGCCCAGTTACATACTCAGAATCTGTACTACTGCGCAAATAGGCATGTCTCTTTAGGCAAAAAACTCATTTCTGACAAAGTTGCCCAAATGCATCTCAGAAGTGTGCAACTTGTTTCCTGAGTTAGAAAACGTCGAGAAACGTTCGTTTCTGCTAGCGCTGTGCTTCTACACATGTATTTGCTGAACGGTGAAAGCGCTGAGTAATGCACTTTTCTCCCAGCAAATACACTGTTTCTAAGGAAATGGGAACACACTGAGGAGACACTTGTGGGAGCTACTTTGACTAAAACTGAGCTTCCCTACGCACAGGGAAGCAAGAGAAATGATGATTTCATCAAGCCTAGTTACATACTCAGAATCTGTACTACTGCCTAAATAGGCATGTCTCTTTAGGCAAAAAACTCATTTCTGACAAAGTTGCCAAAATGCATCTCAGAAGTGTGCAACTTGTTCTCTGAGTTGGAAAACGTCGAGAAACGTTCGTTTCTGCTAGCGCTGTGCTTCTACCCATGTATTTGCTGAACGGTGAAAGCGCGCAGTAATGCACTTTTCTCCCAGCAAATACACTGTTTCTAAGGAAATGGGAACACACTGAGGAGACACTTGTGGGAGCTACTGTGACTAAAACTGAGCTTCCAAACGCACAGGGAAGCAAAAGAAATGCTGATTTCATCCAGCCCAGTTACATACTCAGAATCTGTACTACTTCGCAAATAGGCATGTCTCTTTAGGCAAAAAACTCATTTCTGACAAAGCTGCCCAAATGCATCTCAGAAGTGTGCAACTTGTTCCCTGAATTAGAAAACGTCGAGAAACGTTCGTTTCTGCTAGCGCTGTGCTTCTACACATGTATTTGCTGAACGGTGAAAGCGCACAGTAATGCACTTTTCTCCCAGCAAATACACTGTTTCTAAGGAAATGGGAACACACTGAGGAGACACTTGTGGGAGCTACAGTGACTAAAACTGAGCTTCCCTACGCACAGGGAAGCAATAGAAATGCTGATTTCATCAAGCCTAGTTACATACTCAGAATCTGTACTACTGCCTAAATAGGCACGTCTCTGTAGGCAAAAAACTCATTTCTGACAAAGTTGCCCGAATGCATCTCAGAAGTGTTCAACTTGTTCCCTGAGTTGGAAAACGTCGAGAAACATTCGTTTCTGCTAGCGCTGTGCTTCTACACATGTATTTGCTGAACGGTGAAAGCACACAGTAATGCACTTTTCTCCCAGCAAATATACTGTTTCTAAGGAAATGGGAACACACTGAGGGGACACTTGGGGGAGCTAATGTGACTAAAACAGAGCTTCCCTACGCACAGGGAAGCAAGAGAAATGCTGATTTCATCAAGCCCAGTTACATACTAAGAATCTGTACTACTGCCTAAATAGGCATGTCTCTTTAGGCAAAAATCTCATTTCAGACAAAGGTGCCCAAATGCATCTCAGAAGTGTGTACCTTGTTCCCTGAGTTAGAAAACGTCGAGAAACGGTTGAATCTGCTAGCGCTGTGCTTCTACACATGTATTTGCTGAACGGTGAAAGCGCACAGTAATGCACTTTTCTCCCAGCAAATACAATGTTTCTAAGGAAATGGAAACACACTGAGGAGACACTTGTGGGAGCTACTGTGACTAAAACTGAGCTTCCCTACGCACAGGGAAGCAAGAGAAATGCTGATTTCATCAAGCCCAGTTACGTACTCAGAATTTGTACTACTGCGCAAATAGGCATGTCTCTTCAGGCAAAAAACTCATTTCTGACGAAGTTGTCCAAATGCATCTCAGAAGTATGCAACTTGTTCCCTGAGTTAGAAAACATTGAGAAACGTTCGTTTCTGCTAGCGCTGTGCTTCTACACATGTATTTGCTGAACGGTGAAAGCGCACAGTAATGCACTTTTCTCCCAGCATATACAATGTTTCTAAGGAAATAGGAGCACACTGAGGAGACACTTGTGGGAGCTACTGTGACTAAAACTGAGCTTCTCTACGCACAGGGAAGCAAGAGAAATGCTGATTTCATCAAGCCCAGTTACATACACAGAATCTGTATTACTGCGCAAATAGGCATGTCTCTTTAGGCAAAAAACTCATTTCAGACAAAGTTGCCCAAATGCATCTCAGAAGTGTGCAACTTGTTCCCTGAGTTAGAAAACGTCGAGAAACGTTCGATTCTGCTAGCGCTGTGCTTCTACACATGTATTTGCTGAACGGTGAAAGCGCACAGTAATGCACTTTTCTCCCAGCAAATACACTGTTTCGAAGGAAATGGGAACACACTGAGGAGACATTTGTGGGAGCTACTGTGACTAAAACTGAGCTTCCCAACGCACAGGGAAGCAAGAGAAATGCTGATTTCATCAAGCCTAGTTACATACTCAGAATCTGTAGTACTGCGCAAATAGGCATGTCTCTTTAGGCAAAAAACTCATTTCTGACAAAGTTGCCCAAATGCTTCTCAGAAGTGTGCAACTTGTTCCCTGATTTAGAAAACGTCGAGAAACGTTCGTTTCTGCTAGCGCTGTGCTCCTACACATGTATTTGCTGAACGGTGAAGGCGCACAGTAATGCACTTTTCTCCCAGCAAATACACTGTTTCTAAGGAAATGGGAACACACTGAGGAGACACTTGTGGGAGCTACAGTGACTAAAACTGAGCTTCCCTACACACAGGGAAGTAAGAGAAATGCTGATTTCTTCAAGCCCAGTTACATACTCAGAATCTGTACTACTGTGCAAATAGGCATGTCTCTTTAGGCAAAAAACTCATTTCTGACAAAGTTGCCCAAATGCATCTCAGAAGTGTGCAACTTGTTCCCTGAGTTAGAAAACGTCGAGAAACGTTCGTTTCTGCTAGCGCTGTGCTTCTACACATGTATTTGCTGAACGGTGAAAGCGCACAGTAATGCACTTTTCTCCCAGCAAATACACTGTTTCTAAGGAAATGGGAACACACTGAGGAGACACTTGTCGGAGCTACTGTGACTAAAACTGAGCTTTCCAACGCACAGGGAAGCAAGAGAAATGCTGATTTCATCAAGCCTAGTTACATACTCAGAATCTGTACTACTGCGAAAAAAGGCATGTCACTTTAGGCAAAAAACTCATTTCTGACAAAGTTGCCCGAATGCATCTCAGAAGTGGGCAGCTTGTTCGCTGAGTTAGAAAACGTCGAGAAACGGTCGTTTCTGCTAGCGCTGTGCTTCTACACATGTCTTTGCTGAACGGTGAAAGCGCACAGCAATGCACTTTTCTCCCAGCAAATACACTGTTTTTAAGGAAATGGGAAAACACAGAGGAGACACTTGTGGGAGCTACTGTGACTAAAACTGAGCTTCCCTACGCACAGGGAAGCAAGAGAAATGCTGATTTCATCAAGCCTAGTTACATACTCAGATCTGTACTACTGCACAAATAGGCATGTCTCTTTAGGCAAAAAACTCATTTCTGACAAAGTTGCCCAAATGCATCTCAGAAGTGTGCAACTTGTTCCCTGAGTTAGAAAACGTCGAGAAACGTTCGTTTCTGATAGCGCTGTGCTTCTACACATGTATTTGCTGAACGGTGAAAGCGCACAGTAATGCACTTTTCTCCCAGCAAATACACTATTTCTAAGGAAATGGGAACACAATGAGGAGACACTTGTGGGAGCTCCTGTGACTAATACTGAGCTTCCCTATGCAAAGGGAAGCAAGAGAAAAGCTGATTTCATCAAGCCCAGTTACATACTCAGAATCTGTACTACTGCGCAAATAGGCATGTCTCTTTAGGCAAAAAACTCATTTCTGACAAAGTTGCCCAAATGCTTCTCAGAAGTGTGCAACTTGTTCCCTGATTTAGAAAACGTCGAGAAACGTTCGTTTCAGCTAGCGCTGTGCTCCTACACATGTATTTGCTGAACGGTGAAGGCGCACAGTAATGCACTTTTCTCCCAACAAATACACTGTTTCTATGGAAATGGGAACACACTGAGGAGACACTTGTGGGAGCTCCTTTGACTAAAACTGAGCTTCCCTACGCACAGGGAAGCAAGAGAAAAGATGATTTCATCAAGCCTAGTTACATACTCAGAATCTGTACTACTGCGCAAATAGGCATGTCTCTTTAGGCAAAAAACTCATTTCTGACTAAGTTGCCCAAATGCATCTCAGAAGTGTGCAACTTGTTTCCTGAGTTAGAAAACGTCGAGAAACGTTCGTTTCTGCTAGCGCTGTGCTTCTACACATGTATTTGCTGAACGGTGAAAGCGCACCGTAATGCACTTTTCTCCCAGCAAATACACTGTTTCTAAGGAAATGGGAACACACTGACGAGACACTTGTGGGAGCTACTTTGACTAAAACTGAGCTTCCCTACGCACAGGGAAGCAAGAGAAAAGATGATTTCATCAAGCCTAGTTACATACTCAGAATCTGTACTACTGCCTAAATAGGCATGTCTCTTTAGGCAAAAAACTCATTTCTGACAAAGTTGCCAAAATGCATCTCAGAAGTGTGCAACTTGTTCTCTGAGTTGGAAAACGTCGAGAAACGTTCGTTTCTGCTAGCGCTGTGCTTCTACCCATGTATTTGCTGAACGGTGAAAGCGCACAGTAATGCACTTTTCTCCCAGCAAATACACTGTTTCTAAGGAAATGGGAACACACTCAGGAGACACTTGTGGGAGCTACTGTGACTAAAACTGAGCTTCCAAACGCACAGGGAAGCAAGAGAAATGCTGATTTCATCCAGCCCAGTTACATACTCAGAATCTGTACTACTTCGCAAATAGGCATGTCTCTTTAGGCAAAAAACTCATTTCTGACAAAGCTGCCCAAATGCATCTCATAAGTGTGCAACTTGTTCCCTGAGTTAGAAAACGTCGAGAAACGTTCGTTTCTGCTAGCGCTGTGCTTCTACACATGTATTTGCTGAACGGTGAAAGCGCACAGTAATGCACTTTTCTCCCAGCAAATACACTGTTTCTAAGGAAATGGGAACACACTGAGGAGACACTTGTGGGAGCTACAGTGACTAAAACTGAGCTTCCCTACGCACAGGGAAGCAAGAGAAATGCTGATTTCATCAAGCCTAGTTACATACTCAGAATCTGTACTACTGCCTAAATAGGCATGTCTCTTTAGGCAAAAAACTCATTTCTGACAAAGTTGCCCGAATGCATCTCAGAAGTGTGCAACTTGTTCCCTGAGTTGGAAAACGTCGAGAAACATTCGTTTCTGCTAGCGCTGTGCTTCTACACATGTATTTGCTGAACGGTGAAAGCACACAGTAATGCACTTTTCTCCCAGCAAATATACTGTTTCTAAGGAAATGGGAACACACTGAGGGGACACTTGGGGGAGCTAATGTGACTAAAACAGAGCTTCCCTACGCACAGGGAAGCAAGAGAAATGCTGATTTCATCAAGCCCAGTTACATACTCAGAATCTGTACTACTGCGCAAATAGGCATGTCTCTTTAGGCAAAGAACTCATTTCTGACAAAGTTGCCCAAATGCATCTCAGAAGTGTGCAACTTGTTCCTTGTGTTAGAAAACGTCGAGAAACGGTCCTTTCTGCTAGCGCTGTGCTTCTACACATGTATTTGCTGAACGGTGAAAGCGCACAGTAATGCACTTTTCTCCCAGCAAATACACTGTTTCTAAGGAACTGGGAACACACTGAGGAGACACTTGTGGGAGCTACTGTGACTAAAACTGAGCTTCCCTACGCACAGGAAAGCAAGAGAAATGCTGATTTCATCAAGCCCAGTTACATACTCAGAATCTGTACTACTGCGCAAATAGGCATGTCTCTTTAGGCAAAAAACTCATTTCTGACAAAGTTGCCCAAATGCATCTCAGAAGTGTGCAACTTGTTCCCTGAGTTAGAAAACGTCGAGAAATGTTCGTTTCTGATAGCGCTGTGCTTCTACACATGTATTTGCTGAACGGTGAAGGCGCACAGTAATGCACTTTTCTCCCAGCAAATACACTATTTCTAAGGAAATGGGAACACAATGAGGAGACACTTGTGGGAGCTCCTGTGACTAATACTGAGCTTCCCTATGCAAAGGGAAGCAAGAGAAAAGCTGATTTCATCAAGCCCAGTTACATACTCAGAATCTGTACTACTGCGCAAATAGGCATGTCTATTTAGGCAAAAAACTCATTTCTGACAAAGTTGCCCAAATGCTTCTCAGAAGTGTGCAACTTGTTCCCTGAGTTAGAAAACGTCGAGAAACGTTCGTTTCAGCTAGCGCTGTGCTCCTACACATGTATTTGCTGAACGGTGAAGGCGCACAGTAATGCACTTTTCTCCCAACAAATACACTGTTTCTAAGGAAATGGGAACACACTGAGGAGACACTTGTGGGAGCTCCTTTGACTAAAACTGAGCTTCCCTACGCACAGGGAAGCAAGAGAAATGCCGATTTCATCCAGCCCAGTTACATACTCAGAATCTGTACTACTGTGCAAATAGGCATGTCTCTTTAGGCAAAAAACTCATTTCTGACAAAGTTGCCCAAATGCATCTCAGAAGTGTGCAACTTGTTCCCTGAGTTAGAAAACGTCGAGAAACGTTCGTTTCTGCTAGCACTGTGCTTCTACACATGCATTTGCTGAACGGTGAAAGCACACAGTAATGCACTTTTCTCCCAGCAAATACACTGTTTCTAAGGAAATGGGAACACACTGAGGAGACACTTGTGGGAGCTACAGTGACTAAAACTGAGCTTCCCTACGCACAGGGAAGCAAGAGAAATGCTGATTTCATCCAGCCCAGTTACATACTCAGAATCTGTACTACTGCGCAAATAGGCATGTCTCTTTAGGCAAAAAACTCATTTCTGACTAAGTTGCCCAAATGCATCTCAGAAGTGTGCAACTTGTTCCCTGAGTTAGAAAACGTCGAGAAACGTTCGTTTCTGCTAGCGCTGTGCTTCTACACATGTATTTGCTGAACGGTGAAAGCGCACCGTAATGCACTTTTCTCCCAGCAAATACACTGTTTCTAAGGAAATGGGAACACACTGAGGAGACACTTGTGGGAGCTACTTTGACTAAAACTGAGCTTCCCTACGCACAGGGAAGCAAGAGAAAAGATGATTTCATCAAGCCTAGTTACATACTCAGAATCTGTACTACTGCCTAAATAGGCATGTCTCTTTAGGCAAAAAACTCATTTCTGACAAAGTTGCCAAAATGCATCTCAGAAGTGTGCAACTTGTTCTCTGAGTTGGAAAACGTCGAGAAACGTTCGTTTCTGCTAGCGCTGTGCTTCTACCCATGTATTTGCTGAACGGTGAAAGCGCACAGTAATGCACTTTTCTCCCAGCAAATACACTGTTTCTAAGGAAATGGGAACACACTGAGGAGACACTTGTGGGAGCTACTGTGACTAAAACTGAGCTTCCAAACGCACAGGGAAGCAAGAGAAATGCTGATTTCATCCAGCCCAGTTACATACTCAGAATCTGTACTACTTCGCAAATAGGCATGTCTCTTTAGGCAAAAAACTCATTTCTGACAAAGCTGCCCAAATGCATCTCATAAGTGTGCAACTTGTTCCCTGAGTTAGAAAACGTCGAGAAACGTTCGTTTCTGCTAGCGCTGTGCTTCTACACATGTATTTGCTGAACGGTGAAAGCGCACAGTAATGCACTTTTCTCCCAGCAAATACACTGTTTCTAAGGAAATGGGAACACACTGAGGAGACACTTGTGGGAGCTACAGTGACTAAAACTGAGCTTCCCTACGCACAGGGAAGCAAGAGAAATGCTGATTTCATCAAGCCTAGTTACATACTCAGAATCTGTACTACTGCCTAAATAGGCATGTCTCTTTAGGCAAAAAACTCATTTCTGACAAAGTTGCCCGAATGCATCTCAGAAGTGTGCAACTTGTTCCCTGAGTTGGAAAACGGCGAGAAACATTCGTTTCTGCTAGCGCTGTGCTTCTACACATGTATTTGCTGAACGGTGAAAGCACACAGTAATGCACTTTTCTCCCAGCAAATATACTGTTTCTAAGGAAATGGGAACACACTGAGGGGACACTTGGGGGAGCTAATGTGACTAAAACAGAGCTTCCCTACGCACAGGGAAGCAAGAGAAATGCTGATTTCATCAAGCCCAGTTACATACTCAGAATCTGTACTACTGCGCAAATAGGCATGTCTCTTTAGGCAAAGAACTCATTTCTGACAAAGTTGCCCAAATGCATCTCAGAAGTGTGCAACTTGTTCCTTGTGTTAGAAAACGTCGAGAAACGGTCCTTTCTGCTAGCGCTGTGCTTCTACACATGTATTTGCTGAACGGTGAAAGCGCACAGTAATGCACTTTTCTCCCAGCAAATACACTGTTTCTAAGGAACTGGGAACACAGTGAGGAGACACTTGTGGGAGCTACTGTGACTAAAACTGAGCTTCCCTACGCACAGGGAAGCAAGAGAAATGCTGATTTCATCAAGCCCAGTTACATACTCAGAATCTGTACTACTGCGCAAATAGGCATGTCTCTTTAGGCAAAAAACTCATTTCTGACAAAGTTGCCCAAATGCATCTCAGAAGTGTGCAACTTGTTCCCTGAGTTAGAAAACGTCGAGAAATGTTCGTTTCTGATAGCGCTGTGCTTCTACACATGTATTTGCTGGACGGTGAAGGCGCACAGTAATGCACTTTTCTCCCACCAAATACACTATTTCTAAGGAAATGGGAACACAATGAGGAGACACTTGTGGGAGCTCCTGTGACTAATACTGAGCTTCCCTATGCAAAGGGAAGCAAGAGAAAAGCTGATTTCATCAAGCCCAGTTACATACTCAGAATCTGTACTACTGCGCAAATAGGCATGTCTCTTTAGGCAAAAAACTCATTTCTGACAAAGTTGCCCAAATGCTTCTCAGAAGTGTGCAACTTGTTCCCTGAGTTAGAAAACGTCGAGAAACGTTCGTTTCAGCTAGCGCTGTGCTCCTACACATGTATTTGCTGAACGGTGAAGGCGCACAGTAATGCACTTTTCTCCCAACAAATACACTGTTTCTAAGGAAATGGGAACACACTGAGGAGACACTTGTGGGAGCTCCTTTGACTAAAACTGAGCTTCCCTACGCACAGGGAAGCAAGAGAAATGCCGATTTCATCCAGCCCAGTTACATACTCAGAATCTGTACTACTGTGCAAATAGGCATGTCTCTTTAGGCAAAAAACTCATTTCTGACAAAGTTGCCCAAATGCATCTCAGAAGTGTGCAACTTGTTCCCTGAGTTAGAAAACGTCGAGAAACGTTCGTTTCTGTTAGCACTGTGCTTCTACACATGCATTTGCTGAACGGTGAAAGCTCACAGTAATGCACTTTTCTCCTAGCAAATACACTGTTTCTAAGGAAATGGGAACACACTGAGGAGACACTTGTGGGAGCTACTGTGACTAAAACTGAGTTTCCCTACGCACAGGGAAGCAAGAGAAATGCTGATTTCATCCAGCCCAGTTACATACTCAGAATCTGTACTACTGCGCAAATAGGCATGTCTCTTTAGGCAAAAAACTCATTTCTGACAAAGTTGCCCAAATGCATCTCAGAAGTGTGCAACTTGTTTCCTGAGTTAGAAAACGTCGAGAAACGTTCGTTTCTGCTAGCGCTGTGCTTCTACACATGTATTTGCTGAACGGTGAAAGCGCACCGTAATGCACTTTTCTCCCAGCAAATACACTGTTTCTAAGGAAATGGGAACACACTGCGGAGACACTTGTGGGAGCTACTGTGACTAAAACTGAGCTTCCAAACGCACAGGGAAGCAAGAGAAATGCTGATTTCATCAAGCCTAGTTACATACTCAGAATCTGTACTACTGCGCAAATAGGCATGTCTCTTTAGGCAAAAAACTCATTTCTGACAAAGTTGCCCAAATGCATCTCAGAAGTGTGCAACTTGTTCCCTGAGTTGGAAAATGTCGAGAAACGTTCGTTTCTGCTAGCGCTGTGCTTCTACACATGTATTTGCTGAACGGTGAAAGCGCACAGTAATGCACTTTTCTCCCAGCAAATACACTCTTTCTAAGGAAATGGGAAAACACTGAGGAGACACTTGTGGGAGCTACTGTGACTAAAACTGAGCTTCCCTACGCACAGGGAAGCAAGAGAAATGCTGATGTCATCCAGCCCAGTTACATACTCAGAATCTGTACTACTGCGCAAATAGGCATGTCTCTGTAGGCAAAAAACTCATTTCTGACAAAGTTGCCCAAATGCATCTCAGAAGTGTGCAACTTGTTCCCTGAGTTAGAAAACGTCGAGAAACGGACATATCTGCTAGCGCTGTGCTTCTACACATGTATTTGCTGAACGGTGAAAGCGCACAGTAATGCACTTTTCTCCCAGCAAATACACTGTTTCTAAGGAAATGGAACACACTGAGGAGACACTTGTGGGAGCTACTGTGACTAAAACTGAGCTTCCCTACGCACAGAGAAGCAAGAAAAATGCTGATTTCATCAAGCCCAGTTACATACTCAGAATCTGTACTACTGCGCAAATAGGCATGTCTCTGTAGGCAAAAAACTCATTTCTGACAAAGTTGCCCAAATGCATCTCAGAAGTGTGCAACTTGTTCCCTGAGTTAGAAAACGTCGAGAAACGTTTTTGCTAGCGTTGTGCTTCTACACATGTATTTGCTGAACGGTGAAAGCGCACAGTAATGCACTTTTCTCCCAGCAAATACACTGTTTCTAAGGAACTGGGAACACACTGAGGAGACACTTGTGGGAGCTACTGTGACTAAAACTGAGCTTCCCTACGCACAGGGAAGCAAGAGAAATGCTGATTTCATCAAGCCCAGTTACATACTCAGAATCTGTACTTCTGCGCAAATAGTCATGTCTCTGTAGGCAAAAAACTCATTTCTGACAAAGTTGCCCAAATGCATCTCAGAAGTGTGCAACTTGTTCCCTGAGTTAGAAAACGTCGAGAAACGTTCGTTTCTGCTAGCGCTGTGCTTCTACACATGTATTTGCTGAACGGTGAGAGCGCACAATAATGCACTTTTCTCCCAGCAAATACACTGTTTCTAAGGAAATGGGAACACACTGAGGAGACACTTGTGGGAGCTACAGTGACTAAAACTGAGCTCCCCTACGCACAGGGAAGCAAGAGAAATGCTGATTTCATCAAACCAGTTACATACTCAGAATCTGTACTACTGCGCAAATAGGCATGTCTCTGTAGGCAAAAAACTCATTTCTGACAAAGTTGCCCAAATGCATCTCAGAAGTGTGCAACTTGTTCCCTGAGTTAGAAAACGTCGAGAAACGTTCGTTTCTGCTAGCGCTGTGCTTCTACACATGTATTTGCTGAACGGTGAAAGCACACAGTAATGCACTTTTCTCCCAGCAAATACACTGTTTCTAAGGAAATGGGAACACACTGAGGAGACACTTGTGGGAGCTACTGTGACTAAAACTGTGCTTCCCTACGCACAGGGAAGCAAGAGAAATGCTGATTTCATCAAGCCCAGTTACATACTCAGAATCTGTACTACTGCGCAAATAGGCATGTCTCTTTAGGCAAAAAACTCATTTCTGACAAAGTTGCCCAAATGCATCTCAGAAGTGTGCAACTTGTTCCCTGAGTTAGAAAACGTCGAGAAACGGTCTTTTCTGCCAGCGCTGTGCTTCTACACATGTATTTGCTGAACGGTGAAAGCGCACAGTAATGCACTTTTCTCCCAGCAAATACACTGTTTCTAAGGAAATGGGAACACAATGAGGAGACACTTGTGGGAGCTACATTGGCTAAAACTGAGCTTCCCTACGCACAGGGAAGCAAGAGAAATGCTGATTTCATCAAGCCCAGTTACATACTCAGAATCTGTACTACTTCGCAAATAGGCATGTCTCTTTAGGCAAAAAACTCATTTCTGACAATGTTGCGCAAATGCATCTCAGAAGTGTGCAACTTGTTCCCTGAGTTAGAAAACGTCGAGAAACGGTCGTTTCTGCTAGCGCTGTGCTTCTACACATGTATTTGCTGAACGGTGAAAGCGCACAGTAATGCACTTTTCTCCCAGCAAATACACTGTTTCTAAGGAAATGGGAACACACTGAGGAGACACTTGTGGGAGCTACTGTGACTAAAACTGAGCTTCCCTACGCACAGGGAAGCAAGAGAAATGCTGATTTCATCAAGCCCAGTTACATACTCAGAATCTGTACTACTGCGCAAATAGGCATGTCTCTTTAGGCAAAAAACTCATTTCTGACAAAGTTGCCCAAAAGCATCTCAGAAGTGTGCAACTTCTTCCTTGAGTTAGAAAACGTCATGAAACGGTCGTATCTGCTAGCGCTGTGCTTCTACACATGTATTTGCTGAACGGTGAAAGCGCACAGTAATGTAATTTTCTCCCAGCAAACACACTGTTTCTAAGGAAATGGAAACACACTGAGGAGACACTTGTGGGAGCTACTGTGACTAAAACTGAGCTTTCCTACGCACAGGGAAGCAAGAGAAATGCTGATTTCATCAAGCCCAGTTACATACTCAGAATCTGTACTACTGCACAAATAGGCATGTTTCTTTAGGCAAAAAACTCATTTCTGACAAAGTTGGCCAAATGCATCTCAGAAGTGTGAAACTTGTTCCCTGAGTTAGAAAACGTCGAGAAACGGTCGTATCTGCTAGAGCTGTGCTTCTACACATGTATTTGCTGAACGGTGAAAGCGCACAGTAATGCACTTTTCTCCCAGCAAATACACTGTTTCTAAGGAAATGGGAACACACTGAGGAGACACTTGTGGGAGCTACTGTGACTAAAACTGAGCTTCCCTACGCACAGAGAAGCAAGAGAAATGCTGATTTCATCAAGCCCAGTTACATACTCAGAATCTGTACTACTGCGCAAATACGCATGTCTTTATAGGCAAAAAACTCATTTCTGACAAAGTTGCCCAAATGCATCTCAGAAGTGTGCAACTTGTTCACTGAGTTAGAAAACGTCGAGAAACGGTCTTTTCTGCTAGCGCTGTGCTTCTACACATGTATTTGCCGAACGGTGAAAGCGCATAGTAATGCACTTTTCTCCCAGCAAATACACTGTTTCTAACGAAATGGGAACACACTGAGGAGACACTTGTGGGAGCTACTGTGACTAAAACTGAGCTTCCGAACGCACAGGGAAGCAAGAGAAATGCTGATTTAATCCAGCCCAGTTACATACTCAGAATCTGTACTACTGCGAAAATAGGCATGCCTCTTTAGTCAAAAACTCATTTCTGACAAAGTTGCCCAAATGCATCTCAGAAGTGTGCAACTTGTTCCCTGAGTTAGAAAACGTCGAGAAACGTTCGTTTCTGCTAGCACTGTGCTTCTACACATGCATTTGCTGAACGGTGAAAGCACACAGTAATGCACTTTTCTCCCAGCAAATACACTGTTTCTAAGGAAATGGGAACACACTGAGGAGACACTTGTGGGAGCTACAGTGACTAAAACTGAGCTTCCCTACGCACAGGGAAGCAAGAGAAATGCTGATTTCATCCAGCCCAGTTACATACTCAGAATCTGTACTACTGCGCAAATAGGCATGTCTCTTTAGGCAAAAAACTCATTTCTGACTAAGTTGCCCAAATGCATCTCAGAAGTGTGCAACTTGTTCCCTGAGTTAGAAAACGTCGAGAATCGTTCGTTTCTGCTAGCGCTGTGCTTCTACACATGTATTTGCTGAACGGTGAAAGCGCACCGTAATGCACTTTTCTCCCAGCAAATACACTGTTTCTAAGGAAATGGGAACACACTGAGGAGACACTTGTGGGAGCTACTTTGACTAAAACTGAGCTTCCCTACGCACAGGGAAGCAAGAGAAAAGATGATTTCATCAAGCCTAGTTACATACTCAGAATCTGTACTACTGCCTAAATAGGCATGTCTCTTTAGGCAAAAAACTCATTTCTGACAAAGTTGCCAAAATGCATCTCAGAAGTGTGCAACTTGTTCTCTGAGTTGGAAAACGTCGAGAAACGTTCGTTTCTGCTAGCGCTGTGCTTCTACCCATGTATTTGCTGAACGGTGAAAGCGCACAGTAATGCACTTTTCTCCCAGCAAATACACTGTTTCTAAGGAAATGGGAACACACTGAGGAGACACTTGTGGGAGCTACTGTGACTAAAACTGAGCTTCCAAACGCACAGGGAAGCAAGAGAAATGCTGATTTCATCCAGCCCAGTTACATACTCAGAATCTGTACTACTTCGCAAATAGGCATGTCTCTTTAGGCAAAAAACTCATTTCTGACAAAGCTGCCCAAATGCATCTCATAAGTGTGCAACTTGTTCCCTGAGTTAGAAAACGTCGAGAAACGTTCGTTTCTGCTAGCGCTGTGCTTCTACACATGTATTTGCTGAACGGTGAAAGCGCACAGTAATGCACTTTTCTCCCAGCAAATACACTGTTTCTAAGGAAATGGGAACACACTGAGGAGACACTTGTGGGAGCTACAGTGACTAAAACTGAGCTTCCCTACGCACAGGGAAGCAAGAGAAATGCTGATTTTATCAAGCCTAGTTACATACTCAGAATCTGTACTACTGCCTAAATAGGCATGTCTCTTTAGGCAAAAAACTCATTTCTGACAAAGTTGCCCGAATGCATCTCAGAAGTGTGCAACTTGTTCCCTGAGTTGGAAAACGTCGAGAAACATTCGTTTCTGCTAGCGCTGTGCTTCTACACATGTATTTGCTGAACGGTGAAAGCACACAGTAATGCACTTTTCTCCCAGCAAATATACTGTTTCTAAGGAAATGGGAACACACTGAGGGGACACTTGGGGGAGCTAATGTGACTAAAACAGAGCTTCCCTACGCACAGGGAAGCAAGAGAAATGCTGATTTCATCAAGCCCAGTTACATACTCAGAATCTGTACTACTGCGCAAATAGGCATGTCTCTTTAGGCAAAGAACTCATTTCTGACAAAGTTGCCCAAATGCATCTCAGAAGTGTGCAACTTGTTCCTTGTGTTAGAAAACGTCGAGAAACGGTCCTTTCTGCTAGCGCTGTGCTTCTACACATGTATTTGCTGAACGGTGAAAGCGCACAGTAATGCACTTTTCTCCCAGCAAATACACTGTACTACTGCGCAAATAGGCATGTCTCTTTAGGCAAAAAACTCATTTCTGACAAAGTTGCCCAAATGCATCTCAGAAGTGTGCAACTTGTTCCCTGAGTTAGAAAACGTCGAGAAATGTTCGTTTCTGATAGCGCTGTGCTTCTACACATGTATTTGCTGGACGGTGAAGGCGCACAGTAATGCACTTTTCTCCCACCAAATACACTATTTCTAAGGAAATGGGAACACAATGAGGAGACACTTGTGGGAGCTCCTGTGACTAATACTGAGCTTCCCTATGCAAAGGGAAGCAAGAGAAAAGCTGATTTCATCAAGCCCAGTTACATACTCAGAATCTGTACTACTGCGCAAATAGGCATGTCTCTTTAGGCAAAAAACTCATTTCTGACAAAGTTGCCCAAATGCTTCTCAGAAGTGTGCAACTTGTTCCCTGAGTTAGAAAACGTCGAGAAACGTTCGTTTCAGCTAGCGCTGTGCTCCTACACATGTATTTGCTGAACGGTGAAGGCGCACAGTAATGCACTTTTCTCCCAACAAATACACTGTTTCTAAGGAAATGGGAACACACTGAGGAGACACTTGTGGGAGCTCCTTTGACTAAAACTGAGCTTCCCTACGCACAGGGAAGCAAGAGAAATGCCGATTTCATCCAGCCCAGTTACATACTCAGAATCTGTACTACTGTGCAAATAGGCATGTCTCTTTAGGCAAAAAACTCATTTCTGACAAAGTTGCCCAAATGCATCTCAGAAGTGTGCAACTTGTTCCCTGAGTTAGAAAACGTCGAGAAACGTTCGTTTCTGCTAGCACTGTGCTTCTACACATGCATTTGCTGAACGGTGAAAGCTCACAGTAATGCACTTTTCTCCTAGCAAATACACTGTTTCTAAGGAAATGGGAACACACTGAGGAGACACTTGTGGGAGCTACTGTGACTAAAACTGAGCTTCCCTACGCACAGGGAAGCAAGAGAAATGCTGATTTCATCCAGCCCAGTTACATACTCAGAATCTGTACTACTGCGCAAATAGGCATGTCTCTTTAGGCAAAAAACTCATTTCTGACAAAGTTGCCCAAATGCATCTCAGAAGTGTGCAACTTGTTTCCTGAGTTAGAAAACGTCGAGAAACGTTCGTTTCTGCTAGCGCTGTGCTTCTACACATGTATTTGCTGAACGGTGAAAGCGCACCGTAATGCACTTTTCTCCCAGCAAATACACTGTTTCTAAGGAAATGGGAACACACTGAGGAGACACTTGTGGGAGCTACTGTGACTAAAACTGAGCTTCCAAACGCACAGGGAAGCAAGAGAAATGCTGATTTCATCCAGCCCAGTTACATACTCAGAATCTGTACTACTGCGCAAATAGGCATGTCTCTTCAGGCAAAAAACTCATTTCTGACAAAGTTGTCCAAATGCATCTCAGAAGTATGCAACTTGTTCCCTGAGTTAGAAAACATCGAGAAACGTTCGTTTCTGCTAGCGCTGTGCTTCTACACATGTATTTGCTGAACGGTGAAAGCGCACAGTAATGCACTTTTCTCCCAGCATATACAATGTTTCTAAGGAAATAGGAGCACACTGAGGAGACACTTGTGGGAGCTACTGTGACTAAAACTGAGCTTCTCTACGCACAGGGAAGCAAGAGAAATGCTGATTTCATCAAGCCCAGTTACATACTCAGAATCTGTATTAATGCGCAAATAGGCATGTCTCTTTAGGCAAAAAATTCATTTCAGACAAAGTTGCCCAAATGCATCTCAAAAGTGTGCAAATTGTTCCCTGAGTTAGAAAATGTCGAGAAACGGTCGTTTCTGCTAGCGCTGTGCTTCTACACATGTATTTGCTGAACGGTGAAAGCGCACAGTAATGCACTTTTCTCACAGCAAATACACTGTTTCTCAGGAAATGGGAACACACTGAGGAGACACTTGTGGGAGCTACTGTGACTAAAACTGAGCTTCCCTACGCACAGGGAAGCAAGAGAAATGCCGATTTCATCCAGCCCAGTTACATACTCAGAATCTGTACTACTGCGCAAATAGGCATGTCTCTTTAGGCAAAAAACTCATTTCTGACAAAGTTGCCCAAATGCATCTCAGAAGTGTGCAACTTGTTCCCTGAGTTAGAAAACGTCGAGAAACGTTCGTTTCTGCTAGCACTGTGCTTCTACACATGCATTTGCTGAACGGTGAAAGCACACAGTAATGCACTTTTCTCCCAGCAAATACACTGTTTCTAAGGAAATGGGAACACACTGAGGAGACACTTGTGGGAGCTACTGTGACTAAAACTGAGCTTCCCTACGCACAGGGAAGCAAGAGAAATGCTGATTTCATCCAGCCCAGTTACATACTCAGAATCTGTACTACTGCGCAAATAGGCATGTCTCTTTAGGCAAAAAACTCATTTCTGACAAAGTTGCCCAAATGCATCTCAGAAGTGTGCAACTTGTTTCCTGAGTTAGAAAACGTCGAGAAACGTTCGTTTCTGCTAGCGCTGTGCTTCTACACATGTATTTGCTGAACGGTGAAAGCGCACCGTAATGCACTTTTCTCTCAGCAAATACACTGTTTCTAAGGAAATGGGAACACACTGAGGAGACACTTGTGGGAGCTACTTTGACTAAAACTGAGCTTCCCTACGCACAGTGAAGCAAGAGAAATGCTGATTTCATCAAGCCTAGTGACATACTCAGAATCTATACTACTGCCTAAATAGGCATGTCTCTTTAGGCAAAAAACTCATTTATGACAAAGTTGCCAAAATGCATCTCAGAAGTGTGCAACTTGTTCTCTGATTTGGAAAACGTCGAGAAACGTTCGTTTCTGCTAGCGCTGTGCTTCTACCCATGTATTTGCTGAACGGTGAAAGCGCACAGTAATGCACTTTTCTCCCAGCAAATACACTGTTTCTAAGGAAATGGGAACACACTGAGGAGACACTTGTGGGAGCTACTGTGACTAAAACTGAGCTTCCAAACGCACAGGGAAGCAAGAGAAATGCTGATTTCATCCAGCCCAGTTACATACTCAGAATCTGTACTACTGCGCAAATAGGCATGTCTCTTCAGGCAAAAAACTCATTTCTGACAAAGTTGTCCAAATGCATCTCAGAAGTATGCAACTTGTTCCCTGAGTTAGAAAACATCGAGAAACGTTCGTTTCTGCTAGCGCTGTGCTTCTACACATGTATTTGCTGAACGGTGAAAGCGCACAGTAATGCACTTTTCTCCCAGCATATACAATGTTTCTAAGGAAATAGGAGCACACTGAGGAGACACTTGTGGGAGCTACTGTGACTAAAACTGAGCTTCTCTACGCACAGGGAAGCAAGAGAAATGCTGATTTCATCAAGCCCAGTTACATACTCAGAATCTGTATTAATGCGCAAATAGGCATGTCTCTTTAGGCAAAAAATTCATTTCAGACAAAGTTGCCCAAATGCATCTCAAAAGTGTGCAAATTGTTCCCTGAGTTAGAAAACGTCGAGAAACGGTCGTTTCTGCTAGCGCTGTGCTTCTACACATGTATTTGCTGAACGGTGAAAGCGCACATTAATGCACTTTTCTCCCAGCAAATACACTGTGTCTAAGGAAATGGGAACACACTGAGGAGACACTTGTGGGAGCTACTGTGACTAAAACTGAGCTTCCCTACGCACAGGGAAGCAAGAGAAATGCTGATTTCATCAAGCCCAGTTACATGCTCAGAATCTGTACTACTGCGCAAATAAGCATGTCTCTTTAGGCAAAAAACTCATTTCTGACAAAGTTGCCCAAATTCATCTCTGAAGGGTGCACCTTGTTCCCTGAGTTAGAAAACGTCGAGAAACGTTCGTTTCTGCCAGCGCTGTGCTTCTACACATGTATTTGCTGAACGGTGAAAGCGCACAGTAATGCACTTTTCTCACAGCAAATACACTGTTTCTCAGGAAATGGGAACACACTGAGGAGACACTTGTGGGAGCTACTGTGACTAAAACTGAGCTTTCCTACGCACAGGGAAGCAAGAGAAATGCTGATTTCATCAAGCCCAGTTACATACTCAGAATCTGTACTACTGCGCAAATAGGCATGTCTCTTTAGGCAAAAAACTCATTTCTGACAAAGTTGCCCAAATGCATCTCAGAAGTGTGCAACTTGTTCCTTGTGTTAGAAAACGTCGAGAAACGGTCCTTTCTGCTAGCGCTGTGCTTCTACACATGTATTTGCTGAACGGTGAAAGCGCACAGTAATGCACTTTTCTCCCAGCAAATACACTGTTTCTAAGGAACTGGGAATACACTGAGGAGACACTTGTGGGAGCTACTGTGACTAAAACTGAGCTTCCCTACGCACAGGGAAGCAAGAGAAATGCTGATTTCATCAAGCCCAGTTACATGCTCAGAATCTGTACTACTGCGCAAATAGGCATGTCTCTTAAGGCAAAAAACTCATTTCTGACAAAGTTGCCCAAATTCATCTCTGAAGGGTGCACCTTGTTCCCTGAGTTAGAAAACGTCGAGAAACGTTCGTTTCTGCCAGTGCTGTGCTTCTACACATGTATTTGCTGAACGGTGAAAGCGCACAGTAATGCACTTTTCTCCCAGCAAATACACTGTTTCTAAGGAAATGGGAACACACTGAGGAGACACTTGTGGGAGCTACTGTGACTAAAACTGAGCTTCCCTACGCACAGGGAAGCAAGAGAAATGCTGATTTCATCATGCCCAGTTACATACTCAGAATCTGTACTACTGCGCAAATAGGCATGTCTCTTTAGGCAAAAAACTCATTTCTGACAGAGTTGCCCAAATGCATCTCAGAAGTGTGCAACTTGTTCCCTGAGTGAGAAAACGTCGAGAAACGTTCGTTTCTGCTAGCGCTGTGCTTCTACACATGTATTTGCTGAACGGTGAAAGCGCACAGTAATGTACTTTCCTCCCAGCAAATACACTGTTTCTAAGGAACTGGGAACACACTGAGGAGACACTTGTGGGAGCTACTGTGACTAAAACTGAGCTTCCCTACGCACAGGGAAGCAAGAGAAATGCTGATTTCATCAAGCCAGTTACCTACTCAGAATCTGTACTACTGCACAAATAGGCATGTCTCTTTAGGCAAAAAACTCATTTCTGACAAAGTTGCCCAAATTCATCTCAGAAGGGTGCAACTTGTACCCTGAGTTAGAAAACGTCGAGAAACGTTCGTTTCTGCCAGCGCTGTGCTTCTACACATGTATTTGCTGAACGGTGAAAGCGCACAGTAATGCACTTTTCTCCCAGCATATACAATGTTTCTAAGGAAATAGGAGCACACTGAGGAGACACTTGTGGGAGCTACTGTGACTAAAACTGAGCTTCTCTACGCACAGGGAAGCAAGAGAAATGCTGATTTCATCAAGCCCAGTTACATACTCAGAATCTGTATTAATGCGCAAATAGGCATGTCTCTTTAGGCAAAAAATTCATTTCAGACAAAGTTGCCCAAATGCATCTCAAAAGTGTGCAAATTGTTCCCTGAGTTAGAAAATGTCGAGAAACGGTCGTTTCTGCTAGCGCTGTGCTTCTACACATGTATTTGCTGAACGGTGAAAGCGCACAGTAATGCACTTTTCTCACAGCAAATACACTGTTTCTCAGGAAATGGGAACACACTGAGGAGACACTTGTGGGAGCTACTGTGACTAAAACTGAGCTTCCCTACGCACAGGGAAGCAAGAGAAATGCCGATTTCATCCAGCCCAGTTACATACTCAGAATCTGTACTACTGCGCAAATAGGCATGTCTCTTTAGGCAAAAAACTCATTTCTGACAAAGTTGCCCAAATGCATCTCAGAAGTGTGCAACTTGTTCCCTGAGTTAGAAAACGTCGAGAAACGTTCGTTTCTGCTAGCACTGTGCTTCTACACATGCATTTGCTGAACGGTGAAAGCACACAGTAATGCACTTTTCTCCCAGCAAATACACTGTTTCTAAGGAAATGGGAACACACTGAGGAGACACTTGTGGGAGCTACTGTGACTAAAACTGAGCTTCCCTACGCACAGGGAAGCAAGAGAAATGCTGATTTCATCCAGCCCAGTTACATACTCAGAATTTGTACTACTGCGCAAATAGGCATGTCTATTTAGGCAAAAAACTCATTTCTGACAAAGTTGCCCAAATGCATCTCAGAAGTGTGCAACTTGTTTCCTGAGTTAGAAAACGTCGAGAAACGTTCGTTTCTGCTAGCGCTGTGCTTCTACACATGTATTTGCTGAACGGTGAAAGCGCACCGTAATGCACTTTTCTCTCAGCAAATACACTGTTTCTAAGGAAATGGGAACACACTGAGGAGACACTTGTGGGAGCTACTTTGACTAAAACTGAGCTTCCCTACGCACAGTGAAGCAAGAGAAATGCTGATTTCATCAAGCCTAGTGACATACTCAGAATCTATACTACTGCCTAAATAGGCATGTCTCTTTAGGCAAAAAACTCATTTATGACAAAGTTGCCAAAATGCATCTCAGAAGTGTGCAACTTGTTCTCTGAGTTGGAAAACGTCGAGAAACGTTCGTTTCTGCTAGCGCTGTGCTTCTACCCATGTATTTGCTGAACGGTGAAAGCGCACAGTAATGCACTTTTCTCCCAGCAAATACACTGTTTCTAAGGAAATGGGAACACACTGAGGAGACACTTGTGGGAGCTACTGTGACTAAAACTGAGCTTCTCTACGCACAGGGAAGCAAGAGAAATGCTGATTTCATCAAGCCCAGTTACATACTCAGAATCTGTATTAATGCGCAAATAGGCATGTCTCTTTAGGCAAAAAATTCATTTCAGACAAAGTTGCCCAAATGCATCTCAAAAGTGTGCAAATTGTTCCCTGAGTTAGAAAACGTCGAGAAACGGTCGTTTCTGCTAGCGCTGTGCTTCTACACATGTATTTGCTGAACGGTGAAAGCGCACATTAATGCACTTTTCTCCCAGCAAATACACTGTGTCTAAGGAAATGGGAACACACTGAGGAGACACTTGTGGGAGCTACTGTGACTAAAACTGAGCTTCCCTACGCACAGGGAAGCAAGAGAAATGCTGATTTCATCAAGCCCAGTTACATGCTCAGAATCTGTACTACTGCGCAAATAAGCATGTCTCTTTAGGCAAAAAACTCATTTCTGACAAAGTTGCCCAAATTCATCTCTGAAGGGTGCACCTTGTTCCCTGAGTTAGAAAACGTCGAGAAACGTTCGTTTCTGCCAGCGCTGTGCTTCTACACATGTATTTGCTGAACGGTGAAAGCGCACAGTAATGCACTTTTCTCACAGCAAATACACTGTTTCTCAGGAAATGGGAACCCACTGAGGAGACACTTGTGGGAGCTACTGTGACTAAAACTGAGCTTTCCTACGCACAGGGAAGCAAGAGAAATGCTGATTTCATCAAGCCCAGTTACATACTCAGAATCTGTACTACTGCGCAAATAGGCATGTCTCTTTAGGCAAAAAACTCATTTCTGACAAAGTTGCCCAAATGCATCTCAGAAGTGTGCAACTTGTTCCTTGTGTTAGAAAACGTCGAGAAACGGTCCTTTCTGCTAGCGCTGTGCTTCTACACATGTATTTGCTGAACGGTGAAAGCGCACAGTAATGCACTTTTCTCCCAGCAAATACACTGTTTCTAAGGAACTGGGAATACACTGAGGAGACACTTGTGGGAGCTACTGTGACTAAAACTGAGCTTCCCTACGCACAGGGAAGCAAGAGAAATGCTGATTTCATCAAGCCCAGTTACATGCTCAGAATCTGTACTACTGCGCAAATAGGCATGTCTCTTAAGGCAAAAAACTCATTTCTGACAAAGTTGCCCAAATTCATCTCTGAAGGGTGCACCTTGTTCCCTGAGTTAGAAAACGTCGAGAAACGTTCGTTTCTGCCAGTGCTGTGCTTCTACACATGTATTTGCTGAACGGTGAAAGCGCACAGTAATGCACTTTTCTCCCAGCAAATACACTGTTTCTAAGGAAATGGGAACACACTGAGGAGACACTTGTGGGAGCTACTGTGACTAAAACTGAGCTTCCCTACGCACAGGGAAGCAAGAGAAATGCTGATTTCATCATGCCCAGTTACATACTCAGAATCTGTACTACTGCGCAAATAGGCATGTCTCTTTAGGCAAAAAACTCATTTCTGACAGAGTTGCCCAAATGCATCTCAGAAGTGTGCAACTTGTTCCCTGAGTGAGAAAACGTCGAGAAACGTTCGTTTCTGCTAGCGCTGTGCTTCTACACATGTATTTGCTGAACGGTGAAAGCGCACAGTAATGTACTTTCCTCCCAGCAAATACACTGTTTCTAAGGAACTGGGAACACACTGAGGAGACACTTGTGGGAGCTACTGTGACTAAAACTGAGCTTCCCTACGCACAGGGAAGCAAGAGAAATGCTGATTTCATCAAGCCAGTTACCTACTCAGAATCTGTACTACTGCACAAATAGGCATGTCTCTTTAGGCAAAAAACTCATTTCTGACAAAGTTGCCCAAATTCATCTCAGAAGGGTGCAACTTGTACCCTGAGTTAGAAAACGTCGAGAAACGTTCGTTTCTGCCAGCGCTGTGCTTCTACACATGTATTTGCTGAACGGTGAAAGCGCACAGTAATGCACTTTTCTCCCAGCAAATACACTGTTTCTAAGGAAATGGGAACACACTGAGGAGACACTTGTGGGAGCTACAGTGACTAAAACTGAGCTTCCCTACGCACAGGGAAGCAAGAGAAATGCTGATTTCATCAAGCCTAGTTACATACTCAGAATCTGTACTACTGCGCAAATAGGCATGTCTCTTTAGGCAAAAAACTCATTTCTGACAAAGTTGCCCAAATGCATCTCAGAAGTGTGCAACTTGTTCCCTGAGTTGGAAAATGTCGAGAAACGTTCGTTTCTGCTAGCGCTGTGCTTCTACACATGTATTTGCTGAACGGTGAAAGCGCACAGTAATGCACTTTTCTCCCAGCAAATACACTCTTTCTAAGGAAATGGGAAAACACTGAGGAGACACTTGTGGGAGCTACTGTGACTAAAACTGAGCTTCCCTACGCACAGGGAAGCAAGAGAAATGCTGATGTCATCCAGCCCAGTTACATACTCAGAATCTGTACTACTGCGCAAATAGGCATGTCTCTGTAGGCAAAAAACTCATTTCTGACAAAGTTGCCCAAATGCATCTCAGAAGTGTGCAACTTGTTCCCTGAGTTAGAAAACGTCGAGAAACGGACATATCTGCTAGCGCTGTGCTTCTACACATGTATTTGCTGAACGGTGAAAGCGCACAGTAATGCACTTTTCTCCCAGCAAATACACTGTTTCTAAGGAAATGGAACACACTGAGGAGACACTTGTGGGAGCTACTGTGACTAAAACTGAGCTTCCCTACGCACAGAGAAGCAAGAAAAATGCTGATTTCATCAAGCCCAGTTACATACTCAGAATCTGTACTACTGCGCAAATAGGCATGTCTCTGTAGGCAAAAAACTCATTTCTGACAAAGTTGCCCAAATGCATCTCAGAAGTGTGCAACTTGTTCCCTGAGTTAGAAAACGTCGAGAAACGTTTTTGCTAGCGTTGTGCTCCTACACATGTATTTGCTGAACGGTGAAAGCGCACAGTAATGCACTTTTCTCCCAGCAAATACACTGTTTCTAAGGAACTGGGAACACACTGAGGAGACACTTGTGGGAGCTACTGTGACTAAAACTGAGCTTCCCTACGCACAGGGAAGCAAGAGAAATGCTGATTTCATCAAGCCCAGTTACATACTCAGAATCTGTACTTCTGCGCAAATAGTCATGTCTCTGTAGGCAAAAAACTCATTTCTGACAAAGTTGCCCAAATGCATCTCAGAAGTGTGCAACTTGTTCCCTGAGTTAGAAAACGTCGAGAAACGTTCGTTTCTGCTAGCGCTGTGCTTCTACACATGTATTTGCTGAACGGTGAGAGCGCACAATAATGCACTTTTCTCCCAGCAAATACACTGTTTCTAAGGAAATGGGAACACACTGAGGAGACACTTGTGGGAGCTACAGTGGCTAAAACTGAGCTTCCCTACGCACAGGGAAGCAAGAGAAATGCTGATTTCATCAAGCCCAGTTACATACTCAGAATCTGTACTACTTCGCAAATAGGCATGTCTCTTTAGGCAAAAAACTCATTTCTGACAATGTTGCGCAAATGCATCTCAGAAGTGTGCAACATGTTCCCTGAGTTAGAAAACGTCGAGAAACGGTCGTTTCTGCTAGCGCTGTGCTTCTACACATGTATTTGCTGAACGGTGAAAGCGCACAGTAATGCACTTTTCTCCCAGCAAATACACTGTTTCTAAGGAAATGGGAACACACTGAGGAGACACTTGTGGGAGCTACTGTGACTAAAACTGAGCTTCCCTACGCACAGGGAAGCAAGAGAAATGCTGATTTCATCAAGCCCAGTTACATACTCAGAATCTGTACTACTGCGCAAATAGGCATGTCTCTTTAGGCAAAAAACTCATTTCTGACAAAGTTGCCCAAAAGCATCTCAGAAGTGTGCAACTTCTTCCCTGAGTTAGAAAACGTCATGAAACGGTCGTATCTGCTAGCGCTGTGCTTCTACACATGTATTTGCTGAACGGTGAAAGCGCACAGTAATGTAATTTTCTCCCAGCAAACACACTGTTTCTAAGGAAATGGAAACACACTGAGGAGACACTTGTGGGAGCTACTGTGACTAAAACTGAGCTTTCCTACGCACAGGGAAGCAAGAGAAATGCTGATTTCATCAAGCCCAGTTACATACTCAGAATCTGTACTACTGCACAAATAGGCATGTTTCTTTAGGCAAAAAACTCATTTCTGACAAAGTTGGCCAAATGCATCTCAGAAGTGTGAAACTTGTTCCCTGAGTTAGAAAACGTCGAGAAACGGTCGTATCTGCTAGAGCTGTGCTTCTACACATGTATTTGCTGAACGGTGAAAGCGCACAGTAATGCACTTTTCTCCCAGCAAATACACTGTTTCTAAGGAAATGGGAACACACTGAGGAGACACTTGTGGGAGCTACTGTGACTAAAACTGAGCTTCCCTACGCACAGAGAAGCAAGAGAAATGCTGATTTCATCAAGCCCAGTTACATACTCAGAATCTGTACTACTGCGCAAATACGCATGTCTTTATAGGCAAAAAACTCATTTCTGACAAAGTTGCCCAAATGCATCTCAGAAGTGTGCAACTTGTTCACTGAGTTAGAAAACGTCGAGAAACGGTCTTTTCTGCTAGCGCTGTGCTTCTACACATGTATTTGCCGAACGGTGAAAGCGCATAGTAATGCACTTTTCTCCCAGCAAATACACTGTTTCTAACGAAATGGGAACACACTGAGGAGACACTTGTGGGAGCTACTGTGACTAAAACTGAGCTTCCCTACGCACAGGGAAGCAAGAGAAATGCTGATTTAATCCAGCCCAGTTACATACTCAGAATCTGTACTACTGCGAAAATAGGCATGCCTCTTTAGTCAAAAACTCATTTCTGACAAAGTTGCCCAAATGCATCTCAGAAGTGTGCAACTTGTTCCCTGAGTTAGAAAACGTCGAGAAACGTTCGTTTCTGCTAGCGCTGTGCTTCTACACATGTATTTGCTGAACGGTGAAAGCGCACAGTAATGCACTTTTCTCCCAGCAAATACACTGTTTCTAATGAAATGGGAACACACTGAGGAGACACTTGTGGGAGCTACTGTGACTAAAACTGAGCTTCCCTACGCACAGGGAAGCAAGAGAAATGCTGATTTCATCAAGCCCAGTTACATACTCAGAATCTGTACTACTGCGCAAAAAAGCATGTCTCTTTAGGGAAACAACTCATTTCTTACAAAGTTGCGCAAATGCATCTCAGAATTGTACAACTTGTTCTCTGAGTTAGAAAACGTCGAAAAACGTTCGTTTCTGCTAGCACTGTGCTTCTACACATGTATTTGCGGAACGGTGAAAGCACACAGTAATGCACTTTTCTCCCAGCAAATACACTGTTTCTAAGGAAATGGGAACACACTGAGGAGACACTTGTGGGAGCTACAGTGACTAAAACTGAGCTTCCCTACGCACAGGAAAGCAAGAGAAATGCTGATTTCATCAAGCCCAGTTACATACTCAGAATCTGTACTACTGCGCAAATAGGCATGTCTCTTTAGGCAAAAAACTCATTTCTGACAAAGTTGCCCAAATGCATCTCAGAAGTGTGCAACTTGTTCCCTGAGTTAGAAAACGTGGAGAAACGGTCTTTTCTGCTAGCGCTGTGCTTCTACACATGTATTTGCTGAACGGTGAAAGCGCACAGTAATGCACTTTTCTCCCAGCAAATACACTGTTTCTAAGGAAATGGGAACACACTGAGGAGACACTTGTGGGAGCTACTGTGACTAAAACTTAGCTTCCCTATGCACAGGGAAGCAAGAGAAATGCTGATTTCATCAAGCCCAGTTACATACTCAGAATCTGTACTACTGCGTAAATAGGCAAGTCTCTTTAGGCAAAAAACTCATTTCTGACAAAGTTGCCCAAATGCATCTCAGAAGTGTGCAACTTGTTCTCTGAGTTAGAAAACGTCGAGAAACGGTCTTTTCTGCTAGCGCTGTGCTTCTACACATGTATTTGCTGAACGGTGAAAGCGCACAGTAATGCACTTTTCTCCCAGCAAATACACTGTTTCTAAGGAAATGGGAACACACTGAGGAGACACTTGTGGGAGCTACTGTGACTAAAACTTAGCTTCCCTATGCACAGGGAAGCAAGAGAAATGTTAATTTCATCAAGCCCAGTTACATACTCAGAATCTGTACTACTGCGTAAATAGGCAAGTCTCTTTAGGCAAAAAACTCATTTCTGACAAAGTTGCCCAAATGCATCTCAGAAGTGTGCAACTTGTTCTCTGAGTTAGAAAACGTCGAGAAACGGTCTTTTCTGCTAGCGCTGTGCTTCTACACATGTATTTGCTGAACGGTGAAAGCGCACAGTAATGCACTTTTCTCCCAGCAAATACACTGTTTCTAAGGAAATTGGAACACACTGAGGAGACACTTGTGGGAGTTACTGTGATTAAAACTGAGCTTCCCTACGCACAGGGACGCAAGAGAAATGCTGATTTCATCAAGCCCAGTTACATACTCAGAATCTGTACTACTGCGCAAATACGCATGTCTTTATAGGCAAAAAACTCATTTCTGACAAAGTTGCCCAAATGCATCTCAGAAGTGTGCAACTTGTTCACTGAGTTAGAAAACGTCGAGAAACGGTCTTTTCTGCTAGCGCTGTGCTTCTACACGTGTATTTGCCGAACGGTGAAAGCGCATAGTAATGCACTCTTCTCCCAGCAAATACACTGTTTCTAACGAAATGGGAACACACTGAGGAGACACTTGTGGGAGCTACTGTGACTAAAACTGAGCTTCCCTACGCACAGGGAAGCAAGAGAAATGCTGATTTAATCCAGCCCAGTTACATACTCAGAATCTGTACTACTGCGAAAATAGGCATGCCTCTTTAGTCAAAAACTCATTTCTGACAAATTTGCCCAAATGCATCTCAGAAGTGTGCAACTTGTTCCCTGAGTTAGAAAACGTCGAGAAACGTTCGTTTCTGCTAGCGCTGTGCTTCTACACATGTATTTGCTGAACGGTGAAAGCGCACAGTAATGCACTTTTCTCCCAGCAAATACACTGTTTCTAAGGAAAGGGGAACACACTGAGGAGACACTTGTGGGAGCTACTGTGATTAAAACTGAGCTTCCCTACGCACAGGGAAGCAAGAGAAATGCTGATTTCATCAAGCCCAGTTACATACTCAGAATCTGTACTACTGCGCAAAAAAGCATGTCTCTTTAGGGAAACAACTCATTTCTTACAAAGTTGCGCAAATGCATCTCAGAATTGTACAACTTGTTCTCTGAGTTAGAAAACGTCGAAAAACGTTCGTTTCTGCTAGCGCTGTGCTTCTACACATGTATTTGCGGAACGGTGAAAGCACACAGTAATGCACTTTTCTCCCAGCAAATACACTGTTTCTAAGGAAATGGGAACACACTGAGGAGACACTTGTGGGAGCTACTGTGACTAAAACTGAGCTTCCCTACGCACAGGGAAGCAAGAGAAATGCTGATTTCATCAAGCCCAGTTACATACTCAGAATCTGTACTACTGCGCAAATAGGCATGTCTCTTTAGGCAAAAAACTCATTTCTGACAAAGTTGCCCAAAAGCATCTCAGAAGTGTGCAACTTCTTCCCTGAGTTAGAAAACGTCATGAAACGGTCGTATCTGCTAGCGCTGTGCTTCTACACATGTATTTGCTGAACGGTGAAAGCGCACAGTAATGTAATTTTCTCCCAGCAAACACACTGTTTCTAAGGAAATGGGAACACACTGAGGAGACACTTGTGGGAGCTACTGTGACTAAAACTGAGCTTCCCTACGCACAGGGAAGCAAGAGGAATGCTGATTTCATCAAGCCCAGTTACACACTCAGAGTCTGTACTACTGCGCAAATAGGCATGTCTCTTTAGGCAAAAAACTCATTTCTGACAAAGTTGCCCAAATGCATCTCAGAAGTGTGCAACTTGTTCCCTGAGTTAGAACACGTCGAGAAACGTTCGTTTCTGCTAGCGCTGTTCTTCTACACATGTTTTGCTGATCAGTGAAAGCGCACAGTAATGCACTTTTCTCCCAGCAAATACACTGTTTCTAAGGAAATGGGAACACATTGAGGAGAAATTAGTGGGAGCTACAGTGACTAAAACTGAGCTTCCCTACGCACAGGGAAGCAAGAGAAATGCTGATTTCATCAAGCCCAGTTACATACTCAGAATCTGTACTACTGCACAAATAGGCATGTTTCTTTAGGCAAAAAACTCATTTCTGACAAAGTTGGCCAAATGCATCTCAGAAGTGTGAAACTTGTTCCCTGAGTTAGAAAACGTCGAGAAACGGTCGTATCTGCTAGAGCTGTGCTTCTACACATGTATTTGCTGAACGGTGAAAGCGCACAGTAATGCACTTTTCTCCCAGCAAATACACTGTTTCTAAGGAAATGGGAACACACTGAGGAGACACTTGTGGGAGCTACTGTGACTAAAACTGAGCTTCCCTACGCACAGAGAAGCAAGAGAAATGCTGATTTCATCAAGCCCAGTTACATACTCAGAATCTGTACTACTGCGCAAATACGCATGTCTTTATAGGCAAAAAACTCATTTCTGACAAAGTTGCCCAAATGCATCTCAGAAGTGTGCAACTTGTTCACTGAGTTAGAAAACGTCGAGAAACGGTCTTTTCTGCTAGCGCTGTGCTTCTACACATGTATTTGCCGAACGGTGAAAGCGCATAGTAATGCACTTTTCTCCCAGCAAATACACTGTTTCTAACGAAATGGGAACACACTGAGGAGACACTTGTGGGAGCTACTGTGACTAAAACTGAGCTTCCCTACGCACAGGGAAGCAAGAGAAATGCTGATTTAATCCAGCCCAGTTACATACTCAGAATCTGTACTACTGCGAAAATAGGCATGCCTCTTTAGTCAAAAACTCATTTCTGACAAAGTTGCCCAAATGCATCTCAGAAGTGTGCAACTTGTTCCCTGAGTTAGAAAACGTCGAGAAACGTTCGTTTCTGCTAGCGCTGTGCTTCTACACATGTATTTGCTGAACGGTGAAAGCGCACAGTAATGCACTTTTCTCCCAGCAAATACACTGTTTCTAATGAAATGGGAACACACTGAGGAGACACTTGTGGGAGCTACTGTGACTAAAACTGAGCTTCCCTACGCACAGGGAAGCAAGAGAAATGCTGATTTCATCAAGCCCAGTTACATACTCAGAATCTGTACTACTGCGCAAAAAAGCATGTCTCTTTAGGGAAACAACTCATTTCTTACAAAGTTGCGCAAATGCATCTCAGAATTGTACAACTTGTTCTCTGAGTTAGAAAACGTCGAAAAACGTTCGTTTCTGCTAGCACTGTGCTTCTACACATGTATTTGCGGAACGGTGAAAGCACACAGTAATGCACTTTTCTCCCAGCAAATACACTGTTTCTAAGGAAATGGGAACACACTGAGGAGACACTTGTGGGAGCTACAGTGACTAAAACTGAGCTTCCCTACGCACAGGAAAGCAAGAGAAATGCTGATTTCATCAAGCCCAGTTACATACTCAGAATCTGTACTACTGCGCAAATAGGCATGTCTCTTTAGGCAAAAAACTCATTTCTGACAAAGTTGCCCAAATGCATCTCAGAAGTGTGCAACTTGTTCCCTGAGTTAGAAAACGTGGAGAAACGGTCTTTTCTGCTAGCGCTGTGCTTCTACACATGTATTTGCTGAACGGTGAAAGCGCACAGTAATGCACTTTTCTCCCAGCAAATACACTGTTTCTAAGGAAATGGGAACACACTGAGGAGACACTTGTGGGAGCTACTGTGACTAAAACTTAGCTTCCCTATGCACAGGGAAGCAAGAGAAATGCTGATTTCATCAAGCCCAGTTACATACTCAGAATCTGTACTACTGCGTAAATAGGCAAGTCTCTTTAGGCAAAAAACTCATTTCTGACAAAGTTGCCCAAATGCATCTCAGAAGTGTGCAACTTGTTCTCTGAGTTAGAAAACGTCGAGAAACGGTCTTTTCTGCTAGCGCTGTGCTTCTACACATGTATTTGCTGAACGGTGAAAGCGCACAGTAATGCACTTTTCTCCCAGCAAATACACTGTTTCTAAGGAAATGGGAACACACTGAGGAGACACTTGTGGGAGCTACTGTGACTAAAACTTAGCTTCCCTATGCACAGGGAAGCAAGAGAAATGTTAATTTCATCAAGCCCAGTTACATACTCAGAATCTGTACTACTGCGTAAATAGGCAAGTCTCTTTAGGCAAAAAACTCATTTCTGACAAAGTTGCCCAAATGCATCTCAGAAGTGTGCAACTTGTTCTCTGAGTTAGAAAACGTCGAGAAACGGTCTTTTCTGCTAGCGCTGTGCTTCTACACATGTATTTGCTGAACGGTGAAAGCGCACAGTAATGCACTTTTCTCCCAGCAAATACACTGTTTCTAAGGAAATTGGAACACACTGAGGAGACACTTGTGGGAGTTACTGTGATTAAAACTGAGCTTCCCTACGCACAGGGACGCAAGAGAAATGCTGATTTCATCAAGCCCAGTTACATACTCAGAATCTGTACTACTGCGCAAATACGCATGTCTTTATAGGCAAAAAACTCATTTCTGACAAAGTTGCCCAAATGCATCTCAGAAGTGTGCAACTTGTTCACTGAGTTAGAAAACGTCGAGAAACGGTCTTTTCTGCTAGCGCTGTGCTTCTACACGTGTATTTGCCGAACGGTGAAAGCGCATAGTAATGCACTCTTCTCCCAGCAAATACACTGTTTCTAACGAAATGGGAACACACTGAGGAGACACTTGTGGGAGCTACTGTGACTAAAACTGAGCTTCCCTACGCACAGGGAAGCAAGAGAAATGCTGATTTAATCCAGCCCAGTTACATACTCAGAATCTGTACTACTGCGAAAATAGGCATGCCTCTTTAGTCAAAAACTCATTTCTGACAAATTTGCCCAAATGCATCTCAGAAGTGTGCAACTTGTTCCCTGAGTTAGAAAACGTCGAGAAACGTTCGTTTCTGCTAGCGCTGTGCTTCTACACATGTATTTGCTGAACGGTGAAAGCGCACAGTAATGCACTTTTCTCCCAGCAAATACACTGTTTCTAAGGAAAGGGGAACACACTGAGGAGACACTTGTGGGAGCTACTGTGATTAAAACTGAGCTTCCCTACGCACAGGGAAGCAAGAGAAATGCTGATTTCATCAAGCCCAGTTACATACTCAGAATCTGTACTACTGCGCAAAAAAGCATGTCTCTTTAGGGAAACAACTCATTTCTTACAAAGTTGCGCAAATGCATCTCAGAATTGTACAACTTGTTCTCTGAGTTAGAAAACGTCGAAAAACGTTCGTTTCTGCTAGCGCTGTGCTTCTACACATGTATTTGCGGAACGGTGAAAGCACACAGTAATGCACTTTTCTCCCAGCAAATACACTGTTTCTAAGGAAATGGGAACACACTGAGGAGACACTTGTGGGAGCTACTGTGACTAAAACTGAGCTTCCCTACGCACAGGGAAGCAAGAGAAATGCTGATTTCATCAAGCCCAGTTACATACTCAGAATCTGTACTACTGCGCAAATAGGCATGTCTCTTTAGGCAAAAAACTCATTTCTGACAAAGTTGCCCAAAAGCATCTCAGAAGTGTGCAACTTCTTCCCTGAGTTAGAAAACGTCATGAAACGGTCGTATCTGCTAGCGCTGTGCTTCTACACATGTATTTGCTGAACGGTGAAAGCGCACAGTAATGTAATTTTCTCCCAGCAAACACACTGTTTCTAAGGAAATGGGAACACACTGAGGAGACACTTGTGGGAGCTACTGTGACTAAAACTGAGCTTCCCTACGCACAGGGAAGCAAGAGGAATGCTGATTTCATCAAGCCCAGTTACACACTCAGAGTCTGTACTACTGCGCAAATAGGCATGTCTCTTTAGGCAAAAAACTCATTTCTGACAAAGTTGCCCAAATGCATCTCAGAAGTGTGCAACTTGTTCCCTGAGTTAGAAAACGTCGAGAAACGTTCGTTTCTGCTAGCGCTGTGCTTCTACACATGTATTTGCTGAACGGTGAGAGCGCACAATAATGCACTTTTCTCCCAGCAAATACACTGTTTCTAAGGAAATGGGAACACATTGAGGAGACACTTGTGGGAGCTACAGTGGCTAAAACTGAGCTTCCCTACGCACAGGGAAGCAAGAGAAATGCTGATTTCATCAAGCCCAGTTACATACTCAGAATCTGTACTACTTCGCAAATAGGCATGTCTCTTTAGGCAAAAAACTCATTTCTGACAATGTTGCGCAAATGCATCTCAGAAGTGTGCAACATGTTCCCTGAGTTAGAAAACGTCGAGAAACGGTCGTTTCTGCTAGCGCTGTGCTTCTACACATGTATTTGCTGAACGGTGAAAGCGCACAGTAATGCACTTTTCTCCCAGCAAATACACTGTTTCTAAGGAAATGGGAACACACTGAGGAGACACTTGTGGGAGCTACTGTGACTAAAACTGAGCTTCCCTACGCACAGGGAAGCAAGAGAAATGCTGATTTCATCAAGCCCAGTTACATACTCAGAATCTGTACTACTGCGCAAATAGGCATGTCTCTTTAGGCAAAAAACTCATTTCTGACAAAGTTGCCCAAAAGCATCTCAGAAGTGTGCAACTTCTTCCCTGAGTTAGAAAACGTCATGAAACGGTCGTATCTGCTAGCGCTGTGCTTCTACACATGTATTTGCTGAACGGTGAAAGCGCACAGTAATGTAATTTTCTCCCAGCAAACACACTGTTTCTAAGGAAATGGAAACACACTGAGGAGACACTTGTGGGAGCTACTGTGACTAAAACTGAGCTTTCCTACGCACAGGGAAGCAAGAGAAATGCTGATTTCATCAAGCCCAGTTACATACTCAGAATCTGTACTACTGCACAAATAGGCATGTTTCTTTAGGCAAAAAACTCATTTCTGACAAAGTTGGCCAAATGCATCTCAGAAGTGTGAAACTTGTTCCCTGAGTTAGAAAACGTCGAGAAACGGTCGTATCTGCTAGAGCTGTGCTTCTACACATGTATTTGCTGAACGGTGAAAGCGCACAGTAATGCACTTTTCTCCCAGCAAATACACTGTTTCTAAGGAAATGGGAACACACTGAGGAGACACTTGTGGGAGCTACTGTGACTAAAACTGAGCTTCCCTACGCACAGAGAAGCAAGAGAAATGCTGATTTCATCAAGCCCAGTTACATACTCAGAATCTGTACTACTGCGCAAATACGCATGTCTTTATAGGCAAAAAACTCATTTCTGACAAAGTTGCCCAAATGCATCTCAGAAGTGTGCAACTTGTTCACTGAGTTAGAAAACGTCGAGAAACGGTCTTTTCTGCTAGCGCTGTGCTTCTACACATGTATTTGCCGAACGGTGAAAGCGCATAGTAATGCACTTTTCTCCCAGCAAATACACTGTTTCTAACGAAATGGGAACACACTGAGGAGACACTTGTGGGAGCTACTGTGACTAAAACTGAGCTTCCCTACGCACAGGGAAGCAAGAGAAATGCTGATTTAATCCAGCCCAGTTACATACTCAGAATCTGTACTACTGCGAAAATAGGCATGCCTCTTTAGTCAAAAACTCATTTCTGACAAAGTTGCCCAAATGCATCTCAGAAGTGTGCAACTTGTTCCCTGAGTTAGAAAACGTCGAGAAACGTTCGTTTCTGCTAGCGCTGTGCTTCTACACATGTATTTGCTGAACGGTGAAAGCGCACAGTAATGCACTTTTCTCCCAGCAAATACACTGTTTCTAATGAAATGGGAACACACTGAGGAGACACTTGTGGGAGCTACTGTGACTAAAACTGAGCTTCCCTACGCACAGGGAAGCAAGAGAAATGCTGATTTCATCAAGCCCAGTTACATACTCAGAATCTGTACTACTGCGCAAAAAAGCATGTCTCTTTAGGGAAACAACTCATTTCTTACAAAGTTGCGCAAATGCATCTCAGAATTGTACAACTTGTTCTCTGAGTTAGAAAACGTCGAAAAACGTTCGTTTCTGCTAGCACTGTGCTTCTACACATGTATTTGCGGAACGGTGAAAGCACACAGTAATGCACTTTTCTCCCAGCAAATACACTGTTTCTAAGGAAATGGGAACACACTGAGGAGACACTTGTGGGAGCTACAGTGACTAAAACTGAGCTTCCCTACGCACAGGAAAGCAAGAGAAATGCTGATTTCATCAAGCCCAGTTACATACTCAGAATCTGTACTACTGCGCAAATAGGCATGTCTCTTTAGGCAAAAAACTCATTTCTGACAAAGTTGCCCAAATGCATCTCAGAAGTGTGCAACTTGTTCCCTGAGTTAGAAAACGTGGAGAAACGGTCTTTTCTGCTAGCGCTGTGCTTCTACACATGTATTTGCTGAACGGTGAAAGCGCACAGTAATGCACTTTTCTCCCAGCAAATACACTGTTTCTAAGGAAATGGGAACACACTGAGGAGACACTTGTGGGAGCTACTGTGACTAAAACTTAGCTTCCCTATGCACAGGGAAGCAAGAGAAATGCTGATTTCATCAAGCCCAGTTACATACTCAGAATCTGTACTACTGCGTAAATAGGCAAGTCTCTTTAGGCAAAAAACTCATTTCTGACAAAGTTGCCCAAATGCATCTCAGAAGTGTGCAACTTGTTCTCTGAGTTAGAAAACGTCGAGAAACGGTCTTTTCTGCTAGCGCTGTGCTTCTACACATGTATTTGCTGAACGGTGAAAGCGCACAGTAATGCACTTTTCTCCCAGCAAATACACTGTTTCTAAGGAAATGGGAACACACTGAGGAGACACTTGTGGGAGCTACTGTGACTAAAACTTAGCTTCCCTATGCACAGGGAAGCAAGAGAAATGTTAATTTCATCAAGCCCAGTTACATACTCAGAATCTGTACTACTGCGTAAATAGGCAAGTCTCTTTAGGCAAAAAACTCATTTCTGACAAAGTTGCCCAAATGCATCTCAGAAGTGTGCAACTTGTTCTCTGAGTTAGAAAACGTCGAGAAACGGTCTTTTCTGCTAGCGCTGTGCTTCTACACATGTATTTGCTGAACGGTGAAAGCGCACAGTAATGCACTTTTCTCCCAGCAAATACACTGTTTCTAAGGAAATTGGAACACACTGAGGAGACACTTGTGGGAGTTACTGTGATTAAAACTGAGCTTCCCTACGCACAGGGACGCAAGAGAAATGCTGATTTCATCAAGCCCAGTTACATACTCAGAATCTGTACTACTGCGCAAATACGCATGTCTTTATAGGCAAAAAACTCATTTCTGACAAAGTTGCCCAAATGCATCTCAGAAGTGTGCAACTTGTTCACTGAGTTAGAAAACGTCGAGAAACGGTCTTTTCTGCTAGCGCTGTGCTTCTACACGTGTATTTGCCGAACGGTGAAAGCGCATAGTAATGCACTCTTCTCCCAGCAAATACACTGTTTCTAACGAAATGGGAACACACTGAGGAGACACTTGTGGGAGCTACTGTGACTAAAACTGAGCTTCCCTACGCACAGGGAAGCAAGAGAAATGCTGATTTAATCCAGCCCAGTTACATACTCAGAATCTGTACTACTGCGAAAATAGGCATGCCTCTTTAGTCAAAAACTCATTTCTGACAAATTTGCCCAAATGCATCTCAGAAGTGTGCAACTTGTTCCCTGAGTTAGAAAACGTCGAGAAACGTTCGTTTCTGCTAGCGCTGTGCTTCTACACATGTATTTGCTGAACGGTGAAAGCGCACAGTAATGCACTTTTCTCCCAGCAAATACACTGTTTCTAAGGAAAGGGGAACACACTGAGGAGACACTTGTGGGAGCTACTGTGATTAAAACTGAGCTTCCCTACGCACAGGGAAGCAAGAGAAATGCTGATTTCATCAAGCCCAGTTACATACTCAGAATCTGTACTACTGCGCAAAAAAGCATGTCTCTTTAGGGAAACAACTCATTTCTTACAAAGTTGCGCAAATGCATCTCAGAATTGTACAACTTGTTCTCTGAGTTAGAAAACGTCAAAAACGTTCGTTTCTGCTAGCGCTGTGCTTCTACACATGTATTTGCGGAACGGTGAAAGCACACAGTAATGCACTTTTCTCCCAGCAAATACACTGTTTCTAAGGAAATGGGAACACACTGAGGAGACACTTGTGGGAGCTACTGTGACTAAAACTGAGCTTCCCTACGCACAGGGAAGCAAGAGAAATGCTGATTTCATCAAGCCCAGTTACATACTCAGAATCTGTACTACTGCGCAAATAGGCATGTCTCTTTAGGCAAAAAACTCATTTCTGACAAAGTTGCCCAAAAGCATCTCAGAAGTGTGCAACTTCTTCCCTGAGTTAGAAAACGTCATGAAACGGTCGTATCTGCTAGCGCTGTGCTTCTACACATGTATTTGCTGAACGGTGAAAGCGCACAGTAATGTAATTTTCTCCCAGCAAACACACTGTTTCTAAGGAAATGGGAACACACTGAGGAGACACTTGTGGGAGCTACTGTGACTAAAACTGAGCTTCCCTACGCACAGGGAAGCAAGAGGAATGCTGATTTCATCAAGCCCAGTTACACACTCAGAGTCTGTACTACTGCGCAAATAGGCATGTCTCTTTAGGCAAAAAACTCATTTCTGACAAAGTTGCCCAAATGCATCTCAGAAGTGTGCAACTTGTTCCCTGAGTTAGAACACGTCGAGAAACGTTCGTTTCTGCTAGCGCTGTTCTTCTACACATGTTTTGCTGATCAGTGAAAGCGCACAGTAATGCACTTTTCTCCCAGCAAATACACTGTTTCTAAGGAAATGGGAACACATTGAGGAGAAATTAGTGGGAGCTACAGTGACTAAAACTGAGCTTCCCTACGCACAGGGAAGCAAGAGAAATGCTGATTTCATCAAGCCCAGTTACATACTCAGAATCTGTACTACTGCACAAATAGGCATGTTTCTTTAGGCAAAAAACTCATTTCTGACAAAGTTGGCCAAATGCATCTCAGAAGTGTGAAACTTGTTCCCTGAGTTAGAAAACGTCGAGAAACGGTCGTATCTGCTAGAGCTGTGCTTCTACACATGTATTTGCTGAACGGTGAAAGCGCACAGTAATGCACTTTTCTCCCAGCAAATACACTGTTTCTAAGGAAATGGGAACACACTGAGGAGACACTTGTGGGAGCTACTGTGACTAAAACTGAGCTTCCCTACGCACAGAGAAGCAAGAGAAATGCTGATTTCATCAAGCCCAGTTACATACTCAGAATCTGTACTACTGCGCAAATACGCATGTCTTTATAGGCAAAAAACTCATTTCTGACAAAGTTGCCCAAATGCATCTCAGAAGTGTGCAACTTGTTCACTGAGTTAGAAAACGTCGAGAAACGGTCTTTTCTGCTAGCGCTGTGCTTCTACACATGTATTTGCCGAACGGTGAAAGCGCATAGTAATGCACTTTTCTCCCAGCAAATACACTGTTTCTAACGAAATGGGAACACACTGAGGAGACACTTGTGGGAGCTACTGTGACTAAAACTGAGCTTCCCTACGCACAGGGAAGCAAGAGAAATGCTGATTTAATCCAGCCCAGTTACATACTCAGAATCTGTACTACTGCGAAAATAGGCATGCCTCTTTAGTCAAAAACTCATTTCTGACAAAGTTGCCCAAATGCATCTCAGAAGTGTGCAACTTGTTCCCTGAGTTAGAAAACGTCGAGAAACGTTCGTTTCTGCTAGCGCTGTGCTTCTACACATGTATTTGCTGAACGGTGAAAGCGCACAGTAATGCACTTTTCTCCCAGCAAATACACTGTTTCTAATGAAATGGGAACACACTGAGGAGACACTTGTGGGAGCTACTGTGACTAAAACTGAGCTTCCCTACGCACAGGGAAGCAAGAGAAATGCTGATTTCATCAAGCCCAGTTACATACTCAGAATCTGTACTACTGCGCAAAAAAGCATGTCTCTTTAGGGAAACAACTCATTTCTTACAAAGTTGCGCAAATGCATCTCAGAATTGTACAACTTGTTCTCTGAGTTAGAAAACGTCGAAAAACGTTCGTTTCTGCTAGCACTGTGCTTCTACACATGTATTTGCGGAACGGTGAAAGCACACAGTAATGCACTTTTCTCCCAGCAAATACACTGTTTCTAAGGAAATGGGAACACACTGAGGAGACACTTGTGGGAGCTACAGTGACTAAAACTGAGCTTCCCTACGCACAGGAAAGCAAGAGAAATGCTGATTTCATCAAGCCCAGTTACATACTCAGAATCTGTACTACTGCGCAAATAGGCATGTCTCTTTAGGCAAAAAACTCATTTCTGACAAAGTTGCCCAAATGCATCTCAGAAGTGTGCAACTTGTTCCCTGAGTTAGAAAACGTGGAGAAACGGTCTTTTCTGCTAGCGCTGTGCTTCTACACATGTATTTGCTGAACGGTGAAAGCGCACAGTAATGCACTTTTCTCCCAGCAAATACACTGTTTCTAAGGAAATGGGAACACACTGAGGAGACACTTGTGGGAGCTACTGTGACTAAAACTTAGCTTCCCTATGCACAGGGAAGCAAGAGAAATGCTGATTTCATCAAGCCCAGTTACATACTCAGAATCTGTACTACTGCGTAAATAGGCAAGTCTCTTTAGGCAAAAAACTCATTTCTGACAAAGTTGCCCAAATGCATCTCAGAAGTGTGCAACTTGTTCTCTGAGTTAGAAAACGTCGAGAAACGGTCTTTTCTGCTAGCGCTGTGCTTCTACACATGTATTTGCTGAACGGTGAAAGCGCACAGTAATGCACTTTTCTCCCAGCAAATACACTGTTTCTAAGGAAATGGGAACACACTGAGGAGACACTTGTGGGAGCTACTGTGACTAAAACTTAGCTTCCCTATGCACAGGGAAGCAAGAGAAATGTTAATTTCATCAAGCCCAGTTACATACTCAGAATCTGTACTACTGCGTAAATAGGCAAGTCTCTTTAGGCAAAAAACTCATTTCTGACAAAGTTGCCCAAATGCATCTCAGAAGTGTGCAACTTGTTCTCTGAGTTAGAAAACGTCGAGAAACGGTCTTTTCTGCTAGCGCTGTGCTTCTACACATGTATTTGCTGAACGGTGAAAGCGCACAGTAATGCACTTTTCTCCCAGCAAATACACTGTTTCTAAGGAAATTGGAACACACTGAGGAGACACTTGTGGGAGTTACTGTGATTAAAACTGAGCTTCCCTACGCACAGGGACGCAAGAGAAATGCTGATTTCATCAAGCCCAGTTACATACTCAGAATCTGTACTACTGCGCAAATACGCATGTCTTTATAGGCAAAAAACTCATTTCTGACAAAGTTGCCCAAATGCATCTCAGAAGTGTGCAACTTGTTCACTGAGTTAGAAAACGTCGAGAAACGGTCTTTTCTGCTAGCGCTGTGCTTCTACACGTGTATTTGCCGAACGGTGAAAGCGCATAGTAATGCACTCTTCTCCCAGCAAATACACTGTTTCTAACGAAATGGGAACACACTGAGGAGACACTTGTGGGAGCTACTGTGACTAAAACTGAGCTTCCCTACGCACAGGGAAGCAAGAGAAATGCTGATTTAATCCAGCCCAGTTACATACTCAGAATCTGTACTACTGCGAAAATAGGCATGCCTCTTTAGTCAAAAACTCATTTCTGACAAATTTGCCCAAATGCATCTCAGAAGTGTGCAACTTGTTCCCTGAGTTAGAAAACGTCGAGAAACGTTCGTTTCTGCTAGCGCTGTGCTTCTACACATGTATTTGCTGAACGGTGAAAGCGCACAGTAATGCACTTTTCTCCCAGCAAATACACTGTTTCTAAGGAAATGGGAACACACTGAGGAGACACTTGTGGGAGCTACTGTGATTAAAACTGAGCTTCCCTACGCACAGGGAAGCAAGAGAAATGCTGATTTCATCAAGCCCAGTTACATACTCAGAATCTGTACTACTGCGCAAAAAAGCATGTCTCTTTAGGGAAACAACTCATTTCTTACAAAGTTGCGCAAATGCATCTCAGAATTGTACAACTTGTTCTCTGAGTTAGAAAACGTCGAAAAACGTTCGTTTCTGCTAGCGCTGTGCTTCTACACATGTATTTGCGGAACGGTGAAAGCACACAGTAATGCACTTTTCTCCCAGCAAATACACTGTTTCTAAGGAAATGGGAACACACTGAGGAGACACTTGTGGGAGCTACTGTGACTAAAACTGAGCTTCCCTACGCACAGGGAAGCAAGAGAAATGCTGATTTCATCAAGCCCAGTTACATACTCAGAATCTGTACTACTGCGCAAATAGGCATGTCTCTTTAGGCAAAAAACTCATTTCTGACAAAGTTGCCCAAAAGCATCTCAGAAGTGTGCAACTTCTTCCCTGAGTTAGAAAACGTCATGAAACGGTCGTATCTGCTAGCGCTGTGCTTCTACACATGTATTTGCTGAACGGTGAAAGCGCACAGTAATGTAATTTTCTCCCAGCAAACACACTGTTTCTAAGGAAATGGGAACACACTGAGGAGACACTTGTGGGAGCTACTGTGACTAAAACTGAGCTTCCCTACGCACAGGGAAGCAAGAGGAATGCTGATTTCATCAAGCCCAGTTACACACTCAGAGTCTGTACTACTGCGCAAATAGGCATGTCTCTTTAGGCAAAAAACTCATTTCTGACAAAGTTGCCCAAATGCATCTCAGAAGTGTGCAACTTGTTCCCTGAGTTAGAACACGTCGAGAAACGTTCGTTTCTGCTAGCGCTGTTCTTCTACACATGTTTTGCTGATCAGTGAAAGCGCACAGTAATGCACTTTTCTCCCAGCAAATACACTGTTTCTAAGGAAATGGGAACACATTGAGGAGAAATTAGTGGGAGCTACAGTGACTAAAACTGAGCTTCCCTACGCACAGGGAAGCAAGAGAAATGCTGATTTCATCAAGCCCAGTTACATACTCAGAATCTGTACTACTGCGCAAATAGGCATGCCTCTTTAGTCAAAAACTCATTTCTGACAAATTTGCCCAAATGCATCTCAGAAGTGTGCAACTTGTTCCCTGAGTTAGAAAACGTCGAGAAACGTTCGTTTCTGCTAGCGCTGTGCTTCTACACATGTATTTGCTGAACGGTGAAAGCGCACAGTAATGCACTTTTCTCCCAGCAAATACACTCTTTCTAAGGAAAGGGGAAAACACTGAGGAGACACTTGTGGGAGCTACTGTGACTAAAACTGAGCTTCCCTACGCACAGGGAAGCAAGAGAAATGCTGATGTCATCCAGCCCAGTTACATACTCAGAATCTGTACTACTGCGCAAATAGGCATGTCTCTGTAGGCAAAAAACTCATTTCTGACAAAGTTGCCCAAATGCATCTCAGAAGTGTGCAACTTGTTCCCTGAGTTAGAAAACGTCGAAAAACGTTCGTTTCTGCTAGCGCTGTGCTTCTACACATGTATTTGCGGAACGGTGAAAGCACACAGTAATGCACTTTTCTCCCAGCAAATACACTGTTTCTAAGGAAATGGGAACACACTGAGGAGACACTTGTGGGAGCTACAGTGACTAAAACTGAGCTTCCCTACGCACAGGGAAGCAAGAGAAATGCTGATTTCATCAAGCCCAGTTACATACTCAGAATCTGTACTACTGCACAAATAGGCATGTCTCTTTAGGCAAAAACCTCATTTCTGACAAAGTTGCCCAAATGCATCTCAGAAGTGTGCAACTTGTTCATGGAGTTAGAAAACGTCGAGAAACAGTCTTTTCTGCTAGCGCTGTGCTTCTACACATGTATTTGCTGAATGGTGAAAGCGCACAGTAATGCACTTTTCTCCCAGCAAATACACTGTTTCTAAGGAAATGGGAACACACTGAGGAGACACTTGTGGGAGCTACTGTGACTAAAACTGAGCGTCCCTACGCACAGGGAAGCAAGAGAAATGCTGATTTCATCAAGCCCAGTTACATACTCAGAATCTGTACTACTGCACAAATAGGCATGTTTCTTTAGGCAAAAAACTCATTTCTGACAAAGTTGGCCAAATGCATCTCAGAAGTGTGAAACTTGTTCCCTGAGTTAGAAAACGTCGAGAAACGGTCGTATCTGCTAGAGCTGTGCTTCTACACATGTATTTGCTGAACGGTGAAAGCGCACAGTAATGCACTTTTCTCCCAGCAAATACACTGTTTCTAAGGAATTGGAACACACTGAGAAGACACTTGTGGGAGCTACTGTGACTAAATCTGAGCTTCCCTACGCACAGGGAAGCAAGAGAAATGCTGATTTCATCGAGCCCAGTTACATACTCAGAATCTGTACTACTGCGCAAATAGGCTTGTCTCTGTAGGCAAAAAACTCATTTCTGACAATGTTGCCCAAATGCATCTCAGAAGTGTGCAACTTGTTCCCTGAGTTAGAAAACTTCGAGAAACGGTCGTTGCTGCTAGCGCTGTGCTTCTACACATGTATTTGCTGAACGGTGAAAGCGCACTGTAATACACTTTTCTCCCAGCAAATACACTGTTTCTAAGGAAATGGGAACACACTGAGGAGACACTTGTGGGAGCTACTGTGACTAAAACTGAGCTTCCGTATGCACAGGGAAGCAAGAGAAATGCTGATTTCATCAAGCCCAGTTACATACTCAGAATCTGTACTACTGCGCAAATAGGCATGTCTCTTTAGGCAAAAAACTCATTTCTGACAAAGTTGCCCAAATGCATCTCAGAAGTGTGCAACTTGTTCCCTGAGTTAGAAAACGTCGAGAAACGATCGTATCTGCTAGAGCTGTGCTTCTACACATGTATTTGCTGAACGGTGAAAGCGCACAGTAATGCACTTTTCTCCCAGCAAATACACTGTTTCTAAGGAAATGGGAACACACTGAGGAGACACTTGTGGGAGCTACTGTGACTAAAACTGAGCTTCCCTAAGCACAGAGAAGCAAGAGAAATGCTGATTTCATCAAGCCCAGTTACATACTCAGAATCTGTACTACTGCGCAAATAGGCATGTCTCTGTAGGCAAAAAACTCATTTCTGACAAAGTTGCCCAAATGCATCTCAGAAGTGTGGAACTTGTTCCCTGAGTTAGAAAACGTCGAGAAACGTTTTTGCTAGCGCTGTGCTTCTACACATGTATTTGCTGAACGGTGAAAGCGCACAGTAATGCACTTTTCTCCCAGCAAATACACTGTTTATAAGGAAATGGGAACACACTGAGGAGACACTTGTGGGAGCTATAGTGACTAAAACTGAGCTCCCCTACGAACAGGGAAGCAAGAGAAATGCTGATTTCATCAAGACCAGTTACATACTCAGAATCTGTACTACTGCGCAAATAGGCATGTCTTTGTAGGCAAAAAACTCATTTCTGACAAAGTTGCCCAAATGCATCTCAGAAGTGTGCAACTTGTTCCCTGAGTTAGAAAACGTCGAGAAACGTTCGTTTCTGCTAGCGCTGTGCTTCTACACATGTATTTGCTGAACGGTGAAAGCGCACAGTAATGCACTTTTCTCCCAGCAAATACACTGTTTCTAAGGAAAGGGGAACACACTGAGGAGACACTTGTGGGAGCTACTGTGATTAAAACTGAGCTTCCCTACGCACAGGGAAGCAAGAGAAATGCTGATTTCATCAAGCCCAGTTACATACTCAGAATCTGTACTACTGCGCAAAAAAGCATGTCTCTTTAGGGAAACAACTCATTTCTTACAAAGTTGCGCAAATGCATCTCAGAATTGTACAACTTGTTCTCTGAGTTAGAAAACGTCGAAAAACGTTCGTTTCTGCTAGCGCTGTGCTTCTACACATGTATTTGCGGAACGGTGAAAGCACACAGTAATGCACTTTTCTCCCAGCAAATACACTGTTTCTAAGGAAATGGGAACACACTGAGGAGACACTTGTGGGAGCTACTGTGACTAAAACTGAGCTTCCCTACGCACAGGGAAGCAAGAGAAATGCTGATTTCATCAAGCCCAGTTACATACTCAGAATCTGTACTACTGCGCAAATAGGCATGTCTCTTTAGGCAAAAAACTCATTTCTGACAAAGTTGCCCAAAAGCATCTCAGAAGTGTGCAACTTCTTCCCTGAGTTAGAAAACGTCATGAAACGGTCGTATCTGCTAGCGCTGTGCTTCTACACATGTATTTGCTGAACGGTGAAAGCGCACAGTAATGTAATTTTCTCCCAGCAAACACACTGTTTCTAAGGAAATGGGAACACACTGAGGAGACACTTGTGGGAGCTACTGTGACTAAAACTGAGCTTCCCTACGCACAGGGAAGCAAGAGGAATGCTGATTTCATCAAGCCCAGTTACACACTCAGAGTCTGTACTACTGCGCAAATAGGCATGTCTCTTTAGGCAAAAAACTCATTTCTGACAAAGTTGCCCAAATGCATCTCAGAAGTGTGCAACTTGTTCCCTGAGTTAGAACACGTCGAGAAACGTTCGTTTCTGCTAGCGCTGTTCTTCTACACATGTTTTGCTGATCAGTGAAAGCGCACAGTAATGCACTTTTCTCCCAGCAAATACACTGTTTCTAAGGAAATGGGAACACATTGAGGAGAAATTAGTGGGAGCTACAGTGACTAAAACTGAGCTTCCCTACGCACAGGGAAGCAAGAGAAATGCTGATTTCATCAAGCCCAGTTACATACTCAGAATCTGTACTACTGCGCAAATAGGCATGCCTCTTTAGTCAAAAACTCATTTCTGACAAATTTGCCCAAATGCATCTCAGAAGTGTGCAACTTGTTCCCTGAGTTAGAAAACGTCGAGAAACGTTCGTTTCTGCTAGCGCTGTGCTTCTACACATGTATTTGCTGAACGGTGAAAGCGCACAGTAATGCACTTTTCTCCCAGCAAATACACTGTTTCTAAGGAAAGGGGAACACACTGAGGAGACACTTGTGGGAGCTACTGTGATTAAAACTGAGCTTCCCTACGCACAGGGAAGCAAGAGAAATGCTGATTTCATCAAGCCCAGTTACATACTCAGAATCTGTACTACTGCGCAAAAAAGCATGTCTCTTTAGGGAAACAACTCATTTCTTACAAAGTTGCGCAAATGCATCTCAGAATTGTACAACTTGTTCTCTGAGTTAGAAAACGTCGAAAAACGTTCGTTTCTGCTAGCGCTGTGCTTCTACACATGTATTTGCGGAACGGTGAAAGCACACAGTAATGCACTTTTCTCCCAGCAAATACACTGTTTCTAAGGAAATGGGAACACACTGAGGAGACACTTGTGGGAGCTACAGTGACTAAAACTGAGCTTCCCTACGCACAGGGAAGCAAGAGAAATGCTGATTTCATCAAGCCCAGTTACATACTCAGAATCTGTACTACTGCACAAATAGGCATGTCTCTTTAGGCAAAAACCTCATTTCTGACAAAGTTGCCCAAATGCATCTCAGAAGTGTGCAACTTGTTCATGGAGTTAGAAAACGTCGAGAAACAGTCTTTTCTGCTAGCGCTGTGCTTCTACACATGTATTTGCTGAATGGTGAAAGCGCACAGTAATGCACTTTTCTCCCAGCAAATACACTGTTTCTAAGGAAATGGGAACACACTGAGGAGACACTTGTGGGAGCTACTGTGACTAAAACTGAGCGTCCCTACGCACAGGGAAGCAAGAGAAATGCTGATTTCATCAAGCCCAGTTACATACTCAGAATCTGTACTACTGCACAAATAGGCATGTTTCTTTAGGCAAAAAACTCATTTCTGACAAAGTTGGCCAAATGCATCTCAGAAGTGTGAAACTTGTTCCCTGAGTTAGAAAACGTCGAGAAACGGTCGTATCTGCTAGAGCTGTGCTTCTACACATGTATTTGCTGAACGGTGAAAGCGCACAGTAATGCACTTTTCTCCCAGCAAATACACTGTTTCTAAGGAATTGGAACACACTGAGAAGACACTTGTGGGAGCTACTGTGACTAAATCTGAGCTTCCCTACGCACAGGGAAGCAAGAGAAATGCTGATTTCATCGAGCCCAGTTACATACTCAGAATCTGTACTACTGCGCAAATAGGCTTGTCTCTGTAGGCAAAAAACTCATTTCTGACAATGTTGCCCAAATGCATCTCAGAAGTGTGCAACTTGTTCCCTGAGTTAGAAAACTTCGAGAAACGGTCGTTGCTGCTAGCGCTGTGCTTCTACACATGTATTTGCTGAACGGTGAAAGCGCACTGTAATACACTTTTCTCCCAGCAAATACACTGTTTCTAAGGAAATGGGAACACACTGAGGAGACACTTGTGGGAGCTACTGTGACTAAAACTGAGCTTCCGTATGCACAGGGAAGCAAGAGAAATGCTGATTTCATCAAGCCCAGTTACATACTCAGAATCTGTACTACTGCGCAAATAGGCATGTCTCTTTAGGCAAAAAACTCATTTCTGACAAAGTTGCCCAAATGCATCTCAGAAGTGTGCAACTTGTTCCCTGAGTTAGAAAACGTCGAGAAACGATCGTATCTGCTAGAGCTGTGCTTCTACACATGTATTTGCTGAACGGTGAAAGCGCACAGTAATGCACTTTTCTCCCAGCAAATACACTGTTTCTAAGGAAATGGGAACACACTGAGGAGACACTTGTGGGAGCTACTGTGACTAAAACTGAGCTTCCCTAAGCACAGAGAAGCAAGAGAAATGCTGATTTCATCAAGCCCAGTTACATACTCAGAATCTGTACTACTGCGCAAATAGGCATGTCTCTGTAGGCAAAAAACTCATTTCTGACAAAGTTGCCCAAATGCATCTCAGAAGTGTGGAACTTGTTCCCTGAGTTAGAAAACGTCGAGAAACGTTTTTGCTAGCGCTGTGCTTCTACACATGTATTTGCTGAACGGTGAAAGCGCACAGTAATGCACTTTTCTCCCAGCAAATACACTGTTTATAAGGAAATGGGAACACACTGAGGAGACACTTGTGGGAGCTATAGTGACTAAAACTGAGCTCCCCTACGAACAGGGAAGCAAGAGAAATGCTGATTTCATCAAGACCAGTTACATACTCAGAATCTGTACTACTGCGCAAATAGGCATGTCTTTGTAGGCAAAAAACTCATTTCTGACAAAGTTGCCCAAATGCATCTCAGAAGTGTGGAACTTGGTCCCTGAGTTAGAAAACGTCGAGAAACGTTCGTTTCTGCTAGCGCTGTGCTTCTACACATGTATTTGCTGAATGGTGAAAGCGCACAGTAATGCACTTTTCTCCCAGCAAATACACTCTTACTAAGGAAATGGGAACACACTGAGGAGACACTGGTGGGAGCTACTGTGACTACAACTGAGCTTCCCTACGCACAGGGAAGCAAGAGAAATGCTGATTTCATCAAGCCCAGTTACATACTCAGAATCTGTACTACTGCGCAAATAGGCATGTCTCTGTAGGCAAAAAACTCATTTCTGACAAAGTTGCCCAAATGCATCTCAGAAGTGTGCAACTTGTTCCCTGAGTTAGAAAACGTCGAGAAACGGTCGTTTCTGCTAGCGCTGTGCTTCTACACATGTATTTGCTGAACGGTGAAAGCGCACAGTAATGCACTTTTCTCCCAGCAAATACACTGTTTCTAAGGAAATGGGAACACACTGAGGAGACACTTGTGGGAGCTACTGTGACTAAAACTGAGCTTCCCTACGCACAGGGAAGCAAGAGAAATGCTGATTTCTTCAAGCCCAGTAACATACTCAGAATCTGTACTACTGCGCAAATAGGCATGTCTCTTTAGGCAAAAAACTCATTTCTGACAAAGTTGCCCAAATGCATCTCAGAAGTGTGCAACTTGTTCCCTGAGTTAGAAAACGTCGAGAAACGTTCGTTTCTGCTAGCGCTGTGCTTCTACACATGTGTTTGCTGAACGGTGAAAGCGCACAGTAATGCACTTTTCTCCCAGCAAATACACTTCTTTTCAGGAAATGGGAACACACTGAGGAGACACTTGTGGGAGCTACTGTGACTAAAACTGAGCTTCCCTATGCACAGGAAAGCAAGAGAAATGCTGATGTCATCAATCCCAGTTACATACTCAGATTCTGTACTACTGAGCAAATAGGCATGTCTCTTTTGGCAAAAAACTCATTTCTGACAAAGTTGCCCAAATGCATCTCAGAAGTGTGAAACTTGTTCCCTGAGTTAGAAAACGTCGAGAAACGTTTGTTTCTGCTAGCGCTGTGATTCTACACATGTATTTGCTGAACGGTGAAAGCGCACAGTAATGCACTTTTCTCCTAGCAAATACACTGTTTCTAAGGAAATGGGAACACACTGAGGAGACACTTGTGGGAGCTACAGTGACTAAAACTGAGCTTCCCTACGCAGAGGGAAGCAAGAGAAATGCTGATTTCATCAAGCCCAGTTACATACTCAGAATCTGTACTACTGCACAAATAGGCCATGTCTCTTTAGGCAAAAACCTCATTTCTGACAAAGTTGCCCAAATGCATCTCAGAAGTGTGCAACTTGTTCATGGAGTTAGAAAACGTCGAGAAACAGTCTTTTCTGCTAGCGCTGTGCTTCTACACATGTATTTGCTGAATGGTGAAAGCGCACAGTAATGCACTTTTCTCCCAGCAAATACACTGTTTCTAAGGAAATGGGAACACACTGAGGAGACACTTGTGGAAGCTACTGTGACTAAAACTGAGCGTCCCTACGCACAGGGAAGCAAGAGAAATGCTGATTTCATCAAGCCCAGTTACATACTCAGAATCTGTACTACTGCACAAATAGGCATGTTTCTTTAGGCAAAAAACTCATTTCTGACAAAGTTGGCCAAATGCATCTCAGAAGTGTGAAACTTGTTCCCTGAGTTAGAAAACGTCGAGAAACGGTCGTATCTGCTAGAGCTGTACTTCTACACATGTATTTGCTGAACGGTGAAAGCGCACAGTAATGCACTTTTCTCCCAGCAAATACACTGTTTCTAAGGAAATGGAACACACTGAGAAGACACTTGTGGGAGCTACTGTGACTAAAACTGAGCTTCCGTATGCACAGGGAAGCAAGAGAAATGCTGATTTCATCAAGCCCAGTTACATACTCAGAATCTGTACTACTGCGCAAATAGGCATGTCTCTTTAGGCAAAAAACTCATTTCTGACAAAGTTGCCCAAATGCATCTCAGAAGTGTGGAACTTGTTCCCTGAGTTAGAAAACGTCGAGAAACGTTTTTGCTAGCGCTGTGCTTCTACACATGTATTTGCTGAACGGTGAAAGCGCACAGTAATGCACTTTTCTCCCAGCAAATACACTGTTTATAAGGAAATGGGAACACACTGAGGAGACACTTGTGGGAGCTATAGTGACTAAAACTGAGCTCCCCTACGAACAGGGAAGCAAGAGAAATGCTGATTTCATCAAGACCAGTTACATACTCAGAATCTGTACTACTGCGCAAATAGGCATGTCTCTGTAGGCAAAAAACTCATTTCTGACAAAGTTGCCCAAATGCATCTCAGAAGTGTGCAACTTGGTCCCTGAGTTAGAAAACATCGAGAAACGTTCGTTTCTGCCAGCGCTGTGCTTCTACACATGTATTTGCTGAATGGTGAAAGCGCACAGTAATGCACTTTTCTCCCAGCAAATACACTCTTACTAAGGAAATGGGAACAAACTGAGGAGACACTGGTGGGAGCTACTGTGACTACAACTGAGCTTCCCTACGCACAGGGAAGCAAGAGAAATGCTGATTTCATCAAGCCCAGTTACATACTCAGAATCTGTACTACTGCGCAAATAGGCATGTCTCTGTAGGCAAAAAACTCATTTCTGACAAAGTTGCCCAAATGCATCTCAGAAGTGTGCAACTTGTTCCCTGAGTTAGAAAACGTCGAGAAACGGTCGTTTCTGCTAGCGCTGTGCTTCTACACATGTATTTGCTGAACGGTGAAAGCGCACAGTAATGCACTTTTCTCCCAGCAAATACACTGTTTCTAAGGAAAGGGGAACACACTGAGGAGACACTTGTGGGAGCTACTGTGATTAAAACTGAGCTTCCCTACGCACAGGGAAGCAAGAGAAATGCTGATTTCATCAAGCCCAGTTACATACTCAGAATCTGTACTACTGCGCAAAAAAGCATGTCTCTTTAGGGAAACAACTCATTTCTTACAAAGTTGCGCAAATGCATCTCAGAATTGTACAACTTGTTCTCTGAGTTAGAAAACGTCGAAAAACGTTCGTTTCTGCTAGCGCTGTGCTTCTACACATGTATTTGCGGAACGGTGAAAGCACACAGTAATGCACTTTTCTCCCAGCAAATACACTGTTTCTAAGGAAATGGGAACACACTGAGGAGACACTTGTGGGAGCTACAGTGACTAAAACTGAGCTTCCCTACGCACAGGGAAGCAAGAGAAATGCTGATTTCATCAAGCCCAGTTACATACTCAGAATCTGTACTACTGCACAAATAGGCATGTCTCTTTAGGCAAAAACCTCATTTCTGACAAAGTTGCCCAAATGCATCTCAGAAGTGTGCAACTTGTTCATGGAGTTAGAAAACGTCGAGAAACAGTCTTTTCTGCTAGCGCTGTGCTTCTACACATGTATTTGCTGAATGGTGAAAGCGCACAGTAATGCACTTTTCTCCCAGCAAATACACTGTTTCTAAGGAAATGGGAACACACTGAGGAGACACTTGTGGGAGCTACTGTGACTAAAACTGAGCGTCCCTACGCACAGGGAAGCAAGAGAAATGCTGATTTCATCAAGCCCAGTTACATACTCAGAATCTGTACTACTGCACAAATAGGCATGTTTCTTTAGGCAAAAAACTCATTTCTGACAAAGTTGGCCAAATGCATCTCAGAAGTGTGAAACTTGTTCCCTGAGTTAGAAAACGTCGAGAAACGGTCGTATCTGCTAGAGCTGTGCTTCTACACATGTATTTGCTGAACGGTGAAAGCGCACAGTAATGCACTTTTCTCCCAGCAAATACACTGTTTCTAAGGAATTGGAACACACTGAGAAGACACTTGTGGGAGCTACTGTGACTAAATCTGAGCTTCCCTACGCACAGGGAAGCAAGAGAAATGCTGATTTCATCGAGCCCAGTTACATACTCAGAATCTGTACTACTGCGCAAATAGGCTTGTCTCTGTAGGCAAAAAACTCATTTCTGACAATGTTGCCCAAATGCATCTCAGAAGTGTGCAACTTGTTCCCTGAGTTAGAAAACTTCGAGAAACGGTCGTTGCTGCTAGCGCTGTGCTTCTACACATGTATTTGCTGAACGGTGAAAGCGCACTGTAATACACTTTTCTCCCAGCAAATACACTGTTTCTAAGGAAATGGGAACACACTGAGGAGACACTTGTGGGAGCTACTGTGACTAAAACTGAGCTTCCGTATGCACAGGGAAGCAAGAGAAATGCTGATTTCATCAAGCCCAGTTACATACTCAGAATCTGTACTACTGCGCAAATAGGCATGTCTCTTTAGGCAAAAAACTCATTTCTGACAAAGTTGCCCAAATGCATCTCAGAAGTGTGCAACTTGTTCCCTGAGTTAGAAAACGTCGAGAAACGATCGTATCTGCTAGAGCTGTGCTTCTACACATGTATTTGCTGAACGGTGAAAGCGCACAGTAATGCACTTTTCTCCCAGCAAATACACTGTTTCTAAGGAAATGGGAACACACTGAGGAGACACTTGTGGGAGCTACTGTGACTAAAACTGAGCTTCCCTAAGCACAGAGAAGCAAGAGAAATGCTGATTTCATCAAGCCCAGTTACATACTCAGAATCTGTACTACTGCGCAAATAGGCATGTCTCTGTAGGCAAAAAACTCATTTCTGACAAAGTTGCCCAAATGCATCTCAGAAGTGTGGAACTTGTTCCCTGAGTTAGAAAACGTCGAGAAACGTTTTTGCTAGCGCTGTGCTTCTACACATGTATTTGCTGAACGGTGAAAGCGCACAGTAATGCACTTTTCTCCCAGCAAATACACTGTTTATAAGGAAATGGGAACACACTGAGGAGACACTTGTGGGAGCTATAGTGACTAAAACTGAGCTCCCCTACGAACAGGGAAGCAAGAGAAATGCTGATTTCATCAAGACCAGTTACATACTCAGAATCTGTACTACTGCGCAAATAGGCATGTCTTTGTAGGCAAAAAACTCATTTCTGACAAAGTTGCCCAAATGCATCTCAGAAGTGTGGAACTTGGTCCCTGAGTTAGAAAACGTCGAGAAACGTTCGTTTCTGCTAGCGCTGTGCTTCTACACATGTATTTGCTGAATGGTGAAAGCGCACAGTAATGCACTTTTCTCCCAGCAAATACACTCTTACTAAGGAAATGGGAACACACTGAGGAGACACTGGTGGGAGCTACTGTGACTACAACTGAGCTTCCCTACGCACAGGGAAGCAAGAGAAATGCTGATTTCATCAAGCCCAGTTACATACTCAGAATCTGTACTACTGCGCAAATAGGCATGTCTCTGTAGGCAAAAAACTCATTTCTGACAAAGTTGCCCAAATGCATCTCAGAAGTGTGCAACTTGTTCCCTGAGTTAGAAAACGTCGAGAAACGGTCGTTTCTGCTAGCGCTGTGCTTCTACACATGTATTTGCTGAACGGTGAAAGCGCACAGTAATGCACTTTTCTCCCAGCAAATACACTGTTTCTAAGGAAATGGGAACACACTGAGGAGACACTTGTGGGAGCTACTGTGACTAAAACTGAGCTTCCCTACGCACAGGGAAGCAAGAGAAATGCTGATTTCTTCAAGCCCAGTAACATACTCAGAATCTGTACTACTGCGCAAATAGGCATGTCTCTTTAGGCAAAAAACTCATTTCTGACAAAGTTGCCCAAATGCATCTCAGAAGTGTGCAACTTGTTCCCTGAGTTAGAAAACGTCGAGAAACGTTCGTTTCTGCTAGCGCTGTGCTTCTACACATGTGTTTGCTGAACGGTGAAAGCGCACAGTAATGCACTTTTCTCCCAGCAAATACACTTCTTTTCAGGAAATGGGAACACACTGAGGAGACACTTGTGGGAGCTACTGTGACTAAAACTGAGCTTCCCTATGCACAGGAAAGCAAGAGAAATGCTGATGTCATCAATCCCAGTTACATACTCAGATTCTGTACTACTGAGCAAATAGGCATGTCTCTTTTGGCAAAAAACTCATTTCTGACAAAGTTGCCCAAATGCATCTCAGAAGTGTGAAACTTGTTCCCTGAGTTAGAAAACGTCGAGAAACGTTTGTTTCTGCTAGCGCTGTGATTCTACACATGTATTTGCTGAACGGTGAAAGCGCACAGTAATGCACTTTTCTCCTAGCAAATACACTGTTTCTAAGGAAATGGGAACACACTGAGGAGACACTTGTGGGAGCTACAGTGACTAAAACTGAGCTTCCCTACGCAGAGGGAAGCAAGAGAAATGCTGATTTCATCAAGCCCAGTTACATACTCAGAATCTGTACTACTGCACAAATAGGCCATGTCTCTTTAGGCAAAAACCTCATTTCTGACAAAGTTGCCCAAATGCATCTCAGAAGTGTGCAACTTGTTCATGGAGTTAGAAAACGTCGAGAAACAGTCTTTTCTGCTAGCGCTGTGCTTCTACACATGTATTTGCTGAATGGTGAAAGCGCACAGTAATGCACTTTTCTCCCAGCAAATACACTGTTTCTAAGGAAATGGGAACACACTGAGGAGACACTTGTGGAAGCTACTGTGACTAAAACTGAGCGTCCCTACGCACAGGGAAGCAAGAGAAATGCTGATTTCATCAAGCCCAGTTACATACTCAGAATCTGTACTACTGCACAAATAGGCATGTTTCTTTAGGCAAAAAACTCATTTCTGACAAAGTTGGCCAAATGCATCTCAGAAGTGTGAAACTTGTTCCCTGAGTTAGAAAACGTCGAGAAACGGTCGTATCTGCTAGAGCTGTACTTCTACACATGTATTTGCTGAACGGTGAAAGCGCACAGTAATGCACTTTTCTCCCAGCAAATACACTGTTTCTAAGGAAATGGAACACACTGAGAAGACACTTGTGGGAGCTACTGTGACTAAAACTGAGCTTCCGTATGCACAGGGAAGCAAGAGAAATGCTGATTTCATCAAGCCCAGTTACATACTCAGAATCTGTACTACTGCGCAAATAGGCATGTCTCTTTAGGCAAAAAACTCATTTCTGACAAAGTTGCCCAAATGCATCTCAGAAGTGTGGAACTTGTTCCCTGAGTTAGAAAACGTCGAGAAACGTTTTTGCTAGCGCTGTGCTTCTACACATGTATTTGCTGAACGGTGAAAGCGCACAGTAATGCACTTTTCTCCCAGCAAATACACTGTTTATAAGGAAATGGGAACACACTGAGGAGACACTTGTGGGAGCTATAGTGACTAAAACTGAGCTCCCCTACGAACAGGGAAGCAAGAGAAATGCTGATTTCATCAAGACCAGTTACATACTCAGAATCTGTACTACTGCGCAAATAGGCATGTCTCTGTAGGCAAAAAACTCATTTCTGACAAAGTTGCCCAAATGCATCTCAGAAGTGTGCAACTTGGTCCCTGAGTTAGAAAACATCGAGAAACGTTCGTTTCTGCCAGCGCTGTGCTTCTACACATGTATTTGCTGAATGGTGAAAGCGCACAGTAATGCACTTTTCTCCCAGCAAATACACTCTTACTAAGGAAATGGGAACAAACTGAGGAGACACTGGTGGGAGCTACTGTGACTACAACTGAGCTTCCCTACGCACAGGGAAGCAAGAGAAATGCTGATTTCATCAAGCCCAGTTACATACTCAGAATCTGTACTACTGCGCAAATAGGCATGTCTCTGTAGGCAAAAAACTCATTTCTGACAAAGTTGCCCAAATGCATCTCAGAAGTGTGCAACTTGTTCCCTGAGTTAGAAAACGTCGAGAAACGGTCGTTTCTGCTAGCGCTGTGCTTCTACACATGTATTTGCTGAACGGTGAAAGCGCACAGTAATGCACTTTTCTCCCAGCAAATACACTGTTTCTAAGGAAATGGGAACACACTGAGGAGACACTTGTGGGAGCTACTGGGACTAAAACTGAGCTTCCCTACGCACAGGGAAGCAAGAGAAATGCTGATTTCATCAAGCCCAGTAACATACTCAGAATCTGTACTACTGCGCAAATAGGCATGTCTCTTTAGGCAAAAAACTCATTTCTGACAAAGTTGCCCAAATGCATCTCAGAAGTGTGCAACTTGTTCCCTGAGTTAGAAAACGTCGAGAAACGTTCGTTTCTGCTAGCGCTGTGCTTCTACACATGTGTTTGCTGAACGGTGAAAGCGCACAGTAATGCACTTTTCTCCCAGCAAATACACTGTTTCTAAGGAAATGGGAACACACTGAGGAGACACTTGTGGAAGCTACTGTGACTAAAACTGAGCGTCCCTACGCACAGGGAAGCAAGAGAAATGCTGATTTCATCAAGCCCAGTTACATACTCAGAATCTGTACTACTGCACAAATAGGCATGTTTCTTTAGGCAAAAAACTCATTTCTGACAAAGTTGGCCAAATGCATCTCAGAAGTGTGAAACTTGTTCCCTGAGTTAGAAAACGTCGAGAAACGGTCGTATCTGCTAGAGCTGTACTTCTACACATGTATTTGCTGAACGGTGAAAGCGCACAGTAATGCACTTTTCTCCCAGCAAATACACTGTTTCTAAGGAAATGGAACACACTGAGAAGACACTTGTGGGAGCTACTGTGACTAAAACTGAGCTTCCGTATGCACAGGGAAGCAAGAGAAATGCTGATTTCATCAAGCCCAGTTACATACTCAGAATCTGTACTACTGCGCAAATAGGCATGTCTCTTTAGGCAAAAAACTCATTTCTGACAAAGTTGCCCAAATGCATCTCAGAAGTGTGGAACTTGTTCCCTGAGTTAGAAAACGTCGAGAAACGTTTTTGCTAGCGCTGTGCTTCTACACATGTATTTGCTGAACGGTGAAAGCGCACAGTAATGCACTTTTCTCCCAGCAAATACACTGTTTATAAGGAAATGGGAACACACTGAGGAGACACTTGTGGGAGCTATAGTGACTAAAACTGAGCTCCCCTACGAACAGGGAAGCAAGAGAAATGCTGATTTCATCAAGACCAGTTACATACTCAGAATCTGTACTACTGCGCAAATAGGCATGTCTCTGTAGGCAAAAAACTCATTTCTGACAAAGTTGCCCAAATGCATCTCAGAAGTGTGCAACTTGGTCCCTGAGTTAGAAAACATCGAGAAACGTTCGTTTCTGCCAGCGCTGTGCTTCTACACATGTATTTGCTGAATGGTGAAAGCGCACAGTAATGCACTTTTCTCCCAGCAAATACACTCTTACTAAGGAAATGGGAACAAACTGAGGAGACACTGGTGGGAGCTACTGTGACTACAACTGAGCTTCCCTACGCACAGGGAAGCAAGAGAAATGCTGATTTCATCAAGCCCAGTTACATACTCAGAATCTGTACTACTGCGCAAATAGGCATGTCTCTGTAGGCAAAAAACTCATTTCTGACAAAGTTGCCCAAATGCATCTCAGAAGTGTGCAACTTGTTCCCTGAGTTAGAAAACGTCGAGAAACGGTCGTTTCTGCTAGCGCTGTGCTTCTACACATGTATTTGCTGAACGGTGAAAGCGCACAGTAATGCACTTTTCTCCCAGCAAATACACTGTTTCTAAGGAAATGGGAACACACTGAGGAGACACTTGTGGGAGCTACTGGGACTAAAACTGAGCTTCCCTACGCACAGGGAAGCAAGAGAAATGCTGATTTCATCAAGCCCAGTAACATACTCAGAATCTGTACTACTGCGCAAATAGGCATGTCTCTTTAGGCAAAAAACTCATTTCTGACAAAGTTGCCCAAATGCATCTCAGAAGTGTGCAACTTGTTCCCTGAGTTAGAAAACGTCGAGAAACGTTCGTTTCTGCTAGCGCTGTGCTTCTACACATGTGTTTGCTGAACGGTGAAAGCGCACAGTAATGCACTTTTCTCCCAGCAAATACACTTCTTTTCAGGAAATGGGAACACACTGAGGAGACACTTGTGGGAGCTACTGTGACTAAAACTGAGCTTCCCTATGCACAGGAAAGCAAGAGAAATGCTGATGTCATCAATCCCAGTTACATACTCAGATTCTGTACTACTGAGCAAATAGGCATGTCTCTTTTGGCAAAAAACTCATTTCTGACAAAGTTGCCCAAATGCATCTCAGAAGTGTGAAACTTGTTCCCTGAGTTAGAAAACGTCGAGAAACGTTTGTTTCTGCTAGCGCTGTGATTCTACACATGTATTTGCTGAACGGTGAAAGCGCACAGTAATGCACTTTTCTCCTAGCAAATACACTGTTTCTAAGGAAATGGGAACACACTGAGGAGACACTTGTGGGAGCTACAGTGACTAAAACTGAGCTTCCCTACGCAGAGGGAAGCAAGAGAAATGCTGATTTCATCAAGCCCAGTTACATACTCAGAATCTGTACTACTGCACAAATAGGCCATGTCTCTTTAGGCAAAAACCTCATTTCTGACAAAGTTGCCCAAATGCATCTCAGAAGTGTGCAACTTGTTCATGGAGTTAGAAAACGTCGAGAAACAGTCTTTTCTGCTAGCGCTGTGCTTCTACACATGTATTTGCTGAATGGTGAAAGCGCACAGTAATGCACTTTTCTCCCAGCAAATACACTGTTTCTAAGGAAATGGGAACACACTGAGGAGACACTTGTGGAAGCTACTGTGACTAAAACTGAGCGTCCCTACGCACAGGGAAGCAAGAGAAATGCTGATTTCATCAAGCCCAGTTACATACTCAGAATCTGTACTACTGCGCAAATAGGCATGTTTCTTTAGGCAAAAAACTCATTTCTGACAAAGTTGCCCAAATGCATCTCAGAAGTGTGGAACTTGTTCCCTGAGTTAGAAAACGTCGAGAAACGTTTTTGCTAGCGCTGTGCTTCTACACATGTATTTGCTGAACGGTGAAAGCGCACAGTAATGCACTTTTCTCCCAGCAAATACACTGTTTATAAGGAAATGGGAACACACTGAGGAGACACTTGTGGGAGCTATAGTGACTAAAACTGAGCTCCCCTACGAACAGGGAAGCAAGAGAAATGCTGATTTCATCAAGACCAGTTACATACTCAGAATCTGTACTACTGCGCAAATAGGCATGTCTTTGTAGGCAAAAAACTCATTTCTGACAAAGTTGCCCAAATGCATCTCAGAAGTGTGCAACTTGGTCCCTGAGTTAGAAAACGTCGAGAAACGTTCGTTTCTGCTAGCGCTGTGCTTCTACACATGTATTTGCTGAATGGTGAAAGCGCACAGTAATGCACTTTTCTCCCAGCAAATACACTCTTACTAAGGAAATGGGAACACACTGAGGAGACACTGGTGGGAGCTACTGTGACTACAACTGAGCTTCCCTACGCACAGGGAAGCAAGAGAAATGCTGATTTCATCAAGCCCAGTTACATACTCAGAATCTGTACTACTGCGCAAATAGGCATGTCTCTGTAGGCAAAAAACTCATTTCTGACAAAGGTGCCCAAATGCATCTCAGAAGTGTGCAACTTGTTCCCTGAGTTAGAAAACGTCGAGAAACGTTCGTTTCTGCTAGCGCTGTGCTTCTACACATGTATTTGCTGAACGGTGAAAGCGCACAGTAATGCACTTTTCTCCCAGCAAATACACTGTTTCTAAGGAAATGGGAACACACTGAGGAGACACTTGTGGGAGCTACTGGGACTAAAACTGAGCTTCCCTACGCACAGGGAAGCAAGAGAAATGCTGATTTCTTCAAGCCCAGTAACATACTCAGAATCTGTACTACTGCGCAAATAGGCATGTCTCTTTAGGCAAAAAACTCATTTCTGACAAAGTTGCCCAAAAGCATCTCAGAAGTGTGCAACTTCTTCCCTGAGTTAGAAAACGTCCTGAAACGGTCGTATCTGCTAGCGCTGTGCTTCTACACATGTATTTGCTGAACGGTGAAAGCGCACAGTAATGCACTTTTCTCCCAGCAAACACACTGTTTCTAAGGAAATGGGAACACACTGAGGAGACACTTGTGGGAGATACTGTGACTAAAACTGAGCTTCCCTACGCACAGGGAAGCAAGAGAAATGCTGATTTCATCAAGCCCAGTTACACACTCAGAGTCTGTACTACTGCGCAAATAGGCATGTCTCTTTAGGCAAAAAACTCATTTCTGACAAAGTTGCCCAAATGCATCTCAGAAGTGTGCAACTTGTTCCCTGAGTTAGAAAACGTCGAGAAACGTTCGTTTCTGCTAGCGCTGTTCTTCTACACATGTTTTGCTGATCAGTGAGAGCGCACAGTAATGCACTTTTCTCCCAGCAAATACACTGTTTCTAAGGAAATGGGAACACATTGAGGAGAAATTAGTGGGAGCTACAGTGACTAAAACTGAGCTTCCCTACGCACAGGGAAGCAAGAGAAATGCTGATTTCATCAAGCCCAGTTACATACTCAGAATCTGTACTACTGCGCAAATAGGCATGTCTCTTTAGGCAAAAAACTCATTTCTGACAATGTTGCCCAAATGCATCTCAGAAGTGTGCAACTTGTTCCCTGAGTTAGAAAACGTCGAGAAACGGTCGTTGCTGCTAGCGCTGTGCTTCTACACATGTATTTGCTGAACGGTGAAAGCGCACTGTAATACACTTTTCTCCCAGCAAATACACTGTTTCTAAGGAAATGGGAACACACTGAGGAGACACTTGTGGGAGCTACTGTGACTAAAACTGAGCTTCCGTATGCACAGGGAAGCAAGAGAAATGCTGATTTCATCAAGCCCAGTTACATACTCTGAATCTGTACTACTGCGCAAATAGGCATGTCTCTTTAGGCAAAAAACTCATTTCTGACAAAGTTGCCCAAATGCATCTCAGAAGTGTGCAACTTGTTCCCTTAGTTAGATAACGTCGAGAAACGATCGTATCTGCTAGAGCTGTGCTTCTACACATGTATTTGCTGAACGGTGAAAGCGCACAGTAATGCACTTTTCTCCCAGCAAATACACTGTTTCTAAGGAAATGGGAACACACTGAGGAGACACTTGTGGGAGCTACTGTGACTAAAACTGAGCTTCCCTACGCACAGAGAAGCAAGAGAAATGCTGATTTCATCAAGCCCAGTTACATACTCAGAATCTGTACTACTGCGCAAATAGGCATGTCTCTGTAGGCAAAAAACTCATTTCTGACAAAGTTGCCCAAATGCATCTCAGAAGTGTGGAACTTGTTCCCTGAGTTAGAAAACGTCGAGAAACGTTTTTGCTAGCGCTGTGCTTCTACACATGTATTTGCTGAACGGTGAAAGCGCACAGTAATGCACTTTTCTCCCAGCAAATACACTGTTTATAAGGAAATGGGAACACACTGAGGAGACACTTGTGGGAGCTATAGTGACTAAAACTGAGCTCCCCTACGAACAGGGAAGCAAGAGAAATGCTGATTTCATCAAGACCAGTTACATACTCAGAATCTGTACTACTGCGCAAATAGGCATGTCTTTGTAGGCAAAAAACTCATTTCTGACAAAGTTGCCCAAATGCATCTCAGAAGTGTGCAACTTGGTCCCTGAGTTAGAAAACGTCGAGAAACGTTCGTTTCTGCTAGCGCTGTGCTTCTACACATGTATTTGCTGAATGGTGAAAGCGCACAGTAATGCACTTTTCTCCCAGCAAATACACTCTTACTAAGAAAATGGGAACACACTGAGGAGACACTGGTGGGAGCTACTGTGACTACAACTGAGCTTCCCTACGCACAGGGAAGCAAGAGAAATGCTGATTTCATCAAGCCCAGTTACATACTCAGAATCTGTACTACTGCGCAAATAGGCATGTCTCTGTAGGCAAAAAACTCATTTCTGACAAAGGTGCCCAAATGCATCTCAGAAGTGTGCAACTTGTTCCCTGAGTTAGAAAACGTCGAGAAACGTTCGTTTCTGCTAGCGCTGTGCTTCTACACATGTATTTGCTGAACGGTGAAAGCGCACAGTAATGCACTTTTCTCCCAGCAAATACACTGTTTCTAAGGAAATGGGAACACACTGAGGAGACACTTGTGGGAGCTACTGGGACTAAAACTGAGCTTCCCTACGCACAGGGAAGCAAGAGAAATGCTGATTTCTTCAAGCCCAGTAACATACTCAGAATCTGTACTACTGCGCAAATAGGCATGTCTCTTTAGGCAAAAAACTCATTTCTGACAAAGTTGCCCAAAAGCATCTCAGAAGTGTGCAACTTCTTCCCTGAGTTAGAAAACGTCATGAAACGGTCGTATCTGCTAGCGCTGTGCTTCTACACATGTATTTGCTGAACGGTGAAAGCGCACAGTAATGTAATTTTCTCCCAGCAAACACACTGTTTCTAAGGAAATGGGAACACACTGAGGAGACACTTGTGGGAGATACTGTGACTAAAACTGAGCTTCCCTACGCACAGGGAAGCAAGAGAAATGCTGATTTCATCAAGCCCAGTTACACACTCAGAGTCTGTACTACTGCGCAAATAGGCATGTCTCTTTAGGCAAAAAACTCATTTCTGACAAAGTTGCCCAAATGCATCTCAGAAGTGTGCAACTTGTTCCCTGAGTTAGAAAACGTCGAGAAACGTTCGTTTCTGCTAGCGCTGTTCTTCTACACATGTTTTGCTGATCAGTGAAAGCGCACAGTAATGCACTTTTCTCCCAGCAAATACACTGTTTCTAAGGAAATGGGAACACATTGAGGAGAAATTAGTGGGAGCTACAGTGACTAAAACTGAGCTTCCCTACGCACAGGGAAGCAAGAGAAATGCTGATTTCATCAAGCCCAGTTACATACTCAGAATCTGTACTACTGCGCAAATAGGCATGTCTCTTTAGGCAAAAAACTCATTTCTGACAAAGTTGCCCAAATGCATTCTCAGAAGTGTGCCACTTGTTCCCTGAGTTAGAAAACGTCGAGAAACGGTCGTTTCTGCTAGCGCTTTGCTTCTACACATGTTTTGCTGAACAGTGAAGCGCACAGTAATGCACTTTTCTCCCAGCAAATACACTGTTTCTATTGAAATGGGAACACACTGAGGAGAAACTAGTGGGAGCTACAGTGACTAAAACTGAGTTTCCCTACGCAGAGGGAAGCAAGAGAAATGCTGATTTCATCAAGCCCAGTTACATACTCAGAATCTGTACTACTGCACAAATAGGCATGTCTCTTTAGGCAAAAACCTCATTTCTGACAAAGTTGCCCAAATGCATCTCAGAAGTGTGCAACTTGTTCATGGAGTTAGAAAACGTCGAGAAACAGTCTTTTCTGCTAGCGCTGTGCTTCTACACATGTATTTGCTGAATGGTGAAAGCGCACAGTAATGCACTTTTCTCCCAGCAAATACACTGTTTCTAAGGAAATGGGAACACACTGAGGAGACACTTGTGGGAGCTACTGTGACTAAAACTGAGCGTCCCTACGCACAGGGAAGCAAGAGAAATGCTGATTTCATCAAGCCCAGTTACATACTCAGAATCTGTACTACTGCACAAATAGGCATGTTTCTTTAGGCAAAAAACTCATTTCTGACAAAGTTGGCCAAATGCATCTCAGAAGTGTGAAACTTGTTCCCTGAGTTAGAAAACGTCGAGAAACGGTCGTATCTGCTAGAGCTGTGCTTCTACACATGTATTTGCTGAACGGTGAAAGCGCACAGTAATGCACTTTTCTCCCAGCAAATACACTGTTTCTAAGGAATTGGAACACACTGAGAAGACACTTGTGGGAGCTACTGTGACTAAATCTGAGCTTCCCTACGCACAGGGAAGCAAGAGAAATGCTGATTTCATCGAGCCCAGTTACATACTCAGAATCTGTACTACTGCGCAAATAGGCTTGTCTCTGTAGGCAAAAAACTCATTTCTGACAATGTTGCCCAAATGCATCTCAGAAGTGTGCAACTTGTTCCCTGAGTTAGAAAACGTCGAGAAACGGTCGTTGCTGCTAGCGCTGTGCTTCTACACATGTATTTGCTGAACGGTGAAAGCGCACTGTAATACACTTTTCTCCCAGCAAATACACTGTTTCTAAGGAAATGGGAACACACTGAGGAGACACTTGTGGGAGCTACTGTGACTAAAACTGAGCTTCCGTATGCACAGGGAAGCAAGAGAAATGCTGATTTCATCAAGCCCAGTTACATACTCAGAATCTGTACTACTGCGCAAATAGGCATGTCTCTTTAGGCAAAAAACTCATTTCTGACAAAGTTGCCCAAATGCATCTCAGAAGTGTGCAACTTGTTCCCTGAGTTAGAAAACGTCGAGAAACGATCGTATCTGCTAGAGCTGTGCTTCTACACATGTATTTGCTGAACGGTGAAAGCGCACAGTAATGCACTTTTCTCCCAGCAAATACACTGTGTCTAAGGAAAGGGGAACACACTGAGGAGACAATTGTGGGAGCTACTGTGACTAAAACTGAGCTTCCCTACGCACAGGGAAGCAAGAGAAATGCTGATTTCATCAAGCCCAGTTACATACTCAGAATCTGTACTACTGCGCAAATAGGCATGTCTCTGTAGGCAAAAAACTCATTTCTGACAAAGTTGCCCAAATGCATCTCAGAAGTGTGGAACTTGTTCCCTGAGTTAGAAAACGTCGAGAAACGTTTTTGCTAGCGCTGTGCTTCTACACATGTATTTGCTGAACGGTGAAAGCGCACAGTAATGCACTTTTCTCCCAGCAAATACACTGTTTATAAGGAAATGGGAACACACTGAGGAGACACTTGTGGGAGCTATAGTGACTAAAACTGAGCTCCCCTACGAACAGGGAAGCAAGAGAAATGCTGATTTCATCAAGACCAGTTACATACTCAGAATCTGTACTACTGCGCAAATAGGCATGTCTTTGTAGGCAAAAAACTCATTTCTGACAAAGTTGCCCAAATGCATCTCAGAAGTGTGCAACTTGGTCCCTGAGTTAGAAAACGTCGAGAAACGTTCGTTTCTGCTAGCGCTGTGATTCTACACATGTATTTGCTGAATGGTGAAAGCGCACAGTAATGCACTTTTCTCCCAGCAAATACACTCTTACTAAGGAAATGGGAACACACTGAGGAGACACTGGTGGGAGCTACTGTGACTACAACTGAGCTTCCCTACGCACAGGGAAGCAAGAGAAATGCTGATTTCATCAAGCCCAGTTACATACTCAGAATCTGTACTACTGCGCAAATAGGCATGTCTCTGTAGGCAAAAAACTCATTTCTGACAAAGTTGCCCAAATGCATCTCAGAAGTGTGCAACTTGTTCCCTGAGTTAGAAAACGTCGAGAAACGTTCGTTTCTGCTAGCGCTGTGCTTCTACACATGTATTTGCTGAACGGTGAAAGCGCACAGTAATGCACTTTTCTCCCAGCAAATACACTGTTTCTAAGGAAATGGGAACACACTGAGGAGACACTTGTGGGAGCTACTGGGACTAAAACTGAGCTTCCCTACGCACAGGGAAGCAAGAGAAATGCTGATTTCTTCAAGCCCAGTAACATACTCAGAATCTGTACTACTGCGCAAATAGGCATGTCTCTTTAGGCAAAAAACTCATTTCTGACAAAGTTGCCCAAATGCATCTCAGAAGTGTGCAACTTGTTCCCTGAGTTAGAAAACGTCGAGAAACGTTCGTTTCTGCTAGCGCTGTGCTTCTACACATGTGTTTGCTGAACGGTGAAAGCGCACAGTAATGCACTTTTCTCCCAGCAAATACACTTCTTTTCAGGAAATGGGAACACACTGAGGAGACACTTGTGGGAGCTACTGTGACTAAAACTGAGCTTCCCTATGCACAGGAAAGCAAGAGAAATGCTGATGTCATCAATCCCAGTTACATACTCAGATTCTGTACTACTGAGCAAATAGGCATGTCTCTTTTGGCAAAAAACTCATTTCTGATAAAGTTGCCCAAATGCATCTCAGAAGTGTGAAACTTGTTCCCTGAGTTAGAAAACGTCGAGAAACGTTTGTTTCTGCTAGCGCTGTGATTCTACACATGTATTTGCTGAACGGTGAAAGCGCACAGTAATGCACTTTTCTCCTAGCAAATACACTGTTTCTAAGGAAATGGGAACACACTGAGGAGACACTTGTGGGAGCTACAGTGACTAAAACTGAGCTTCCCTACGCAGAGGGAAGCAAGAGAAATGCTGATTTCATCAAGCCCAGTTACATACTCAGAATCTGTACTACTGCACAAATAGGCCATGTCTCTTTAGGCAAAAACCTCATTTCTGACAAAGTTGCCCAAATGCATCTCAGAAGTGTGCAACTTGTTCATGGAGTTAGAAAACGTCGAGAAACAGTCTTTTCTGCTAGCGCTGTGCTTCTACACATGTATTTGCTGAATGGTGAAAGCGCACAGTAATGCACTTTTCTCCCAGCAAATACACTGTTTCTAAGGAAATGGGAACACACTGAGGAGACACTTGTGGAAGCTACTGTGACTAAAACTGAGCGTCCCTACGCACAGGGAAGCAAGAGAAATGCTGATTTCATCAAGCCCAGTTACATACTCAGAATCTGTACTACTGCACAAATAGGCATGTTTCTTTAGGCAAAAAACTCATTTCTGACAAAGTTGGCCAAATGCATCTCAGAAGTGTGAAACTTGTTCCCTGAGTTAGAAAACGTCGAGAAACGGTCGTATCTGCTAGAGCTGTGCTTCTACACATGTATTTGCTGAACGGTGAAAGCGCACAGTAATGCACTTTTCTCCCAGCAAATACACTGTTTCTAAGGAAATGGAACACACTGAGAAGACACTTGTGGGAGCTACTGTGACTAAAACTGAGCTTCCGTATGCACAGGGAAGCAAGAGAAATGCTGATTTCATCAAGCCCAGTTACATACTCAGAATCTGTACTACTGCGCAAATAGGCATGTCTCTTTAGGCAAAAAACTCATTTCTGACAAAGTTGCCCAAATGCATCTCAGAAGTGTGGAACTTGTTCCCTGAGTTAGAAAACGTCGAGAAACGTTTTTGCTAGCGCTGTGCTTCTACACATGTATTTGCTGAACGGTGAAAGCGCACAGTAATGCACTTTTCTCCCAGCAAATACACTGTTTATAAGGAAATGGGAAAACACTGAGGAGACACTTGTGGGAGCTATAGTGACTAAAACTGAGCTCCCCTACGAACAGGGAAGCAAGAGAAATGCTGATTTCATCAAGACCAGTTACATACTCAGAATCTGTACTACTGCGCAAATAGGCATGTCTCTGTAGGCAAAAAACTCATTTCTGACAAAGTTGCCCAAATGCATCTCAGAAGTGTGCAACTTGGTCCCTGAGTTAGAAAACGTCGAGAAACGTTCGTTTCTGCCAGCGCTGTGCTTCTACACATGTATTTGCTGAATGGTGAAAGCGCACAGTAATGCACTTTTCTCCCAGCAAATACACTCTTACTAAGGAAATGGGAACAAACTGAGGAGACACTGGTGGGAGCTACTGTGACTACAACTGAGCTTCCCTACGCACAGGGAAGCAAGAGAAATGCTGATTTCATCAAGCCCAGTTACATCCTCAGAATCTGTACTACTGCGCAAATAGGCATGTCTCTGTAGGCAAAAAACTCATTTCTGACAAAGTTGCCCAAATGCATCTCAGAAGTGTGCAACTTGTTCCCTGAGTTAGAAAACGTCGAGAAACGGTCGTTCCTGCTAGCGCTGTGCTTCTACACATGTATTTGCTGAACGGTGAAAGCGCACAGTAATGCACTTTTCTCCCAGCAAATACACTGTTTCTAAGGAAATGGGAACACACTGAGGAGACACTTGTGGGAGCTACTGGGACTAAAACTGAGCTTCCCTACGCACAGGGAAGCAAGAGAAATGCTGATTTCTTCAAGCCCAGTAACATACTCAGAATCTGTACTACTGCGCAAATAGGCATGTCTCTTTAGGCAAAAAACTCATTTCTGACAAAGTTGCCCAAATGCATCTCAGAAGTGTGCAACTTGTTCCCTGAGTTAGAAAACGTCGAGAAACGTTCGTTTTTGCTAGCGCTGTGCTTCTACACATGTGTTTGCTGAACGGTGAAAGCGCACAGTAATGCACTTTTCTCCCAGCAAATACACTTCTTTTCAGGAAATGGGAACACACTGAGGAGACACTTGTGGGAGCTACTGTGACTAAAACTGAGCTTCCCTATGCACAGGAAAGCAAGAGAAATGCTGATGTCATCAATCCCAGTTACATACTCAGATTCTGTACTACTGAGCAAATAGGCATGTCTCTTTTGGCAAAAAACTCATTTCTGACAAAGTTGCCCAAATGCATCTCAGAAGTGTGAAACTTGTTCCCTGAGTTAGAAAACGTCGAGAAACGTTTGTTTCTGCTAGCGCTGTGATTCTACACATGTATTTGCTGAACGGTGAAAGCGCACAGTAATGCACTTTTCTCCTAGCAAATACACTGTTTCTAAGGAAATGGGAACACACTGAGGAGACACTTGTGGGAGCTACAGTGACTAAAACTGAGCTTCCCTACGCAGAGGGAAGCAAGAGAAATGCTGATTTCATCAAGCCCAGTTACATACTCAGAATCTGTACTACTGCACAAATAGGCATGTCTCTTTAGGCAAAAACCTCATTTCTGACAAAGTTGCCCAAATGCATCTCAGAAGTGTGCAACTTGTTCATGGAGTTAGAAAACGTCGAGAAACAGTCTTTTCTGCTAGCGCTGTGCTTCTACACATGTATTTGCTGAATGGTGAAAGCGCACAGTAATGCACTTTTCTCCCAGCAAATGCACTGTTTCTAAGGAAATGGGAACACACTGAGGAGACACTTGTGGGAGCTACTGTGACTAAATCTGAGCGTCCCTACGCACAGGGAAGCAAGAGAAATGCTGATTTCATCAAGCCCAGTTACATACTCAGAATCTGTACTACTGCACAAATAGGCATGTTTCTTTAGGCAAAAAACTCATTTCTGACAAAGTTGGCCAAATGCATCTCAGAAGTGTGAAACTTGTTCCCTGAGTTAGAAAACGTCGAGAAACGGTCGTATCTGCTAGAGCTGTGCTTCTACACATGTATTTGCTGAACGGTGAAAGCGCACAGTAATGCACTTTTCTCCCAGCAAATACACTGTTTCTAAGGAAATGGAACACACTGAGAAGACACTTGTGGGAGCTACTGTGACTAAAACTGAGCTTCCGTATGCACAGGGAAGCAAGAGAAATGCTGATTTCATCAAGCCCAGTTACATACTCAGAATCTGTACTACTGCGCAAATAGGCATGTCTCTTTAGGCAAAAAACTCATTTCTGACAAAGTTGCCCAAATGCATCTCAGAAGTGTGCAACTTGTTCCCTGAGTTAGAAAACGTCGAGAAACGATCGTATCTGCTAGAGCTGTGCTTCTACACATGTATTTGCTGAACGGTGAAAGCGCACAGTAATGCACTTTTCTCCCAGCAAATACACTGTTTCTAAGGAAATGGGAACACACTGAGGAGACACTTGTGGGAGCTACTGTGACTAAAACTGAGCTTCCCTACGCACAGGGAAGCAAGAGAAATGCTGATTTCACCAAGCCCAGTTACATACACAGAATCTGTACTACTGGGCAAATAGGCATGTCTCTTTAGGCAAAAAACTCATTTCTGACAAAGTTGCCCAAATGCATCTCAGAAGTGTGCAACTTGTTCCCTGAGTTAGAAAACGTCGAGAAACGGTCGTTTCTGCTACCGCTGTGCTTCTACACATGTACTTGCTGAACGGTGAAAGCGCACAGTAATGCACTTTTCTCCCAGCAAATACACTGTTTCTAAGGAAATGGGAACACACTGAGGAGACACTTGTGGGAGCTACTGGGACTAAAACTGAGCTTCCCTACGCACAGGGAAGCAAGAGAAATGCTGATTTCATCAAGCCCAGTTACATACTCAGAATCTGTACTACTGCGCAAATAGGCATGTCTCTTTAGGCAAAAAACTCATTTCTGACAAATTTGCCCGAATGCATCTCAGAAGTGTGCAACTTGTTCCCTGAGTTAGAAAACGTCGAGAAACGTTCGTTTCTGCTAGCGCTGTGCTTCTACACATGTACTTGCTGAACGGTGAAAGCGCACAGTAATGCACTTTTCTCCCAGCAAATACTCTGTTTCGAAGGAAATGGGAACACACTGAGGAGACACTTGTGGGAGCTGCAGTGACTAAAACTGAGCTTCCCTACGCACAGGGAAGCAAGAGAAATGCTGATTTCATCAAGCCCAGTTACATACTCAGAATCTGTACTACTGCGCAAATAGGCATGTCTCTGTAGGCAAAAAACTCATTTCTGACAAAGTTGCCCAAATGCATCTCAGAAGTGTGCAACTTGTTCCCTGAGTTAGAAAACGTCGAGAAACGTTCGTTTCTGCTAGCGCTGTGCTTCTACACATGTATTTGCTAAACGGTGAAAGCGCACAGTAATGCACTTTTCTCCCAGCAAATACATTGTTTCTATGGAAATGGGAACACAAGGAGGAGACACCTGTGGGAGCGACTGTGACTAAAACTGAGCTTCCCTACGCACAGGGAAGCAAGAGAAATGCTGATTTCATCAAGCCCAGTTACATACTCAGAATCTGTACTACTGCGCAAATAGGCATGTCTCTGTAGGCAAAAAACTCATTTCTGACAAAGTTGCCTAAATGCATCTCAGAAGTGTGCAACTTGTTCCCTGAGTTAGAAAACGTCGAGAAACGTTCGATTCTGCTAGCGCTGTGCTTCTACACATGTATTTGCTGAACGGTGAAAGCGCACAGTAATGCACTTTTCTCCCAGCAAATACACTATTTCTAAGGAAATGGGAACACACTGAGGAGACACTTGTGGGAGCTACTGTGACTAAAACTGAGCTTCCCTACGCACAGGGAAGCAAGAGAAATGCTGATTTCATCAAGCCCAGTTACATACTCAGAATCTGTACTACTGCGCAAATAGGCATGTCTCTTTAGGCAAAAAACTCATTCCTGACAACGTTGCCCAAATGCATCTCAGAAGTGTGCAACTTGTTCCCTGAGTTAGAAAACGTCGAGAAACGTTCGTTTCTGCTAGCGCTGTGCTTCTACAGATGTACTTGCTGAACGGTGAAAGCGCACAGTAATGCACTTTTCTCCCAGCAAATACACTGTTTCTAAGGAAATGGGAACACACTGAGGAGACACTTGTGGGAGCTACTGTGACTAGAACTGACCTTCCCTACGCACAGGGAAGCAAGAGAAATGCTGATTTCACCAAGCCCAGTTACATACTCAGAATCTGTACTACTGCGCAAATAGGCATGTCTCTATAGGCAAAAAACTCATTTCTGACAAAGTTGCCCAAATGCATCTCAGAAGTGTGCAACTTGTTCCCTGAGTTAGAAAACGTCGAGAAACGTTCGTTTCTGCTAGCGCTGTGCTTCTACACATGTACTTGCTGAACGGTGAAAGCGCACAGTAATGCACTTTTCTCCCAGCAAATACACTGTATCTATAGAAATGGGAACACACTGAGGAGACACCTGTGGAAGCGACTGTGACTAAAACTGAGCTTCCCTACGCACAGGGAAGCAAGAGAAATGCTGATTTCATCAAGCCCAGTTACATACTCAGAATCTGTACTACTGCGCAAATAGGCATGTCTCTGTAGGCAAAAAACTCATTTCTGACAAAGTTGCCCAAATGCATCTCAGAAGTGTGCAACTTGTTCCCTGAGTTAGAAAACGTCGAGAAATGGTCTTTTCTCCTAGTGCTGTTCTTCTACACATGTACTTGCTGAACGGTGAAAGCGCACAGTAATGCACTTTTCTCCCAGCAAATACACTGTTTCTAAAGAAATGGGAACACACAGAGGAGAAACTTGTGGCTGCTACTGTGACTAAAACTGAGCTTCCCTACGCACAGGGAAGCTAGAGAAATGCTGATTTCATCAAGCCCAGTTACACACTCAAAATCTGTACTACTGCGCAAATAGGCATGTCTCTTTAGGCAAAAAACTCATTTCTGACAAAGTTGCCCAAATGCGTCTCAGAAGTGTGCAACTTGTTCCCTGAGTTAGAAAACGTCGAGAAACGGTCGTATCTGCTAGCGCTGTGCTTCTACCCATGTATTTGCTGAACGGTTAAAGCGCACAGTAATGCACTTTTCTCCCAGCATATACACTGTTTCTAAGGATATGGGAACACACTGAGGAGACACTTGTGGGAGCTACTGTGACTAAAACTGAGCTTCCCTATGCACAGGGAAGCAAGAGAAATGCTGATTTCATCAAGCCCAGTTACATACTCAGAATCTGTACTACTGCGCAAATAGGCATGTCTCTTTAGGCAAAAAACTCATTTCTGACAGAGTTAGCCAAATGAATCTCGGAAGTGTGCAACTTGTTCCCTGAGTTAGAAAACGTCGAGAAACGGTCGTTTCTGGTAGCGCTGTGCTTCTACACATGTATTTGCTGAACGGTGAAAGAGCACAGTAATGTACTTTCTCCCAGCAAATACACTGTTTCTAAGGAAATGGGAACACACTGAGTAGACACTTGTGGGAGCTACTGTGACTAAAACTGAGCTTCCCTACGCACAGGGAAGCAAGAGAAATGCTGATTTCATCAAGCCCAGTTACATACTCAGAATCTGTACTACTGCGCAAATAGGCATGTCTCTGTAGGCAAAAAACTCATTTCTGACAAAGTTGCCCAAATGCATCTCAGAAGTGTGCAACTTGTTCCCTGAGTTAGAAAACGTCGAGAAACGGTCATATCTGCTAACGCTGTGCTTCTACACATGTATTTGCTGAACGGTGAAAGCGCACAGTAATGCACTTTTTTCCCAGCAAATACACTGTTTCTAAGGAAATGGGAACACACTGAGGAGACACTTGTGGGAGCTACTGTGACTAAAACTGAGCTTTCCTACGCACAGGGAAGCTAGAGAAATGCTGATTTCATCAAGCCCAGTTACATATTCAGAATCTGTACTACTGCGCAAATAGGCATGTCTCTTTAGGCAAAAAACTCATTTCTGACAAAGTTGCCCAAATGCATCGCAGAAGTGTGCAACTTGTTCCCTGAGTTAGAAAACGTCGAGAAACGTTCGTTTCTGCTAGCGCTGTGCTTCTACACATGTATTTGCTGAACGGTGAAAGCGCACAGTAATACACTTTTCTCCCAGCAAATACACTGTTTCTAAGGAAATGGGAACACACTGAGGAGACACTTGTGGGAGCTACTGTGACTAAAACTGAGCTTCCCTATGCACAGGGAAGCAAGAGAAATGCTGATTTCATCAAGCCCAGTTACATACTCAGAATCTGTACGACTGCGCGAATAGGCATGTCTCTTTAGGCAAAAAACTCATTTCTGACAAAGTTGCCCAAATGCATCTCAGAAGTGTGCAACTTGTTCCCTGAGTTAGAAAACGTCGAGAAACGGTCGTATCTGCTAGCGCTGTGCTTCTACCCATGTATTTGCTGAACGGTGAAAGCACACAGTAATGCACTTTTCTCCCAGCAGATACACTGTTTCTAAGGAAATGGGAACACACTGAGGAGACACTTGTGGGAGCTACTGTGACTAAAACTGAGCTTCCCTACACACAGGGAAGCAAGAGAAATGCTGATTTCATCAAGCCCAATTACATACTCAGAATCTGTACTACTGCGCAAAAAGGCATGTCTCTTTAGGCAAAAAACTCATTTCTGACAAAGTTGTCCAAATGCATCTCAGAAGTGTGCCACTTATTCCCTGAGTTAGAAAACGTTGAGAAACGGTCGTTTCAGCTAGCGCTGTGCTTCGACACATGTATTTGCTGAACGGTGAAAGCGCACAGTGATGCACTTTTCTCCCAGCAAATACACTGTTTCTAAGGAACAGGTAACACACTGAGGAGACACTTGTGGGAGCTACTGTGACTAAAACTGAGCTTCCCTATGCACAGGGAAGCGAGAGAAATGCTGATTTCATCAAGCCCAGTTACATACTCAGAATCTGTACTACTGCGCAAATAGGCATGTCTCTGTAGGCAAAAAACTCTTTTCTGACAAAGTTGCCCAAATGCATCTCAGAAGTGTTCAACTTGTTCCCTGAGTTAGAAAATGTCGAGAAACGGTCGTTTCTGCTAGCGCTGTGCTTCTACACATGTATTTGCTGAACGGTGAAAGCGCACAGTAATGCATTTTTCTCCCAGCAAATACACTGTTTCTAAGGAAATGGGAACATACTGAGGAGACACTTGTGGGAGCTACTGTGACTAAAACTGAGTTTCCCTATGCACAGGGAAGCAAGAGAAATGCTGATTTCATCAAGCCCAGTAACATACTCAGAATCTGTACTACTGCGCAAATAGGCATGTCTCTTTAGGCAAAAAACTCATTTCTGACAAAGTTGCCCAAATGCATCTCAGAAGTGTGCCACTTGTTCCCTGAGTTAGAAAACGTCGAGAAACGGTCGTTTCAGCTAGCGCTGTGCTTCTACACATGTATTTGCTGAACGGTGAAAGCGCACAGTGATGCACTTTTCTCCCAGCAAATACACTGTTTCTAAGGAACAGGTAACACACTGAGGAGACACTTGTGGGAGCTACTGTGACTAAAACTGAGCTTCCCTATGCACAGGGAAGCGAGAGAAATGCTGATTTCATCAAGCCCAGTTACATACTCAGAATCTGTACTACTGCGCAAATAGGCATGTCTCTGTAGGCAAAAAACTCTTTTCTGACAAAGTTGCCCAAATGCATCTCAGAAGTGTGCAACTTGTTCCCTGAGTTAGAAAACGTCGAGAAACGGTCGTTTCTGCTAGCGCTGTGCTTCTACACATGTATTTGCTGAACGGTGAAAGCGCACAGTAATGCACTTTTCTCCCAGCAAATACACTGTTTCTAAGGAAATTGGATCACACTGAGGAGACACTTGTGGGAGCTACTGTGACTAAAACTGAGCTTCCCTACGCACAGGGAAGCAAGAGAAATGCTGATTTCATCAAGCCCAGTTACATACTCAGAATCTGTACTACTGCGCAAATAGGCATGTCTCTTTAGGCAAAAAACTCATTTCTGACAAAGTTGCCCAAATGCATCTCAGAAGTGTGCAACTTGTTCCCTGAGTTAGAAAACGTCGAGAAACGGTCGTTTCTGCTAGTGCTGTGCTTCTACACATGTATTTGCAGAACGGTAAAAGCGCACAGTAATGCACTTTTCTCCCAGCAAATACAGTGTTTCTAAGGAAATGGGAAGACACTGAGGAGACACTTGTGGGAGGTACTGTGACTAAAACTGAGCTTCCCTACGCACAGGGAAGCAAGAGAAATGCTGATTTCATCAAGCCCAGTTACATACTCAGAATCTGTACTACTGCGCAAATAGGCATGTCTCTGTAGGCAAAAAACTCATTTCTGACAGAGTTGCCCAAATGCATCTCAGAAGTGTGCAATTTGTTTCCTGAGTTAGAAAACATCGAGAAACGGTCGTTTCTGCTAGCGCTGTGCTTCTACACATGTATTTGCTGAACGGTGAAAGCGCACAGTAATGCACTTTTCTCCCAGCAAATACACTGTTTCTAAGGAAATGGGAACACACTGAGGAGACACTTGTGGGAGCTCCTGTGACTAAAACTGAGCTTCCCTACGCACAGGGAAGCAAGAGAAATGCTGATTTCATCAAGCCCAGTTACATACTCAGAATCTGTACTACTGCGCAAATAGGCATGTCTCTGTAGGCAAAAAACTCATTTCTGACAAAGTTGCCCAAATGCATCTCAGAAGTGTGCAACTTGTTCCCTGAGTTAGAAAACGATGAGAAACGGTCGTTTCTGCTAGCGCTGTGCTTATACACATGTATTTGCAGAACGGTGAAAGCGCACAGTAATGCACTTTTCTCCCAGCAAATACACTGTTTCTAAGGAAATGGGAACACACTGAGGAGACACTTGTGGGAGCTACTGTGACTAAAACTGAGCTTCCCTACGCACAGGGAAGCAAGAGAAATGCTGATTTCATCAAGCCCAGTTACATACTCAGAATCTGTACTACTGCGCAAATAGGCATGTCTCTGTTGGCAAAAAATTCATTTCTGACAAAGTTGCCCAAATGCATCTCAGAAGTGTGCAACTTGTTCCCTGAGTTAGAAAACGTCGAGAAACGTTAGTTTCTGCTAGCGCTGTGCTTCTACACATGTATTTGCTGAACGGTGAAAGCACACAGTAATGCACTTTTCTCCCAGCAAATACACTGTTTCTAAGGAAATGGGAACACACTGAGGAGACACTTGTGGGAGCTACTGTGACTAAAACTGAGCTTCCCTACGCACAGGGAAGCAAGAGAAATGCTGATTTCATCAAGCCCAGTTACATACTCAGAATCTGTACTACTGCGCAAATAGGCATGTCTCTTTAGGCAAAAGACTCATTTCTGACAAAGTTGCCCAAATGCATCTCAGAAGTGTGCAACTTGTTCCCTGAGTTAGAAAACGTCGAGAAACGGTCGTTTCTGCTAGCACTGTGCTCCTACACATGTATTTGCTGAACGGTGAAAGCGCACAGTTGCAGTTTTCTCCCAGCAAATACACTGTTTCTAAGGAAATGGGAACACACTAAAGAGACACTTGTGGGAGCTACTGTGTCTAAAACTGAGCTTCCCTACGCACAGGGAAGCAAGAGAAATGCTGATTTCATCAAGCCCAGTTACATACTCAGAATCTGTACTACTGCGCAAATAGGCATGTCTCTGTAGGCAAAAAACTCATTTCTGACAAAGTTGCCCAAATGCATCTCAGAAGTGTGCAACTTGTTCCCTGAATTAGAAAACTTCGAGAAACGGTCGTATCTGCTAGCGCTGTGCTTCTACACATGTATTTGCAGAACGGTAAAAGCGCACAGTAATGCACTTTTCTCCCAGCAAATACAGTGTTTCTAAGGAAATGGGAAGACACTGAGGAGACACTTGTGGGAGCTACTGTGACTAAAACTGAGCTTCCCTACGCACAGGGAAGCAAGAGAAATGCTGATTTCATCAAGCCCAGTTACATACTCAGAATCTGTACTACTGCGCAAATAGGCATGTCTCTGTAGGCAAAAAACTCATTTCTGACAGAGTTGCCCAAATGCATCTCAGAAGTGTGCAATTTGTTTCCTGAGTTAGAAAACATCGAGAAACGGTCGTTTCTGCTAGCGCTGTGCTTCTACACATGTATTTGCTGAACGGTGAAAGCGCACAGTAATGCACTTTTCTCCCAGCAAATACACTGTTTCTAAGGAAATGGGAACACACTGAGGAGACACTTGTGGGAGCTCCTGTGACTAAAACTGAGCTTCCCTACGCACAGGGAAGCAAGAGAAATGCTGATTTCATCAAGCCCAGTTACATACTCAGAATCTGTACTACTGCGCAAATAGGCATGTCTCTGTAGGCAAAAAACTCATTTCTGACAAAGTTGCCCAAATGCATCTCAGAAGTGTGCAACTTGTTCCCTGAGTTAGAAAACGATGAGAAACGGTCGTTTCTGCTAGCGCTGTGCTTCTACACATGTATTTGCAGAACGGTGAAAGCGCACAGTAATGCACTTTTCTCCCAGCAAATACACTGTTTCTAAGGAAATGGGAACACACTGAGGAGACACTTGTGGGAGCTACTGTGACTAAAACTGAGCTTCCCTACGCACAGGGAAGCAAGAGAAATGCTGATTTCATCAAGCCCAGTTACATACTCAGAATCTGTACTACTGCGCAAATAGGCATGTCTCTGTTGGCAAAAAATTCATTTCTGACAAAGTTGCCCAAATGCATCTCAGAAGTGTGCAACTTGTTCCCTGAGTTAGAAAACGTCGAGAAACGTTAGTTTCTGCTAGCGCTGTGCTTCTACACATGTATTTGCTGAACGGTGAAAGCACACAGTAATGCACTTTTCTCCCAGCAAATACACTGTTTCTAAGGAAATGGGAACACACTGAGGAGACACTTGTGGGAGCTACTGTGACTAAAACTGAGCTTCCCTACGCACAGGGAAGCAAGAGAAATGCTGATTTCATCAAGCCCAGTTACATACTCAGAATCTGTACTACTGCGCAAATAGGCATGTCTCTTTAGGCAAAAGACTCATTTCTGACAAAGTTGCCCAAATGCATCTCAGAAGTGTGCAACTTGTTCCCTGAGTTAGAAAACGTCGAGAAACGGTCGTTTCTGCTAGCGCTGTGCTCCTACACATGTATTTGCTGAACGGTGAAAGCGCACAGTTGCAGTTTTCTCCCAGCAAATACACTGTTTCTAAGGAAATGGGAACACACTAAAGAGACACTTGTGGGAGCTACTGTGTCTAAAACTGAGCTTCCCTACGCACAGGGAAGCAAGAGAAATGCTGATTTCATCAAGCCCAGTTACATACTCAGAATCTGTACTACTGCGCAAATAGGCATGTCTCTGTAGGCAAAAAACTCATTTCTGACAAAGTTGCCCAAATGCATCTCAGAAGTGTGCAACTTGTTCCCTGAGTTAGAAAACTTCGAGAAACGGTCGTATCTGCTAGCGCTGTGCTTCTACACATGTATTTGCAGAACGGTAAAAGCGCACAGTAATGCACTTTTCTCCCAGCAAATACAGTGTTTCTAAGGAAATGGGAAGACACTGAGGAGACACTTGTGGGAGCTACTGTGACTAAAACTGAGCTTCCCTACGCACAGGGAAGCAAGAGAAATGCTGATTTCATCAAGCCCAGTTACATACTTAGAATCTGTACTACTGCGCAAATAGGCATGTCTCTGTAGGCAAAAAACTCATTTCTGACAGAGTTGCCCAAATGCATCTCAGAAGTGTGCAATTTGTTCCCTGAGTTAGAAAACGTCGAGAAACGGTCGTTTCTGCTAGCGCTGTGCTTCTACACATGTATTTGCTGAACGGTGAAAGCGCACAGTAATGCACTTTTCTCCCAGCAAATACACTGTTTCTAAGGAAATGGGAACACACTGAGGAGACACTTGTGGGAGCTCCTGTGACTAAAACTGAGCTTCCCTACGCACAGGGAAGCAAGAGAAATGCTGATTTCATCAAGCCCAGTTACATACTCAGAATCTGTACTACTGCGCAAATAGGCATGTCTCTGTAGGCAAAAAACTCATTTCTGACAAAGTTGCCCAAATGCATCTCAGAAGTGTGCAACTTGTTCCCTGAGTTAGAAAACGATGAGAAACGGTCGTTTCTGCTAGCGCTGTGCTTCTACACATGTATTTGCAGAACGGTGAAAGCGCACAGTAATGCACTTTTCTCCCAGCAAATACACTGTTTCTAAGGAAATGGGAACACACTGAGGAGACACTTGTGGGAGCTACTGTGACTAAAACTGAGCTTCCCTACGCACAGGGAAGCAAGAGAAATGCTGATTTCATCAAGCCCAGTTACATACTCAGAATCTGTACTACTGCGCAAATAGGCATGTCACTGTTGGCAAAAAATTCATTTCTGACAAAGTTGCCCAAATGCATCTCAGAAGTGTGCAACTTGTTCCCTGAGTTAGAAAACGTCGAGAAACGGTCGTTTCTGCTAGCGCTGTGCTCCTACACATGTATTTGCTGAACGGTGAAAGCGCACAGTAATGCAGTTTTCTCCCAGCAAATACACTGTTTCTAAGGAAATGGGAACACACTAAAGAGACACTTGTGGGAGCTACTGTGTCTAAAACTGAGCTTCCCTACGCACAGGGAAGCAAGAGAAATGCTGATTTCATCAAGCCCAGTTACATACTCAGAATCTGTACTACTGCGCAAATAGGCATGTCTCTGTAGGCAAAAAACTCATTTCTGACAAAGTTGCCCAAATGCATCTCAGAAGTGTGCAACTTGTTCCCTGAGTTAGAAAACGTCGAGAAACGGTCGTTTCTGCTAGCGCTGTGCTTCTACACATGTATTTGCAGAACGGTAAAAGCGCACAGTAATGCACTTTTCTCCCAGCAAATACACTGTTTCTAAGGAACTGGGAACACACTGAGGAGACACTTGTGGGAGCTACTGTGACTAAAAGTGAGCTTCCCTACGCACAGGGAAGCAAGAGAAATGCTGATTTCATCAAGCCCAGTTACATACTCAGAATCTGTACTACTGCGCAAATAGGCATGTCTCTGTAGGCAAAAAACTCATTTCTGACAAAGTTGCCCAAATGCATCTCAGAAGTGTGCAACTTGTTCCCTGAGTTAGAAAACATCGAGAAACGGTCGTTTCTGCTAGCGCTGTGCTTCTACACATGTATTTGCTGAACGGTGAAAGCGCACAGTAATGCACTTTTCTCCCAGCAAATACACTGTTTCTAAGGAACTGGGAACACACTGAGGAGATACTTGTGGGAGCTCCTGTGACTAAAACTGAGCTTCCCTACGCACAGGGAAGCAAGAGAAATGCTGATTTCATCAAGCCCAGTTACATACTCAGAATCTGTACTACTGCGCAAATAGGCATGTCTCTGTAGGCAAAAAACTCATTTCTGACAAAGTTGCCCAAATGCATCTCAGAAGTGTGCAACTTGTTCCCTGAGTTAGAAAACGTTGAGAAACGGTCGTTTCTGCTAGCGCTGTGCTTCTACACATGTATTTGCAGAACGGTAAAAGCGCACAGTAATGCACTTTTCTCCCAGCAAATACACTGTTTCTAAGGAAATGGTAATACACTGAGGAGACACTTGTGGGAGCTACTGTGACTAAAACTGAGCTTCCCTACGCACAGGGAAGCAAGAGAAATGCTGATTTCATCAAGCCCAGTTACATACTCAGAATCTGTACTACTGCGCAAATAGGCATGTCTCTGTAGGCAAAAAACTCATTTCTGACAGAGTTGCCCAAATGCATCTCAGAAGTGTGCAACTTGTTCCCTGAGTTAGAAAACATCGAGAAACGGTCGTTTCTGCTAGCGCTGTGCTTCTACACATGTATTTGCTGAACGGTGAAAGCGCACAGTAATGCACTTTTCTCCCAGCAAATACACTGTTTCTAAGGAAATGGGAACACACTGAGGAGACACTTGTGGGAGCTCCTGTGACTAAAACTGAGCTTCCCTACGCACAGGGAAGCAAGAGAAATGCTGATTTCATCAAGCCCAGTTACATACTCAGAATCTGTACTACTGCGCAAATAGGCATGTCTCTGTAGGCAAAAAACTCATTTCTGACAAAGTTGCCCAAATGCATCTCAGAAGTGTGCAACTTGTTCCCTGAGTTAGAAAACGTCGAGAAACGTTAGTTTCTGCTAGCGCTGTGCTTCTACACATGTATTTGCTGAACGGTGAAAGCACACAGTAATGCACTTTTCTCCCAGCAAATACACTGTTTCTAAGGAAATGGGAACACACTGAGGAGACACTTGTGGGAGCTACTGTGACTAAAACTGAGCTTCCCTACGCCCACGGAAGCAAGAGAAATGCTGATTTCATCAAGCCCAGTTACATACTCAGAATCTGTACTACTGCGCAAATAGGCATGTCTCTGTAGGCAAAAAACTCATTTCTGACAAAGTTGCCCAAATGCATCTCAGAAGTGTGCAACTTGTTCCCTGAGTTAGAAAACGTCGAGAAACGGTCGTTTCTGCTAGCGCTGTGCTTCTACACATGTATTTGCAGAACGGTAAAAGCGCACAGTAATGCACTTTTCTCCCAGCAAATACACTGTTTCTAAGGAACTGGGAACACACTGAGGAGACACTTGTGGGAGCTACTGTGACTAAAAGTGAGCTTCCCTACGCACAGGGAAGCAAGAGAAATGCTGATTTCATCAAGCCCAGTTACATACTCAGAATCTGTACTACTGCGCAAATAGGCATGTCTCTGTAGGCAAAAAACTCATTTCTGACAAAGTTGCCCAAATGCATCTCAGAAGTGTGCAACTTGTTCCCTGAGTTAGAAAACGTCGAGAAACGGTCGTTTCTGCTAGCGCTGTGCTTCTACACATGTATTTGCTGAACGGTGAAAGCGCACAGTAATGCACTTTTCTCCCAGCAAATACACTGTTTCTAAGGAACTGGGAACACACTGAGGAGATACTTGTGGGAGCTCCTGTGACTAAAACTGAGCTTCCCTACGCACAGGGAAGCAAGAGAAATGCTGATTTCATCAAGCCCAGTTACATACTCAGAATCTGTACTACTGCGCAAATAGGCATGTCTCTGTAGGCAAAAAACTCATTTCTGACAAAGTTGCCCAAATGCATCTCAGAAGTGTGCAACTTGTTCCCTGAGTTAGAAAACGTCGAGAAACGGTCGTTTCTGCTAGCGCTGTGCTTCTACACATGTATTTGCTGAACGGTGAAAGCGCACAGTAATGCACTTTTCTCCCAGCAAATACACTGTTTCTAAGGAAATGGGAACACACTGAGGAGACACTTGTGGGAGCTACTGTGACTAAAACTGAGCTTCCCTACGCACAGGGAAGCAAGAGAAATGCTGATTTCATCAAGCCCAGTTACATACTCAGAATCTGTACTACTGCGCAAATAGGCATGTCTCTGTAGGCAAAAAATTCATTTCTCACAAAGTTGCCCAAATGCATCTCAGAAGTGTGCAACTTGTTCCCTGAGTTAGAAAACGTCGAGAAACGTTAGTTTCTGCTAGCGCTGTGCTTCTACACATGTATTTGCTGAACGGTGAAAGCACACAGTAATGCACTTTTCTCCCAGCAAATACACTGTTTCTAAGGAAATGGGAACACACTGAGGAGACACTTGTGGGAGCTACTGTGACTAAAACTGAGCTTCCCTACGCCCACGGAAGCAAGAGAAATGCTGATTTCATCAAGCCCAGTTACATACTCAGAATCTGTACTACTGCGCAAATAGGCATGTCTCTTTAGGCAAAAGACTCATTTCTGACAAAGTTGCCCAAATGCATCTCAGAAGTGTGCAACTTGTTCCCTGAGTTAGAAAACGTCGAGAAACGTTCGTTTCTGCTAGCGCTGTGCTCCTACACATGTATTTGCTGAACGGTGAAAGCGCACAGTAATGCAGTTTTCTCCCAGCAAATACACTGTTTCTAAGGAAATGGGAACACACTGAGGAGTCACTTGTGGGAGCTACTGTGACTAAAACTGAGCTTCCCTACGCACAGGGAAGCAAGAGAAATGCTGATTTCATCAAGCCCAGTTACATACTCAGAATCTGTACTACTGCGCAAATAGGCATGTCTCTGTAGGCAAAAAACTCATTTCTGACAAAGTTGCCCAAATGCATCTCAGAAGTGTGCAACTTGTTCCCTGAGTTAGAAAACGTCGAGAAACGGTCGTTTCTGCTAGCGCTGTGCTTCTACACATGTATTTGCAGAACGGTGAAAGCGCACAGTAATGCACTTTTCTCCCAGCAAATACACTGTTTCTAAGGAACTGGGAACACACTGAGGAGACACTTGTGGGAGCTACTGTGACTAAAACTGAGCTTCCCTACGCACAGGGAAGCAAGAGAAATGCTGATTTCATCAAGCCCAGTTACATACTCAGAATCTGTACTACTGCGCAAATAGGCATGTCTCTGTAGGCAAAAAACTCATTTCTGACAAAGTTGCCCAAATGCATCTCAGAAGTGTGCAACTTGTTCCCTGAGTTAGAAAACATCGAGAAACGGTCGTTTCTGCTAGCGCTGTGCTTCTACACATGTATTTGCTGAACGGTGAAAGCGCACAGTAATGCACTTTTCTCCCACAAATACACTGTTTCTAAGGAACTGGGAACACACTGAGGAGACACTTGTGGGAGCTACTGTGACTAAAACTGAGCTTCCCTATGCACAGGGAAGCAAGAGAAATGCTGATTTCATCAAGCCCAGTTACATACTCAGAATCTGTACTACTGCGCAAATAGGCATGTCTCTGTAGGCAAAAAACTCATTTCTGACAAAGTTGCCAAAATGCATCTCAGAAGTGTGCAACTTGTTCCCTGAGTTAGAAAACATCGAGAAACGTTCGTTTCTGCTAGCGCTGTGCTTCTACACATGTATTTGCTGAACGGTGAAAGCACACAGTAATGCACTTTTCTCCCAGCAAATACACTGTTTCTAAGGAAATGGGAACACACTGAGGAGACACTTGTGGGAGCTACTGTGACTAAAACTGAGCTTCCCTACGCACAGGGAAGCAAGAGAAATGCTGATTTCATCAAGCCCAGTTACATACTCAGAATCTGTACTACTGCGCAAATAGGCATGTCTCTTTAGGCAAAAGACTCATTTCTGACAAAGTTGCCCAAATGCATCTCAGAAGTGTGCAACTTGTTCCCTGAGTTAGAAAATGTCGAGAAACGGTCATTTCTGCTAGCGCTCTGCTTCTACACATGTATTTGCTGAACGGTGAAAGCGCACAGTAATGCAGTTTTCTCCCAGCAAATACACTGTTTCTAAGGAAATGGGAACACACTGAGGAGACACTTGTGGGAGCTACTGTGACTAAAACTGAGCTTCCCTACGCACAGGGAAGCAAGAGAAATGCTGATTTCATCAAGCCCAGTTACATACTCAGAATCTGTACTACTGCGCAAATAGGCATGTCTCTGTAGGCAAAAAACTCATTTCTGACAAAGTTGCCCAAATGCATCTCAGAAGTGTGCAACTTGTTCCCTGAGTTAGAAAACGTCGAGAAACGGTCGTTTCTGCTAGCGCTGTGCTTCTACACATGTATTTGCAGAACGATGAAAGCGCACAGTAATGCACTTTTCTCCCAGCAAATACACTGTTTCTAAGGAACTGGGAACACACTGAGGAGACACTTGTGGGAGCTACTGTGACTAAAACTGAGCTTCCCTACGCACAGGGAAGCAAGAGAAATGCTGATTTCATCAAGCCCAGTTACATACTCAGAATCTGTACTACTGCGCAAATAGGCATGTCTCTGTAGGCAAAAAACTCATTTCTGACAAAGTTGCCCAAATGCATCTCAGAAGTGTGCAACTTGTTCCCTGAGTTAGAAAACATCGAGAAACGGTCGTTTCTGCTAGCGCTGTGCTTCTACACATGTATTTGCTGAACGGTGAAAGCTCACAGTAATGCACTTTTCTCACAGCAAATACACTGTTTCTAAGGAACTGGGAACACACTGAGGAGACACTTGTGGGAGCTACTGTGACTAAAACTGAGCTTCCCTACGCACAGGGAAGTAAGAGAAATGCTGATTTCATCAAGCCCAGTTACATACTCAGAATCTGTACTACTGCGCAAATAGGCATGTCTCTGTAGGCAAAAAACTCATTTCTGACAAAGTTGCCAAAATGCATCTCAGAAGTGTGCAACTTGTTCCCTGAGTTAGAAAACATCGAGAAACGGTCGTTTCTGCTAGCGCTGTGCTTCTACACATGTATTTGCTGAACGGTGAAAGCACACAGTAATGCACTTTTCTCCCAGCAAATACACTGTTTCTAAGGAAATGGGAACACACTGAGGAGACACTTGTGGGAGCTACTGTGACTAAAACTGAGCTTCCCTACGCACAGGGAAGCAAGAGAAATGCTGATTTCATCAAGCCCAGTTACATACTCAGAATCTGTACTACTGCGCAAATAGGCATGTCTCTGTAGGCAAAAAACTCATTTCTGACAAAGTTGCCCAAATGCATCTCAGAAGTGTGCAACTTGTTCCCTGAGTTAGAAAACATCGAGAAACGGTCGTTTCTGCTAGCGCTGTGCTTCTACACATGTATTTGCTGAACGGTGAAAGCGCACAGTAATGCACTTTTCTCCCAGCAAATACACTGTTTCTAAGGAACTGGGAACACACTGAGGAGACACTTGTGGGAGCTACTGTGACTAAAACTGAGCTTCCCTACGCACAGGGAAGCAAGAGAAATGCTGATTTCATCAAGCCCAGTTACATACTCAGAATCTGTACTACTGCGCAAATAGGCATGTCTCTGTAGGCAAAAAACTCATTTCTGACAAAGTTGCCAAAATGCATCTCAGAAGTGTGCAACTTGTTCCCTGAGTTAGAAAACATCGAGAAACGGTCGTTTCTGCTAGCGCTGTGCTTCTACACATGTATTTGCTGAACGGTGAAAGCGCACAGTAATGCACTTTTCTCCCAGCAAATACACTGTTTCTAAGGAAATGGGAACACACTGAGGAGACACTTGTGGGAGCTACTGTGACTAAAACTGAGCTTCCCTACGCACAGGGAAGCAAGAGAAATGCTGATTTCATCAAGCCCAGTTACATACTCAGAATCTGTACTACTGCGCAAATAGGCATGTCTCTGTAGGCAAAAAACTCATTTCTGACAAAGTTGCCCAAATGCATCTCAGAAGTGTGCAACTTGTTCCCTGAGTTAGAAAACGTCGAGAAACGGTCGTTTCTGCTAGCGCTGTGCTTCTACACATGTATTTGCAGAACGGTGAAAGCGCACAGTAATGCACTTTTCTCCCAGCAAATACACTGTTTCTAAGGAACTGGGAACACACTGAGGAGACACTTGTGGGAGCTACTGTGACTAAAACTGAGCTTCCCTACGCACAGGGAAGTAAGAGAAATGCTGATTTCATCAAGCCCAGTTACATACTCAGAATCTGTACTACTGCGCAAATAGGCATGTCTCTGTAGGCAAAAAACTCATTTCTGACAAAGTTGCCCAAATGCATCTCAGAAGTGTGCAACTTGTTCCCTGAGTTAGAAAACGTCGAGAAACGGTCGTTTCTGCTAGCGCTGTGCTCCTACACATGTATTTGCTGAACGGTGAAAGCGCACAGTAATGCAGTTTTCTCCCAGCAAATACACTGTTTCTAAGGAAATGGGAACACACTGAGGAGTCACTTGTGGGAGCTACTGTGACTAAAACTGAGCTTCCCTACGCACAGGGAAGCAAGAGAAATGCTGATTTCATCAAGCCCAGTTACATACTCAGAATCTGTACTACTGCGCAAATAGGCATGTCTCTGTAGGCAAAAAACTCATTTCTGACAAAGTTGCCCAAATGCATCTCAGAAGTGTGCAACTTGTTCCCTGAGTTAGAAAACGTCGAGAAACGGTCGTTTCTGCTAGCGCTGTGCTTCTACACATGTATTTGCAGAACGGTGAAAGCGCACAGTAATGCACTTTTCTCCCAGCAAATACACTGTTTCTAAGGAACTGGGAACACACTGAGGAGACACTTGTGGGAGCTACTGTGACTAAAACTGAGCTTCCCTACGCACAGGGAAGCAAGAGAAATGCTGATTTCATCAAGCCCAGTTACATACTCAGAATCTGTACTACTGCGCAAATAGGCATGTCTCTGTAGGCAAAAAACTCATTTCTGACAAAGTTGCCCAAATGCATCTCAGAAGTGTGCAACTTGTTCCCTGAGTTAGAAAACATCGAGAAACGGTCGTTTCTGCTAGCGCTGTGCTTCTACACATGTATTTGCTGAACGGTGAAAGCGCACAGTAATGCACTTTTCTCCCACAAATACACTGTTTCTAAGGAACTGGGAACACACTGAGGAGACACTTGTGGGAGCTACTGTGACTAAAACTGAGCTTCCCTATGCACAGGGAAGCAAGAGAAATGCTGATTTCATCAAGCCCAGTTACATACTCAGAATCTGTACTACTGCGCAAATAGGCATGTCTCTGTAGGCAAAAAACTCATTTCTGACAAAGTTGCCAAAATGCATCTCAGAAGTGTGCAACTTGTTCCCTGAGTTAGAAAACATCGAGAAACGTTCGTTTCTGCTAGCGCTGTGCTTCTACACATGTATTTGCTGAACGGTGAAAGCACACAGTAATGCACTTTTCTCCCAGCAAATACACTGTTTCTAAGGAAATGGGAACACACTGAGGAGACACTTGTGGGAGCTACTGTGACTAAAACTGAGCTTCCCTACGCACAGGGAAGCAAGAGAAATGCTGATTTCATCAAGCCCAGTTACATACTCAGAATCTGTACTACTGCGCAAATAGGCATGTCTCTTTAGGCAAAAGACTCATTTCTGACAAAGTTGCCCAAATGCATCTCAGAAGTGTGCAACTTGTTCCCTGAGTTAGAAAATGTCGAGAAACGGTCATTTCTGCTAGCGCTGTGCTTCTACACATGTATTTGCTGAACGGTGAAAGCGCACAGTAATGCAGTTTTCTCCCAGCAAATACACTGTTTCTAAGGAAATGGGAACACACTGAGGAGACACTTGTGGGAGCTACTGTGACTAAAACTGAGCTTCCCTACGCACAGGGAAGCAAGAGAAATGCTGATTTCATCAAGCCCAGTTACATACTCAGAATCTGTACTACTGCGCAAATAGGCATGTCTCTGTAGGCAAAAAACTCATTTCTGACAAAGTTGCCAAAATGCATCTCAGAAGTGTGCAACTTGTTCCCTGAGTTAGAAAACATCGAGAAACGGTCGTTTCTGCTAGCGCTGTGCTTCTACACATGTATTTGCTGAACGGTGAAAGCGCACAGTAATGCACTTTTCTCCCAGCAAATACACTGTTTCTAAGGAAATGGGAACACACTGAGGAGACACTTGTGGGAGCTACTGTGACTAAAACTGAGCTTCCCTACGCACAGGGAAGCAAGAGAAATGCTGATTTCATCAAGCCCAGTTACATACTCAGAATCTGTACTACTGCGCAAATAGGCATGTCTCTGTAGGCAAAAAACTCATTTCTGACAAAGTTGCCCAAATGCATCTCAGAAGTGTGCAACTTGTTCCCTGAGTTAGAAAACGTCGAGAAACGGTCGTTTCTGCTAGCGCTGTGCTTCTACACATGTATTTGCAGAACGGTGAAAGCGCACAGTAATGCACTTTTCTCCCAGCAAATACACTGTTTCTAAGGAACTGGGAACACACTGAGGAGACACTTGTGGGAGCTACTGTGACTAAAACTGAGCTTCCCTACGCACAGGGAAGTAAGAGAAATGCTGATTTCATCAAGCCCAGTTACATACTCAGAATCTGTACTACTGCGCAAATAGGCATGTCTCTGTAGGCAAAAAACTCATTTCTGACAAAGTTGCCCAAATGCATCTCAGAAGTGTGCAACTTGTTCCCTGAGTTAGAAAACGTCGAGAAACGGTCGTTTCTGCTAGCGCTGTGCTCCTACACATGTATTTGCTGAACGGTGAAAGCGCACAGTAATGCAGTTTTCTCCCAGCAAATACACTGTTTCTAAGGAAATGGGAACACACTGAGGAGTCACTTGTGGGAGCTACTGTGACTAAAACTGAGCTTCCCTACGCACAGGGAAGCAAGAGAAATGCTGATTTCATCAAGCCCAGTTACATACTCAGAATCTGTACTACTGCGCAAATAGGCATGTCTCTGTAGGCAAAAAACTCATTTCTGACAAAGTTGCCCAAATGCATCTCAGAAGTGTGCAACTTGTTCCCTGAGTTAGAAAACGTCGAGAAACGGTCGTTTCTGCTAGCGCTGTGCTTCTACACATGTATTTGCAGAACGGTGAAAGCGCACAGTAATGCACTTTTCTCCCAGCAAATACACTGTTTCTAAGGAACTGGGAACACACTGAGGAGACACTTGTGGGAGCTACTGTGACTAAAACTGAGCTTCCCTACGCACAGGGAAGCAAGAGAAATGCTGATTTCATCAAGCCCAGTTACATACTCAGAATCTGTACTACTGCGCAAATAGGCATGTCTCTGTAGGCAAAAAACTCATTTCTGACAAAGTTGCCCAAATGCATCTCAGAAGTGTGCAACTTGTTCCCTGAGTTAGAAAACATCGAGAAACGGTCGTTTCTGCTAGCGCTGTGCTTCTACACATGTATTTGCTGAACGGTGAAAGCGCACAGTAATGCACTTTTCTCCCACAAATACACTGTTTCTAAGGAACTGGGAACACACTGAGGAGACACTTGTGGGAGCTACTGTGACTAAAACTGAGCTTCCCTATGCACAGGGAAGCAAGAGAAATGCTGATTTCATCAAGCCCAGTTACATACTCAGAATCTGTACTACTGCGCAAATAGGCATGTCTCTGTAGGCAAAAAACTCATTTCTGACAAAGTTGCCAAAATGCATCTCAGAAGTGTGCAACTTGTTCCCTGAGTTAGAAAACATCGAGAAACGTTCGTTTCTGCTAGCGCTGTGCTTCTACACATGTATTTGCTGAACGGTGAAAGCACACAGTAATGCACTTTTCTCCCAGCAAATACACTGTTTCTAAGGAAATGGGAACACACTGAGGAGACACTTGTGGGAGCTACTGTGACTAAAACTGAGCTTCCCTACGCACAGGGAAGCAAGAGAAATGCTGATTTCATCAAGCCCAGTTACATACTCAGAATCTGTACTACTGCGCAAATAGGCATGTCTCTTTAGGCAAAAGACTCATTTCTGACAAAGTTGCCCAAATGCATCTCAGAAGTGTGCAACTTGTTCCCTGAGTTAGAAAATGTCGAGAAACGGTCATTTCTGCTAGCGCTCTGCTTCTACACATGTATTTGCTGAACGGTGAAAGCGCACAGTAATGCACTTTTCTCCCAGCAAATACACTGTTTCTAAGGAAATGAGAACACACTGAGGAGACACTTGTGGGAGCTACTGTGACTAAAACTGAGCTTCCCTACGCACAGGGAAGCAAGAGAAATGCTGATTTCATCAAGCCCAGTTACATACTCAGAATCTGTACTACTGTGCAAATAGGCATGTCTCTGTAGGCAAAAAACTCATTTCTGACAAAGTTGCCCAAATGCATCTCAGAAGTGTGCAACTTGTTCCCTGAGTTAGAAAACGTCGAGAAACGGTCGTTTCTGCTAGCGCTGTGCTTCTACACATGTATTTGCAGAACGGTGAAAGCGCACAGTAATGCACTTTTCTCCCAGCAAATACACTGTTTCTAAGGAAATGGGAACACACTGAGGAGACACTTGTGGGAGCTACTGTGACTAAAACTGAGCTTCCCTACGCACAGGGAAGCAAGAGAAATGCTGATTTCATCAAGCCCAGTTACATACTCAGAATCTGTACTACTGCGCAAATAGGCATGTCTCTTTAGGCAAAAGACTCATTTCTGACAAAGTTGCCCAAATGCATCTCAGAAGTGTGCAACTTGTTCCATGAGTTAGAAAATGTCGAGAAACGGTCATTTCTCCTAGCGCTCTGCTTCTACACATGTATTTGCTGAACGGTGAAAGCGCACAGTAATGCAGTTTTCTCCCAGCAAATACACTGTTTCTAAGGAAATGGGAACACACTGAGGAGACACTTGTGGGAGCTACTGTGACTAAAACTGAGCTTCCCTACGCACAGGGAAGCAAGAGAAATGCTGATTTCATCAAGCCCAGTTACATACTCAGAATCTGTACTACTGCGCAAATAGGCATGTCTCTGTAGGCAAAAAACTCATTTCTGACAAAGTTGCCCAAATGCATCTCAGAAGTGTGCAACTTGTTCCCTGAGTTAGAAAACATCGAGAAACGGTCGTTTCTGCTAGCGCTGTGCTTCTACACATGTATTTGCAGAACGGTGAAAGCGCACAGTAATGCACTTTTCTCCCAGCAAATACACTGTTTCTAAGGAACTGGGAACACACTGAGGAGACACTTGTGGGAGCTACTGTGACTAAAACTGAGCTTCCCTACGCACAGGGAAGCAAGAGAAATGCTGATTTCATCAAGCCCAGTTACATACTCAGAATCTGTACTACTGCGCAAATAGGCATGTCTCTGTAGGCAAAAAACTCATTTCTGACAAAGTTGCCCAAATGCATCTCAGAAGTGTGCAACTTGTTCCCTGAGTTAGAAAACATCGAGAAACGGTCGTTTCTGCTAGCGCTGTGCTTCTACACATGTATTTGCTGAACGGTGAAAGCGCACAGTAATGCACTTTTCTCCCAGCAAATACACTGTTTCTAAGGAACTGGGAACACACTGAGGAGACACTTGTGGGAGCTACTGTGACTAAAACTGAGCTTCCCTACGCACAGGGAAGCAAGAGAAATGCTGATTTCATCAAGCCCAGTTACATACTCAGAATCTGTACTACTGCGCAAATAGGCATGTCTCTGTAGGCAAAAAACTCATTTCTGACAAAGTTGCCAAAATGCATCTCAGAAGTGTGCAACTTGTTCCCTGAGTTAGAAAACATCGAGAAACGGTCGTTTCTGCTAGCGCTGTGCTTCTACACATGTATTTGCTGAACGGTGAAAGCACACAGTAATGCACTTTTCTCCCAGCAAATACACTGTTTCTAAGGAAATGGGAACACACTGAGGAGACACTTGTGGGAGCTACTGTGACTAAAACTGAGCTTCCCTACGCACAGGGAAGCAAGAGAAATGCTGATTTCATCAAGCCCAGTTACATACTCAGAATCTGTACTACTGCGCAAATAGGCATGTCTCTTTAGGCAAAAGACTCATTTCTGACAAAGTTGCCCAAATGCATCTCAGAAGTGTGCAACTTGTTCCCTGAGTTAGAAAACATCGAGAAACGGTCGTTTCTGCTAGCGCTGTGCTTCTACACATGTATTTGCTGAACGGTGAAAGCGCACAGTAATGCACTTTTCTCCCAGCAAATACACTGTTTCTAAGGAAATGGGAACACACTGAGGAGACACTTGTGGGAGCTACTGTGACTAAAACTGAGCTTCCCTACGCACAGGGAAGCAAGAGAAATGCTGATTTCATCAAGCCCAGTTACATACTCAGAATCTGTACTACTGCGCAAATAGGCATGTCTCTGTAGGCAAAAAACTCATTTCTGACAAAGTTGCCCAAATGCATCTCAGAAGTGTGCAACTTGTTCCCTGAGTTAGAAAACATCGAGAAACGGTCGTTTCTGCTAGCGCTGTGCTTCTACACATGTATTTGCTGAACGGTGAAAGCGCACAGTAATGCACTTTTCTCCCAGCAAATACACTGTTTCTAAGGAACTGGGAACACACTGAGGAGACACTTGTGGGAGCTACTGTGACTAAAACTGAGCTTCCCTACGCACAGGGAAGCAAGAGAAATGCTGATTTCATCAAGCCCAGTTACATACTCAGAATCTGTACTACTGCGCAAATAGGCATGTCTCTGTAGGCAAAAAACTCATTTCTGACAAAGTTGCCAAAATGCATCTCAGAAGTGTGCAACTTGTTCCCTGAGTTAGAAAACATCGAGAAACGGTCGTTTCTGCTAGCGCTGTGCTTCTACACATGTATTTGCTGAACGGTGAAAGCGCACAGTAATGCACTTTTCTCCCAGCAAATACACTGTTTCTAAGGAAATGGGAACACACTGAGGAGACACTTGTGGGAGCTACTGTGACTAAAACTGAGCTTCCCTACGCACAGGGAAGCAAGAGAAATGCTGATTTCATCAAGCCCAGTTACATACTCAGAATCTGTACTACTGCGCAAATAGGCATGTCTCTGTAGGCAAAAAACTCATTTCTGACAAAGTTGCCCAAATGCATCTCAGAAGTGTGCAACTTGTTCCCTGAGTTAGAAAACGTCGAGAAACGGTCGTTTCTGCTAGCGCTGTGCTTCTACACATGTATTTGCAGAACGGTGAAAGCGCACAGTAATGCACTTTTCTCCCAGCAAATACACTGTTTCTAAGGAAATGGGAACACGCTGAGGAGACACTTGTGGGAGCTACTGTGACTAAAACTGAGCTTCCCTACGCACAGGGAAGCAAGAGAAATGCTGATTTCATCAAGCCCAGTTACATACTCAGAATCTGTACTACTGCGCAAATAGGCATGTCTCTGTAGGCAAAAAACTCATTTCTGACAAAGTTGCCCAAATGCATCTCAGAAGTGTGCAACTTGTTCCCTGAGTTAGAAAACATCGAGAAACGGTCGTTTCTGCTAGCGCTGTGCTTCTACACATGTATTTGCTGAACGGTGAAAGCGCACAGTAATGCACTTTTCTCCCAGCAAATACACTGTTTCTAAGGAACTGGGAACACACTGAGGAGACACTTGTGGGAGCTACTGTGACTAAAACTGAGCTTCCCTACGCACAGGGAAGCAAGAGAAATGCTGATTTCATCAAGCCCAGTTACATACTCAGAATCTGTACTACTGCGCAAATAGGCATGTCTCTGTAGGCAAAAAACTCATTTCTGACAAAGTTGCCAAAATGCATCTCAGAAGTGTGCAACTTGTTCCCTGAGTTAGAAAACATCGAGAAACGGTCGTTTCTGCTAGCGCTGTGCTTCTACACATGTATTTGCTGAACGGTGAAAGCACACAGTAATGCACTTTTCTCCCAGCAAATACACTGTTTCTAAGGAAATGGGAACACACTGAGGAGACACTTGTGGGAGCTACTGTGACTAAAACTGAGCTTCCCTACGCACAGGGAAGCAAGAGAAATGCTGATTTCATCAAGCCCAGTTACATACTCAGAATCTGTACTACTGCGCAAATAGGCATGTCTCTTTAGGCAAAAGACTCATTTCTGACAAAGTTGCCCAAATGCATCTCAGAAGTGTGCAACTTGTTCCCTGAGTTAGAAAACATCGAGAAACGGTCGTTTCTGCTAGCGCTGTGCTTCTACACATGTATTTGCTGAACGGTGAAAGCGCACAGTAATGCACTTTTCTCCCAGCAAATACACTGTTTCTAAGGAAATGGGAACACACTGAGGAGACACTTGTGGGAGCTACTGTGACTAAAACTGAGCTTCCCTACGCACAGGGAAGCAAGAGAAATGCTGATTTCATCAAGCCCAGTTACATACTCAGAATCTGTACTACTGCGCAAATAGGCATGTCTCTGTAGGCAAAAAACTCATTTCTGACAAAGTTGCCCAAATGCATCTCAGAAGTGTGCAACTTGTTCCCTGAGTTAGAAAACATCGAGAAACGGTCGTTTCTGCTAGCGCTGTGCTTCTACACATGTATTTGCTGAACGGTGAAAGCGCACAGTAATGCACTTTTCTCCCAGCAAATACACTGTTTCTAAGGAACTGGGAACACACTGAGGAGACACTTGTGGGAGCTACTGTGACTAAAACTGAGCTTCCCTACGCACAGGGAAGCAAGAGAAATGCTGATTTCATCAAGCCCAGTTACATACTCAGAATCTGTACTACTGCGCAAATAGGCATGTCTCTGTAGGCAAAAAACTCATTTCTGACAAAGTTGCCAAAATGCATCTCAGAAGTGTGCAACTTGTTCCCTGAGTTAGAAAACATCGAGAAACGGTCGTTTCTGCTAGCGCTGTGCTTCTACACATGTATTTGCTGAACGGTGAAAGCGCACAGTAATGCACTTTTCTCCCAGCAAATACACTGTTTCTAAGGAAATGGGAACACACTGAGGAGACACTTGTGGGAGCTACTGTGACTAAAACTGAGCTTCCCTACGCACAGGGAAGCAAGAGAAATGCTGATTTCATCAAGCCCAGTTACATACTCAGAATCTGTACTACTGCGCAAATAGGCATGTCTCTGTAGGCAAAAAACTCATTTCTGACAAAGTTGCCCAAATGCATCTCAGAAGTGTGCAACTTGTTCCCTGAGTTAGAAAACGTCGAGAAACGGTCGTTTCTGCTAGCGCTGTGCTTCTACACATGTATTTGCAGAACGGTGAAAGCGCACAGTAATGCACTTTTCTCCCAGCAAATACACTGTTTCTAAGGAACTGGGAACACACTGAGGAGACACTTGTGGGAGCTACTGTGACTAAAACTGAGCTTCCCTACGCACAGGGAAGTAAGAGAAATGCTGATTTCATCAAGCCCAGTTACATACTCAGAATCTGTACTCCTGCGCAAATAGGCATGTCTCTGTAGGCAAAAAACTCATTTCTGACAAAGTTGCCCAAATGCATCTCAGAAGTGTGCAACTTGTTCCCTGAGTTAGAAAACGTCGAGAAACGGTCGTTTCTGCTAGCGCTGTGCTCCTACACATGTATTTGCTGAACGGTGAAAGCGCACAGTAATGCAGTTTTCTCCCAGCAAATACACTGTTTCTAAGGAAATGGGAACACACTGAGGAGTCACTTGTGGGAGCTACTGTGACTAAAACTGAGCTTCCCTACGCACAGGGAAGCAAGAGAAATGCTGATTTCATCAAGCCCAGTTACATACTCAGAATCTGTACTACTGCGCAAATAGGCATGTCTCTGTAGGCAAAAAACTCATTTCTGACAAAGTTGCCCAAATGCATCTCAGAAGTGTGCAACTTGTTCCCTGAGTTAGAAAACGTCGAGAAACGGTCGTTTCTGCTAGCGCTGTGCTTCTACACATGTATTTGCAGAACGGTGAAAGCGCACAGTAATGCACTTTTCTCCCAGCAAATACACTGTTTCTAAGGAACTGGGAACACACTGAGGAGACACTTGTGGGAGCTACTGTGACTAAAACTGAGCTTCCCTACGCACAGGGAAGTAAGAGAAATGCTGATTTCATCAAGCCCAGTTACATACTCAGAATCTGTACTACTGCGCAAATAGGCATGTCTCTGTAGGCAAAAAACTCATTTCTGACAAAGTTGCCCAAATGCATCTCAGAAGTGTGCAACTTGTTCCCTGAGTTAGAAAACGTCGAGAAACGGTCGTTTCTGCTAGCGCTGTGCTTCTACACATGTATTTGCTGAACGGTGAAAGCGCACAGTAATGCACTTTTCTCCCAGCAAATACACTGTTTCTAAGGAACTGGGAACACACTGAGGAGACACTTGTGGGAGCTACTGTGACTAAAACTGAGCTTCCCTACGCACAGGGAAGTAAGAGAAATGCTGATTTCATCAAGCCCAGTTACATACTCAGAATCTGTACTACTGCGCAAATAGGCATGTCTCTGTAGGCAAAAAACTCATTTCTGACAAAGTTGCCCAAATGCATCTCAGAAGTGTGCAACTTGTTCCCTGAGTTAGAAAACGTCGAGAAACGGTCGTTTCTGCTAGCGCTGTGCTCCTACACATGTATTTGCTGAACGGTGAAAGCGCACAGTAATGCAGTTTTCTCCCAGCAAATACACTGTTTCTAAGGAAATGGGAACACACTGAGGAGTCACTTGTGGGAGCTACTGTGACTAAAACTGAGCTTCCCTACGCACAGGGAAGCAAGAGAAATGCTGATTTCATCAAGCCCAGTTACATACTCAGAATCTGTACTACTGCGCAAATAGGCATGTCTCTGTAGGCAAAAAACTCATTTCTGACAAAGTTGCCCAAATGCATCTCAGAAGTGTGCAACTTGTTCCCTGAGTTAGAAAACGTCGAGAAACGGTCGTTTCTGCTAGCGCTGTGCTTCTACACATGTATTTGCAGAACGGTGAAAGCGCACAGTAATGCACTTTTCTCCCAGCAAATACACTGTTTCTAAGGAACTGGGAACACACTGAGGAGACACTTGTGGGAGCTACTGTGACTAAAACTGAGCTTCCCTACGCACAGGGAAGCAAGAGAAATGCTGATTTCATCAAGCCCAGTTACATACTCAGAATCTGTACTACTGCGCAAATAGGCATGTCTCTGTAGGCAAAAAACTCATTTCTGACAAAGTTGCCCAAATGCATCTCAGAAGTGTGCAACTTGTTCCCTGAGTTAGAAAACATCGAGAAACGGTCGTTTCTGCTAGCGCTGTGCTTCTACACATGTATTTGCTGAACGGTGAAAGCGCACAGTAATGCACTTTTCTCCCACAAATACACTGTTTCTAAGGAACTGGGAACACACTGAGGAGACACTTGTGGGAGCTACTGTGACTAAAACTGAGCTTCCCTACGCACAGGGAAGCAAGAGAAATGCTGATTTCATCAAGCCCAGTTACATACTCAGAATCTGTACTACTGCGCAAATAGGCATGTCTCTGTAGGCAAAAAACTCATTTCTGACAAAGTTGCCAAAATGCATCTCAGAAGTGTGCAACTTGTTCCCTGAGTTAGAAAACATCGAGAAACGTTCGTTTCTGCTAGCGCTGTGCTTCTACACATGTATTTGCTGAACGGTGAAAGCACACAGTAATGCACTTTTCTCCCAGCAAATACACTGTTTCTAAGGAAATGGGAACACACTGAGGAGACACTTGTGGGAGCTACTGTGACTAAAACTGAGCTTCCCTACGCACAGGGAAGCAAGAGAAATGCTGATTTCATCAAGCCCAGTTACATACTCAGAATCTGTACTACTGCGCAAATAGGCATGTCTCTTTAGGCAAAAGACTCATTTCTGACAAAGTTGCCCAAATGCATCTCAGAAGTGTGCAACTTGTTCCCTGAGTTAGAAAATGTCGAGAAACGGTCATTTCTGCTAGCGCTCTGCTTCTACACATGTATTTGCTGAACGGTGAAAGCGCACAGTAATGCACTTTTCTCCCAGCAAATACACTGTTTCTAAGGAAATGAGAACACACTGAGGAGACACTTGTGGGAGCTACTGTGACTAAAACTGAGCTTCCCTACGCACAGGGAAGCAAGAGAAATGCTGATTTCATCAAGCCCAGTTACATACTCAGAATCTGTACTACTGCGCAAATAGGCATGTCTCTGTAGGCAAAAAACTCATTTCTGACAAAGTTGCCCAAATGCATCTCAGAAGTGTGCAACTTGTTCCCTGAGTTAGAAAACGTCGAGAAACGGTCGTTTCTGCTAGCGCTGTGCTTCTACACATGTATTTGCAGAAGGATGAAAGCGCACAGTAATGCACTTTTATCCCAGCAAATACACTGTTTCTAAGGAACTGGGAACACACTGAGGAGACACTTGTGGGAGCTACTGTGACTAAAACTGAGCTTCCCTACGCACAGGGAAGCAAGAGAAATGCTGATTTCATCAAGCCCAGTTACATACTCAGAATCTGTACTACTGCGCAAATAGGCATGTCTCTGTAGGCAAAAAACTCATTTCTGACAAAGTTGCCCAAATGCATCTCAGAAGTGTGCAACTTGTTCCCTGAGTTAGAAAACATCGAGAAACGGTCGTTTCTGCTAGCGCTGTGCTTCTACACATGTATTTGCTGAACGGTGAAAGCGCACAGTAATGCACTTTTCTCACAGCAAATACACTGTTTCTAAGGAACTGGGAAGACACTGAGGAGACACTTGTGGGAGCTACTGTGACTAAAACTGAGCTTCCCTACGCACAGGGAAGCAAGAGAAATGCTGATTTCATCAAGCCCAGTTACATACTCAGAATCTGTACTACTGCGCAAATAGGCATGTCTCTGTAGGCAAAAAACTCATTTCTGACAAAGTTGCCAAAATGCATCTCAGAAGTGTGCAACTTGTTCCCTGAGTTAGAAAACATCGAGAAACGGTCGTTTCTGCTAGCGCTGTGCTTCTACACATGTATTTGCTGAACGGTGAAAGCACACAGTAATGCACTTTTCTCCCAGCAAATACACTGTTTCTAAGGAAATGGGAACACACTGAGGAGACACTTGTGGGAGCTACTGTGACTAAAACTGAGCTTCCCTACGCACAGGGAAGCAAGAGAAATGCTGATTTCATCAAGCCCAGTTACATACTCAGAATCTGTACTACTGCGCAAATAGGCATGTCTCTGTAGGCAAAAAACTCATTTCTGACAAAGTTGCCCAAATGCATCTCAGAAGTGTGCAACTTGTTCCCTGAGTTAGAAAACATCGAGAAACGGTCGTTTCTGCTAGCGCTGTGCTTCTACACATGTATTTGCTGAACGGTGAAAGCGCACAGTAATGCACTTTTCTCCCAGCAAATACACTGTTTCTAAGGAACTGGGAACACACTGAGGAGACACTTGTGGGAGCTACTGTGACTAAAACTGAGCTTCCCTACGCACAGGGAAGCAAGAGAAATGCTGATTTCATCAAGCCCAGTTACATACTCAGAATCTGTACTACTGCGCAAATAGGCATGTCTCTGTAGGCAAAAAACTCATTTCTGACAAAGTTGCCAAAATGCATCTCAGAAGTGTGCAACTTGTTCCCTGAGTTAGAAAACATCGAGAAACGGTCGTTTCTGCTAGCGCTGTGCTTCTACACATGTATTTGCTGAACGGTGAAAGCGCACAGTAATGCACTTTTCTCCCAGCAAATACACTGTTTCTAAGGAAATGGGAACACACTGAGGAGACACTTGTGGGAGCTACTGTGACTAAAACTGAGCTTCCCTACGCACAGGGAAGCAAGAGAAATGCTGATTTCATCAAGCCCAGTTACATACTCAGAATCTGTACTACTGCGCAAATAGGCATGTCTCTTTAGGCAAAAGACTCATTTCTGACAAAGTTGCCCAAATGCATCTCAGAAGTGTGCAACTTGTTCCATGAGTTAGAAAATGTCGAGAAACGGTCATTTCTGCTAGCGCTCTGCTTCTACACATGTATTTGCTGAACGGTGAAAGCGCACAGTAATGCAGTTTTCTCCCAGCAAATACACTGTTTCTAAGGAAATGGGAACACACTGAGGAGACACTTGTGGGAGCTACTGTGACTAAAACTGAGCTTCCCTACGCACAGGGAAGCAAGAGAAATGCTGATTTCATCAAGCCCAGTTACATACTCAGAATCTGTACTACTGCGCAAATAGGCATGTCTCTGTAGGCAAAAAACTCATTTCTGACAAAGTTGCCCAAATGCATCTCAGAAGTGTGCAACTTGTTCCCTGAGTTAGAAAACATCGAGAAACGGTGGTTTCTGCTAGCGCTGTGCTTCTACACATGTATTTGCAGAACGGTGAAAGCGCACAGTAATGCACTTTTCTCCCAGCAAATACACTGTTTCTAAGGAACTGGGAACACACTGAGGAGACACTTGTGGGAGCTACTGTGACTAAAACTGAGCTTCCCTACGCACAGGGAAGCAAGAGAAATGCTGATTTCATCAAGCCCAGTTACATACTCAGAATCTGTACTACTGCGCAAATAGGCATGTCTCTGTAGGCAAAAAACTCATTTCTGACAAAGTTGCCCAAATGCATCTCAGAAGTGTGCAACTTGTTCCCTGAGTTAGAAAACATCGAGAAACGGTCGTTTCTGCTAGCGCTGTGCTTCTACACATGTATTTGCTGAACGGTGAAAGCGCACAGTAATGCACTTTTCTCCCAGCAAATACACTGTTTCTAAGGAACTGGGAACACACTGAGGAGACACTTGTGGGAGCTACTGTGACTAAAACTGAGCTTCCCTACGCACAGGGAAGCAAGAGAAATGCTGATTTCATCAAGCCCAGTTACATACTCAGAATCTGTACTACTGCGCAAATAGGCATGTCTCTGTAGGCAAAAAACTCATTTCTGACAAAGTTGCCAAAATGCATCTCAGAAGTGTGCAACTTGTTCCCTGAGTTAGAAAACATCGAGAAACGGTCGTTTCTGCTAGCGCTGTGCTTCTACACATGTATTTGCTGAACGGTGAAAGCACACAGTAATGCACTTTTCTCCCAGCAAATACACTGTTTCTAAGGAAATGGGAACACACTGAGGAGACACTTGTGGGAGCTACTGTGACTAAAACTGAGCTTCCCTACGCACAGGGAAGCAAGAGAAATGCTGATTTCATCAAGCCCAGTTACATACTCAGAATCTGTACTACTGCGCAAATAGGCATGTCTCTTTAGGCAAAAGACTCATTTCTGACAAAGTTGCCCAAATGCATCTCAGAAGTATGCAACTTGTTCCCTGAGTTAGAAAACGTCGAGAAACGGTCGTTTCTGCTAGCGCTGTGCTCCTACACATGTATTTGCTGAACGGTGAAAGCGCACAGTACTGCAGTTCTCTCCCAGCAAATACACTGTTTCTAAGGAAATGGGAACACACTGAGGAGACACTTGTGGGAGCTACTGTGACTAAAACTGAGCTTCCCTACGCACAGGGAAGCAAGGGAAATGCTGATTTCATCAAGCCCAGTTACATACTCAGAATCTGTACTACTGCGCAAATAGGCATGTCTCTGTAGGCAAAAAACTCATTTCTGACAATGTTGCCCAAATGCATCTCAGAAGTGTGCAACTTGTTCCCTGAGTTAGAAAACGTCGAGAAACGGTCGTTTCTGCTAGCGCTGTGCTTCTACACATGTATTTGCAGAACGGTGAAAGCGCACAGTAATGCACTTTTCTCCCAGCAAATACACTGTTTCTAAGGAACTGGGAACACACTAAGGAGACACTTGTGGGAGCTACTGTGACTAAAACTGAGCTTCCCTACGCACAGGGAAGCAAGAGAAATGCTGATTCCATCAAGCCCAGTTACATACTCAGAATCTGTACTACTGCGCAAATAGGCATGTCTCTGTAGGCAAAAAACTCATTTCTGACAAAGTTGCCCAAATGCATCTCAGAAGTGTGCAACTTGTTCCCTGAGTTAGAAAACATCGAGAAACGGTCGTTTCTGCTAGCGCTGTGCTTCTACACATGTATTTGCTGAACGGTGAAAGCGCACAGTAATGCACTTTTCTCCCAGCAAATACACTGTTTTCTAAGGAAATGGGAACACACTGAGGAGACACTTGTGGGAGCTACTGTGACTAAAACTGAGCTTCCCTATGCACAGGGAAGCAAGAGAAATGCTGATTTCATCAAGCCCAGTTACATACTCAGAATCTGTACTACTGCGCAAATAGGCATGTCTCTGTAGGCAAAAAACTCATTTCTGACAAAGTTGCCCAAATGCATCTCAGAAGTGTGCAACTTGTTCCCTGAGTTAGAAAACGTCGAGAAACGGTCGTTTCTGCTAGCGCTGTGCTTCTACACATGTATTTGCAGAACGGTGAAAGCGCACAGTAATGCACTTTTCTCCCAGCAAATACACTGTTTCTAAGGAAATGGGAACACACTGAGGAGACACTTGTGGGAGCTACTGTGACTAAAATGAGCTTCCCTACGCACAGGGAAGCAAGAGAAATGCTGATTTCATCAAGCCCAGTTACATACTCAGAATCTGTACTACTGCGCAAATAGGCATGTCTCTGTAGGCAAAAAATTCATTTCTGACAAAGTTGCCCAAATGCATCTCAGAAGTGTGCAACTTGTTCCCTGAGTTAGAAAACATCGAGAAACGGTCGTTTCTGCTAGCGCTGTGCTTCTACACATGTATTTGCTGAACGGTGAAAGCGCACAGTAATGCACTTTTCTCCCAGCAAATACACTGCTTCTAAGGAAATGGGAAGACACTGAGGAGACACTTGTGGGAGCTACTGTGACTAAAACTGAGCTTCCCTACGCACAGGGAAGCAAGAGAAATGCTGATTTCATCAAGCCCAGTTACATACTCAGAATCTGTACTACTGCGCAAATAGGCATGTGTCTTTAGGCAAAAAACTCATTTCTGACAAAGTTGCCCAAATGCATCTCATCAGTGTGCAACTAGTTCCCTGAGTTAGAAAACGTCGAGAAACGGTCGTTTCTGCTAGCGCTGTGCTTCTACACATGTATTTGCAGAACGGTGAAAGCGCACAGTAATGCACTTTTCTCCCAGCAAATACACTGTTTCTAAGGAAATGGGAACACACTGAGGAGACACTTGTGGGAGCAACTGTGACTAAAACTGAGCTTCCCTACGCACAGGGAATCAAGAGAAATGCTGATTTCATCAAGCCCAGTTACGTACTCAGAATCTGTACTACTGCGCAAATAGGCATGTCTCTGTAGGCAAAAAATTCATTTCTGACAGAGTTGCCCAAATGCATCTCAGAAGTGTGCAACTTGTTCCCTGAGTTAGAAAACATCGAGAAACGGTCGTTTCTGCTAGCGCTGTGCTTCTACACATGTATTTGCTGAACGGTGAAAGCGCACAGTAATGCACTTTTCCCCCAGCAAATACACTGTTTCTAAGGAAATTGGAACACACTGAGGAGACACTTGTGGGAGCTCCTGTGACTAAAACTGAGCTTCCCTACGCACAGGGAAGCAAGAGAAATGCTGATTTCATCAAGCCCAGTTACATACTCAGAATCTGTACTACTGCGCAAATAGGCATGTCTCTGTAGGCAAAAAACTCATTTCTGACAAAGTTGCCCAAATGCATCTCAGAAGTGTGCAACTTGTTCCCTGAGTTAGAAAACGTCGAGAAACGGTTGTTTCTGCTAGCGCTGTGCTTCTACACATGTATATGCAGAACGGTAAAAGCGCACAGTAATGCACTTTTCTCCCAGCAAATACACTGTTTCTAAGGAAATGGGAAGACACTGAGGAGACACTTGTGGGAGCTACTGTGACTAAAACTGAGCTTCCCTACGCACAGGGAAGCAAGAGAAATGCTGATTTCATCAAGCCCAGTTACATACTCAGAATCTGTACTACTGCGCAAATAGGCATGTCTCTGTAGGCAAAAAACTCATTTCTGACAGAGTTGACCAAATGCATCTCAGAAGTGTGCAACTTGTTCCCTGAGTTAGAAAACATCGAGAAACGGTCGTTTCTGCTAGCGCTGTGCTTCTACACATGTATTTGCTGAACGGTGAAAGCGCACAGTAATGCACTTTTCTCCCAGCAAATACACTGTTTCTAAGGAAATGGGAACACACAGAGGAGACACTTGTGGGAGCTCCTGTGACTAAAACTGAGCTTCCCTACGCACAGGGAAGCAAGAGAAATGCTGATTTCATCAAGCCCAGTTACATACTCAGAATCTGTACTACTGCGCAAATAGGCATGTCTCTGTAGGCAAAAAACTCATTTCTGACAAAGTTGCCCAAATGCATCTCAGAAGTGTGCAACTTGTTCCCTGAGTTAGAAAACTTTGAGAAACGTTCGTTTCTGCTACCGCTGTGCTTCTACACATGTATTTGCAGAACGGTGAAAGCTCACAGTAATGCACTTTTCTCCCAGCAAATACACTGTTTCTAAGGAAATGGGAACACACTGAGGAGACACTTGTGGGAGATACTGTGACTAAAACTGGGCTTCCCTACGCACAGGGAAGCAAGAGAAATGCTGATTTCATCAAGCCCAGTTACATACTCAGAATCTGTACTACTGCGCAAATAGGCATGTCTCTGTAGGCAAAAAACTCATTTCTGACAAAGTTGCCAAAATGCATCTCAGAAGTGTGCAACTTGTTCCCTGAGTTAGAAAACGTCGAGAAACGTTCGATTCTGCTAGCGCTGTGCTTCTACACATGTATTTGCTGAACGGTGAAAGCACACAGTAATGCACTTTTCTCCCAGCAAATACACTGTTTCTAAGGAAATGGGAACACACTGAGGAGACACTTGTGGGAGCTACTGTGACTAAAACTGAGCTTCCCTACGCACAGGGAAGCAAGAGAAATGCTGATTTCATCAAGCCCAGTTACATACTCAGAATCTGTACTACTGCGCAAATAGGCATGTCTCTTTAGGCAAAAGACTCTTTTCTGACAAAGTTGCCCAAATGCATCTCAGAAGTGTGCAACTTCTTCCCTGAGTTAGAAAACGTCGAGAAACGGTCGTTTCTGCTAGCGCTGTGCTTCTACACATGTATTTGCAGAACGGTGAAAGCGCACAGTAATGCACTTTTCTCCCAGCAAATACACTGTTTCTAAGGAACTGGGAACACACTGAGGAGACACTTGTGGGAGCTACTGTGACTAAAACTGAGCTTCCCTACGCACAGGGAAGCAAGAGAAATGCTGATTTCATCAAGCCCAGTTACATACTCAGAATCTGTACTACTGCGCAAATAGGCATGTCTCTGTAGGCAAAAAACTCATTTCTGACAAAGTTTCCCAAATGCATCTCAGAAGTGTGCAACTTGTTCCCTGAGTTAGAAAACATCGAGAAACGTTCGTTTCTGCTAGCGCTGTGCTTCTACACATGTATTTGCTGAACGGTGAAAGCACACAGTAATGCACTTTTCTCCCAGCAAATACACTGTTTCTAAGGAAATGGGAACACACTGAGGAGACACTTGTGGGAGCTACTGTGACTAAAACTGAGCTTCCCTACGCACAGGGAAGCAAGAGAAATGCTGATTTCATCAAGCCCAGTTACATACTCAGAATCTGTACTACTGCGCAAATAGGCATGTCTCTTTAGGCAAAAGACTCATTTCTGACAAAGTTGCCCAAATGCATCTCAGAAGTGTGCAACTTGTTCCCTGAGTTAGAAAACATCGAGAAACGGTCGTTTCTGCTAGCGCTGTGCTTCTACACATGTATTTGCTGAACGGTGAAAGCGCACAGTAATGCACTTTTCTCCCAGCAAATACACTGTTTCTAAGGAAATGGGAACACACTGAGGAGACACTTGTGGGAGCTACTGTGACTAAAACTGAGCTTCCCTACGCACAGGGAAGCAAGAGAAATGCTGATTTCATCAAGCCCAGTTACATACTCAGAATCTGTACTACTGCGCAAATAGGCATGTCTCTGTAGGCAAAAAACTCATTTCTGACAAAGTTGCCCAAATGCATCTCAGAAGTGTGCAACTTGTTCCCTGAGTTAGAAAACATCGAGAAACGGTCGTTTCTGCTAGCGCTGTGCTTCTACACATGTATTTGCAGAACGGTGAAAGCGAAGAGTAATGCACTATTCTCCCAGCAAATACACTGTTTCTAAGGAAATGGGAACACACTGAGGAGACACTTGTGGGAGCTACTGTGACTAAAACTGAGCTTCCCTACGCACAGGGAAGCAAGAGAAATGCTGATTTCATCAAGCCCAGTTACATACTCAGAATCTGTACTACTGCGCAAATAGGCATGTCTCTGTAGGCAAAAAACTCATTTCTGACAAAGTTGCCCAAATGCATCTCAGAAGTGTGCAACTTGTTCCCTGAGTTAGAAAACATCGAGAAACGGTCGTTTCTGCTAGCGCTGTGCTTCTACACATGTATTTGCTGAACGGTGAAAGCGCACAGTAATGCACTTTTCCCCCAGCAAATACACTGTTTCTAAGGAAATTGGAACACACTGAGGAGACACTTGTGGGAGCTACTGTGACTAAAACTGAGCTTCCCTACGCACAGGGAAGCAAGAGAAATGCTGATTTCATCAAGCCCAGTTACATACTCAGAATCTGTACTACTGCGCAAATAGGCATGTCTCTTTAGGCAAAAGACTCTTTTCTGACAAAGTTGCCCAAATGCATCTCAGAAGTGTGCAACTTCTTCCCTGAGTTAGAAAACGTCGAGAAACGGTCGTTTCTGCTAGCGCTGTGCTTCTACACATGTATTTGCAGAACGGTGAAAGCGCACAGTAATGCACTTTTCTCCCAGCAAATACACTGTTTCTAAGGAACTGGGAACACACTGAGGAGACACTTGTGGGAGCTACTGTGACTAAAACTGAGCTTCCCTACGCACAGGGAAGCAAGAGAAATGCTGATTTCATCAAGCCCAGTTACATACTCAGAATCTGTACTACTGCGCAAATAGGCATGTCTCTGTAGGCAAAAAACTCATTTCTGTCAAAGTTTCCCAAATGCATCTCAGAATTGTGCAACTTGTTCCCTGAGTTAGAAAACATCGAGAAACGTTCGTTTCTGCTAGCGCTGTGCTTCTACACATGTATTTGCTGAACGGTGAAAGCACACAGTAATGCACTTTTCTCCCAGCAAATACACTGTTTCTAAGGAAATGGGAACACACTGAGGAGACACTTGTGGGAGCTACTGTGACTAAAACTGAGCTTCCCTACGCACAGGGAAGCAAGAGAAATGCTGATTTCATCAAGCCCAGTTACATACTCAGAATCTGTACTACTGCGCAAATAGGCATGTCTCTTTAGGCAAAAGACTCATTTCTGACAAAGTTGCCCAAATGCATCTCAGAAGTGTGCAACTTGTTCCCTGAGTTAGAAAACGTCGAGAAACGGTCGTTTCTGCTAGCGCTGTGCTCCTACACATGTATTTGCTGAACGGTGAAAGCGCACAGTAATGCAGTTTTCTCCCAGCAAATACACTGTTTCTAAGGAAATGGGAACACACTGAGGAGACACTTGTGGGAGCTACTGTGACTAAAACTGAGCTTCCCTACGCACAGGGAAGCAAGAGAAATGCTGATTTCATCAAGCCCAGTTACATACTCAGAATCTGTACTACTGCGCAAATAGGCATGTCTCTGTAGGCAAAAAATTCATTTCTGACAAAGTTGCCCAAATGCATCTCAGAAGTGTGCAACTTGTTCCCTGAGTTAGAAAACATCGAGAAACGGTCGTTTCTGCTAGCGCTGTGCTTCTACACATGTATTTGCTGAACGGTGAAAGCACACAGTAATGTACTTTTCTCCCAGCAAATACACTGTTTCTAAGGAAATGGGAACACACTGAGGAGACACTTGTGGGAGCTACTGTGACTAAAACTGAGCTTCCCTACGCACAGGGAAGCAAGAGAAATGCTGATTACATCAAGCCCAGTTACATACTCAGAATCTGTACTACTGCGCAAATAGGCATGTCTCTTTAGGCAAAAGACTCATTTCTGACAAAGTTGCCCAAATGCATCTCAGAAGTGTGCAACTTGTTCCCTGAGTTAGAAAACGTCGAGAAACGGTCGTTTCTGCTAGCGCTGTGCTCCTACACATGTATTTGCTGAACGGTGAAAGCGCACAGTAATGCAGTTTTCTCCCAGCAAATACACTGTTTCTAAGGAAATGGGAACACACTGAGGAGACACTTGTGGGAGCTACTGTGACTAAAACTGAGCTTCCCTACGCACAGGGAAGCAAGAGAAATGCTGATTTCATCAAGCCCAGTTACATACTCAGAATCTGTACTACTGCGCAAATAGGCATGTCTCTGTAGGCAAAAAACTCATTTCTGACAAAGTTGCCCAAATGCATCTCAGAAGAGTGCAACTTGTTCCCTGAGTTAGAAAACGTCGAGAAACGGTCGTTTCTGCTAGCGCTGTGCTTCTACACATGTATTTGCAGAACGGTGAAAGCGCACAGTAATGCACTTTTCTCCCAGCAAATACACTGTTTCTAAGGAACTGGGAACACACTGAGGAGACACTTGTGGGAGCTACTGTGACTAAAACTGAGCTTCCCTACGCACAGGGAAGCAAGAGAAATGCTGATTTCATCAAGCCCAGTTACATACTCAGAATCTGTACTACTGCGCAAATAGGCATGTCTCTGTAGGCAAAAAATTCATTTCTGACAAAGTTGCCCAAATGCATCTCAGAAGTGTGCAACTTGTTCCCTGAGTTAGAAAACATCGAGAAACGGTCGTTTCTGCTAGCGCTGTGCTTCTACACATGTATTTGCTGAACGGTGAAAGCGCACAGTAATGCACTTTTCTCCCAGCAAATACACTGTTTCTAAGGAAATGGGAACACACTGAGGAGACACTTGTGGGAGCTACTGTGACTAAAACTGAGCTTCCCTACGCACAGGGAAGCAAGAGAAATGCTGATTTCATCAAGCCCAGTTACATACTCAGAATCTGTACTACTGCGCAAATAGGCATGTCTCTGTAGGCAAAAAACTCATTTCTGACAAAGTTGCCCAAATGCATCTCAGAAGTGTGCAACTTGTTCCCTGAGTTAGAAAACATCGAGAAACGGTCGTTTCTGCTAGCGCTGTGCTTCTACACATGTATTTGCTGAACGGTGAAAGCGCACAGTAATGCACTTTTCCCCCAGCAAATACACTGTTTCTAAGGAAATGGGAACACACTGAGGAGACACTTGTGGGAGCTACTGTGACTAAAACTGAGCTTCCCTACGCACAGGGAAGCAAGAGAAATGCTGATTTCATCAAGCCCAGTTACATACTCAGAATCTGTACTACTGTGCAAATAGGCATGTCTCTGTAGGCAAAAAACTCATTTCTGACAAAGTTGCCCAAATGCATCTCAGAAGTGTGCCACTTGTTCCCTGAGTTAGAAAACATCGAGAAACGGTCGTTTCTGCTAGCGCTGTGCTTCTACACATGTATTTGCAGAACGGTGAAAGCGAAGAGTAATGCACTATTCTCCCAGCAAATACACTGTTTCTAAGGAAATGGGAACACACTGAGGAGACACTTGTGGGAGCTACTGTGACTAAAACTGAGCTTCCCTACGCACAGGGAAGCAAGAGAAATGCTGATTTCATCAAGCCCAGTTACATACTCAGAATCTGTACTACTGCGCAAATAGGCATGTCTCTGTAGGCAAAAAACTCATTTCTGACAAAGTTGCCCAAATGCATCTCAGAAGTGTGCAACTTGTTCCCTGAGTTAGAAAACATCGAGAAACGGTCGTTTCTGCTAGCGCTGTGCTTCTACACATGTATTTGCTGAACGGTGAAAGCGCACAGTAATGCACTTTTCCCCCAGCAAATACACTGTTTCTAAGGAAATTGGAACACACTGAGGAGACACTTGTGGGAGCTCCTGTGACTAAAACTGAGCTTCCCTACGCACAGGGAAGCAAGAGAAATGCTGATTTCATCAAGCCCAGTTACATACTCAGAATCTGTACTACTGCGCAAATAGGCATGTCTCTTTAGGCAAAAGACTCTTTTCTGACAAAGTTGCCCAAATGCATCTCAGAAGTGTGCAACTTCTTCCCTGAGTTAGAAAACGTCGAGAAACGGTCGTTTCTGCTAGCGCTGTGCTTCTACACATGTATTTGCTGAACGGTGAAAGCACACAGTAATGCACTTTTCTCCCAGCAAATACACTGTTTCTAAGGAAATGGGAACACACTGAGGAGACACTTGTGGGAGCTACTGTGACTAAAACTGAGCTTCCCTACGCACAGGGAAGCAAGAGAAATGCTGATTTCATCAAGCCCAGTTACATACTCAGAATCTGTACTACTGCGCAAATAGGCATGTCTCTTTAGGCAAAAGACTCATTTCTGACAAAGTTGCCCAAATGCATCTCAGAAGTGTGCAACTTGTTCCCTGAGTTAGAAAACGTCGAGAAACGGTCGTTTCTGCTAGCGCTGTGCTCCTACACATGTATTTGCTGAACGGTGAAAGCGCACAGTAATGCAGTTTTCTCCCAGCAAATACACTGTTTCTAAGGAAATGGGAACACACTGAGGAGACACTTGTGGGAGCTACTGTGACTAAAACTGAGCTTCCCTACGCACAGGGAAGCAAGAGAAATGCTGATTTCATCAAGCCCAGTTACATACTCAGAATCTGTACTACTGCGCAAATAGGCATGTCTCTGTAGGCAAAAAACTCATTTCTGACAAAGTTGCCCAAATGCATCTCAGAAGAGTGCAACTTGTTCCCTGAGTTAGAAAACGTCGAGAAACGGTCGTTTCTGCTAGCGCTGTGCTTCTACACATGTATTTGCAGAACGGTGAAAGCGCACAGTAATGCACTTTTCTCCCAGCAAATACACTGTTTCTAAGGAACTGGGAACACACTGAGGAGACACTTGTGGGAGCTACTGTGACTAAAACTGAGCTTCCCTACGCACAGGGAAGCAAGAGAAATGCTGATTTCATCAAGCCCAGTTACATACTCAGAATCTGTACTACTGCGCAAATAGGCATGTCTCTGTAGGCAAAAAATTCATTTCTGACAAAGTTGCCCAAATGCATCTCAGAAGTGTGCAACTTGTTCCCTGAGTTAGAAAACATCGAGAAACGGTCGTTTCTGCTAGCGCTGTGCTTCTACACATGTATTTGCTGAACGGTGAAAGCGCACAGTAATGCACTTTTCTCCCAGCAAATACACTGTTTCTAAGGAAATGGGAACACACTGAGGAGACACTTGTGGGAGCTACTGTGACTAAAAGTGAGCTTCCCTACGCACAGGGAAGCAAGAGAAATGCTGATTTCATCAAGCCCAGTTACATATTCAGAATCTGTACTACTGCGCAAATAGGCATGTCTCTGTAGGCAAAAAACTCATTTCTGACAAAGTTGCCCAAATGCATCTCAGAAGTGTGCAACTTGTTCCCTGAGTTAGAAAACATCGAGAAACGGTCGTTTCTGCTAGCGCTGTGCTTCTACACATGTATTTGCAGAACGGTGAAAGCGAAGAGTAATGCACTATTCTCCCAGCAAATACACTGTTTCTAAGGAAATGGGAACACACTGAGGAGACACTTGTGGGAGCTACTGTGACTAAAACTGAGCTTCCCTACGCACAGGGAAGCAAGAGAAATGCTGATTTCATCAAGCCCAGTTACATACTCAGAATCTGTACTACTGCGCAAATAGGCATGTCTCTTTAGGCAAAAAACTCATTTCTGACAAAGTTGCCCAAATGCATCTCAGAAGTGTGCAACTTGTTCCCTGAGTTAGAAAACATCGAGAAACGGTCGTTTCTGCTAGCGCTGTGCTTCTACACATGTATTTGCTGAACGGTGAAAGCGCACAGTAATGCACTTTTCCCCCAGCAAATACACTGTTTCTAAGGAAATTGGAACACACTGAGGAGACACTTGTGGGAGCTCCTGTGACTAAAACTGAGCTTCCCTACGCACAGGGAAGCAAGAGAAATGCTGATTTCATCAAGCCCAGTTACATACTCAGAATCTGTACTACTGCGCAAATAGGCATGTCTTTGTAGGCAAAAAACTCATTTCTGACAAAGTTGCCCGAATGCATCTCAGAAGTGTGCAACTTGTTCCCTGAGTTAGAAAACGTCGAGAAACGGTTGTTTCTGCTAGCGCTGTGCTTCTACACATGTATTTGCTGAACGGTGAAAGCGCACAGTAATGCACTTTTCTCCCAGCAAATACACTGTTTCTAAGGAAATGGGAACACACTGAGGAGACACTTGTGGGAGCTACTGTGACTAAAACTGAGCTTCCCTACGCACAGGGAAGCAAGAGAAATGCTGATTTCATCAAGCCCAGTTACATACTCAGAATCTGTACTACTGCGCAAATAGGCATGTCTCTTTAGGCAAAAGACTCTTTTCTGACAAAGTTGCCCAAATGCATCTCAGAAGTGTGCAACTTCTTCCCTGAGTTAGAAAACGTCGAGAAACGGTCGTTTCTGCTAGCGCTGTGCTTCTACACATGTATTTGCAGAACGGTGAAAGCGCACAGTAATGCACTTTTCTCCCAGCAAATACACTGTTTCTAAGGAACTGGGAACACACTGAGGAGACACTTGTGGGAGCTACTGTGACTAAAACTGAGCTTCCCTACGCACAGGGAAGCAAGAGAAATGCTGATTTCATCAAGCCCAGTTACATACTCAGAATCTGTACTACTGCGCAAATAGGCATGTCTCTGTAGGCAAAAAACTCATTTCTGTCAAAGTTTCCCAAATGCATCTCAGAATTGTGCAACTTGTTCCCTGAGTTAGAAAACATCGAGAAACGTTCGTTTCTGCTAGCGCTGTGCTTCTACACATGTATTTGCTGAACGGTGAAAGCACACAGTAATGCACTTTTCTCCCAGCAAATACACTGTTTCTAAGGAAATGGGAACACACTGAGGAGACACTTGTGGGAGCTACTGTGACTAAAACTGAGCTTCCCTACGCACAGGGAAGCAAGAGAAATGCTGATTTCATCAAGCCCAGTTACATACTCAGAATCTGTACTACTGCGCAAATAGGCATGTCTCTTTAGGCAAAAGACTCATTTCTGACAAAGTTGCCCAAATGCATCTCAGAAGTGTGCAACTTGTTCCCTGAGTTAGAAAACGTCGAGAAACGGTCGTTTCTGCTAGCGCTGTGCTCCTACACATGTATTTGCTGAACGGTGAAAGCGCACAGTAATGCAGTTTTCTCCCAGCAAATACACTGTTTCTAAGGAAATGGGAACACACTGAGGAGACACTTGTGGGAGCTACTGTGACTAAAACTGAGCTTCCCTACGCACAGGGAAGCAAGAGAAATGCTGATTTCATCAAGCCCAGTTACATACTCAGAATCTGTACTACTGCGCAAATAGGCATGTCTCTGTAGGCAAAAAACTCATTTCTGACAAAGTTGCCCAAATGCATCTCAGAAGAGTGCAACTTGTTCCCTGAGTTAGAAAACGTCGAGAAACGGTCGTTTCTGCTAGCGCTGTGCTTCTACACATGTATTTGCAGAACGGTGAAAGCGCACAGTAATGCACTTTTCTCCCAGCAAATACACTGTTTCTAAGGAACTGGGAACACACTGAGGAGACACTTGTGGGAGCTACTGTGACTAAAACTGAGCTTCCCTACGCACAGGGAAGCAAGAGAAATGCTGATTTCATCAAGCCCAGTTACATACTCAGAATCTGTACTACTGCGCAAATAGGCATGTCTCTGTAGGCAAAAAATTCATTTCTGACAAAGTTGCCCAAATGCATCTCAGAAGTGTGCAACTTGTTCCCTGAGTTAGAAAACATCGAGAAACGGTCGTTTCTGCTAGCGCTGTGCTTCTACACATGTATTTGCTGAACGGTGAAAGCGCACAGTAATGCACTTTTCTCCCAGCAAATACACTGTTTCTAAGGAAATGGGAACACACTGAGGAGACACTTGTGGGAGCTACTGTGACTAAAAGTGAGCTTCCCTACGCACAGGGAAGCAAGAGAAATGCTGATTTCATCAAGCCCAGTTACATACTCAGAATCTGTACTACTGCGCAAATAGGCATGTCTCTGTAGGCAAAAAACTCATTTCTGACAAAGTTGCCCAAATGCATCTCAGAAGTGTGCAACTTGTTCCCTGAGTTAGAAAACATCGAGAAACGGTCGTTTCTGCTAGCGCTGTGCTTCTACACATGTATTTGCAGAACGGTGAAAGCGAAGAGTAATGCACTATTCTCCCAGCAAATACACTGTTTCTAAGGAAATGGGAACACACTGAGGAGACACTTGTGGGAGCTACTGTGACTAAAACTGAGCTTCCCTACGCACAGGGAAGCAAGAGAAATGCTGATTTCATCAAGCCCAGTTACATACTCAGAATCTGTACTACTGCGCAAATAGGCATGTCTCTGTAGGCAAAAAACTCATTTCTGACAAAGTTGCCCAAATGCATCTCAGAAGTGTGCAACTTGTTCCCTGAGTTAGAAAACATCGAGAAACGGTCGTTTCTGCTAGCGCTGTGCTTCTACACATGTATTTGCTGAACGGTGAAAGCGCACAGTAATGCACTTTTCCCCCAGCAAATACACTGTTTCTAAGGAAATTGGAACACACTGAGGAGACACTTGTGGGAGCTCCTGTGACTAAAACTGAGCTTCCCTACGCACAGGGAAGCAAGAGAAATGCTGATTTCATCAAGCCCAGTTACATACTCAGAATCTGTACTACTGCGCAAATAGGCATGTCTCTGTAGGCAAAAAACTCATTTCTGACAAAGTTGCCCGAATGCATCTCAGAAGTGTGCAACTTGTTCCCTCAGTTAGAAAACATCGAGAAACGGTTGTTTCTGCTAGTGCTGTGCTTCTACACATGTATTTGCTGAACGGTGAAAGCGCACAGTAATGCACTTTTCTCCCAGCAAATACACTGTTTCTAAGGAAATGGGAACACACTGAGGAGACACTTGTGGGAGCTACTGTGACTAAAACTGAGCTTCCCTACGCACAGGGAAGCAAGAGAAATGCTGATTTCATCAAGCCCAGTTACATACTCAGAATCTGTACTACTGCGCAAATAGGCATGTCTCTTTAGGCAAAAGACTCTTTTCTGACAAAGTTGCCCAAATGCATCTCAGAAGTGTGCAACTTCTTCCCTGAGTTAGAAAACGTCGAGAAACGGTCGTTTCTGCTAGCGCTGTGCTTCTACACATGTATTTGCAGAACGGTGAAAGCGCACAGTAATGCACTTTTCTCCCAGCAAATACACTGTTTCTAAGGAACTGGGAACACACTGAGGAGACACTTGTGGGAGCTACTGTGACTAAAACTGAGCTTCCCTACGCACAGGGAAGCAAGAGAAATGCTGATTTCATCAAGCCCAGTTACATACTCAGAATCTGTACTACTGCGCAAATAGGCATGTCTCTGTAGGCAAAAAACTCATTTCTGTCAAAGTTTCCCAAATGCATCTCAGAATTGTGCAACTTGTTCCCTGAGTTAGAAAACATCGAGAAACGTTCGTTTCTGCTAGCGCTGTGCTTCTACACATGTATTTGCTGAACGGTGAAAGCACACAGTAATGCACTTTTCTCCCAGCAAATACACTGTTTCTAAGGAAATGGGAACACACTGAGGAGACACTTGTGGGAGCTACTGTGACTAAAACTGAGCTTCCCTACGCACAGGGAAGCAAGAGAAATGCTGATTTCATCAAGCCCAGTTACATACTCAGAATCTGTACTACTGCGCAAATAGGCATGTCTCTTTAGGCAAAAGACTCATTTCTGACAAAGTTGCCCAAATGCATCTCAGAAGTGTGCAACTTGTTCCCTGAGTTAGAAAACGTCGAGAAACGGTCGTTTCTGCTAGCGCTGTGCTCCTACACATGTATTTGCTGAACGGTGAAAGCGCACAGTAATGCAGTTTTCTCCCAGCAAATACACTGTTTCTAAGGAAATGGGAACACACTGAGGAGACACTTGTGGGAGCTACTGTGACTAAAACTGAGCTTCCCTACGCACAGGGAAGCAAGAGAAATGCTGATTTCATCAAGCCCAGTTACATACTCAGAATCTGTACTACTGCGCAAATAGGCATGTCTCTGTAGGCAAAAAACTCATTTCTGACAAAGTTGCCCAAATGCATCTCAGAAGAGTGCAACTTGTTCCCTGAGTTAGAAAACGTCGAGAAACGGTCGTTTCTGCTAGCGCTGTGCTTCTACACATGTATTTGCAGAACGGTGAAAGCGCACAGTAATGCACTTTTCTCCCAGCAAATACACTGTTTCTAAGGAACTGGGAACACACTGAGGAGACACTTGTGGGAGCTACTGTGACTAAAACTGAGCTTCCCTACGCACAGGGAAGCAAGAGAAATGCTGATTTCATCAAGCCCAGTTACATACTCAGAATCTGTACTACTGCGCAAATAGGCATGTCTCTGTAGGCAAAAAATTCATTTCTGACAAAGTTGCCCAAATGCATCTCAGAAGTGTGCAACTTGTTCCCTGAGTTAGAAAACATCGAGAAACGGTCGTTTCTGCTAGCGCTGTGCTTCTACACATGTATTTGCTGAACGGTGAAAGCGCACAGTAATGCACTTTTCTCCCAGCAAATACACTGTTTCTAAGGAAATGGGAACACACTGAGGAGACACTTGTGGGAGCTACTGTGACTAAAACTGAGCTTCCCTACGCACAGGGAAGCAAGAGAAATGCTGATTTCATCAAGCCCAGTTACATACTCAGAATCTGTACTACTGCGCAAATAGGCATGTCTCTGTAGGCAAAAAACTCATTTCTGACAAAGTTGCCCAAATGCATCTCAGAAGTGTGCAACTTGTTCCCTGAGTTAGAAAACGTCGAGAAACGGTCGTTTCTGCTAGCGCTGTGCTTCTACACATGTATTTGCAGAACGGTGAAAGCGAAGAGTAATGCACTATTCTCCCAGCAAATACACTGTTTCTAAGGAAATGGGAAGACACTGAGGAGACACTTGTGGGAGCTACTGTGACTAAAACTGAGCTTCCCTACGCACAGGGAAGCAAGAGAAATGCTGATTTCATCAAGCCCAGTTACATACTCAGAATCTGTACTACTGCGCAAATAGGCATGTCTCTGTAGGCAAAAAACTCATTTCTGACAAAGTTGCCCAAATGCATCTCAGAAGTGTGCAACTTGTTCCCTGAGTTAGAAAACATCGAGAAACGGTCGTTTCTGCTAGCGCTGTGCTTCTACACATGTATTTGCTGAACGGTGAAAGCGCACAGTAATGCACTTTTCTCCCAGCAAATACACTGTTTCTAAGGAAATGGGAACACACTGAGGAGACACTTGTGGGAGCTACTGTGACTAAAACTGAGCTTCCCTACGCACAGGGAAGCAAGAGAAATGCTGATTTCATCAAGCCCAGTTACATACTCAGAATCTGTACTACTGCGCAAATAGGCATGTCTCTGTAGGCAAAAAACTCATTTCTGACAAAGTTGCCCAAATGCATCTCAGAAGTGTGCAACTTGTTCCCTGAGTTAGAAAACATCGAGAAACGGTCGTTTCTGCTAGCGCTGTGCTTCTACACATGTATTTGCAGAACGGTGAAAGCGAAGAGTAATGCACTATTCTCCCAGCAAATACACTGTTTCTAAGGAAATTGGAACACACTGAGGAGACACTTGTGGGAGCTCCTGTGACTAAAACTGAGCTTCCCTACGCACAGGGAAGCAAGAGAAATGCTGATTTCATCAAGCCCAGTTACATACTCAGAATCTGTACTACTGCGCAAATAGGCATGTCTCTGTAGGCAAAAAACTCATTTCTGACAAAGTTGCCCGAATGCATCTCAGAAGTGTGCAACTTGTTCCCTGAGTTAGAAAACGTCGAGAAACGGTTGTTTCTGCTAGCGCTGTGCTTCTACACATGTATTTGCTGAACGGTGAAAGCGCACAGTAATGCACTTTTCTCCCAGCAAATACACTGTTTCTAAGGAAATGGGAACACACTGAGGAGACACTTGTGGGAGCTACTGTGACTAAAACTGAGCTTCCCTACGCACAGGGAAGCAAGAGAAATGCTGATTTCATCAAGCCCAGTTACATACTCAGAATCTGTACTACTGCGCAAATAGGCATGTCTCTTTAGGCAAAAGACTCTTTTCTGACTAAGTTGCCCAAATGCATCTCAGAAGTGTGCAACTTCTTCCCTGAGTTAGAAAACGTCGAGAAACGGTCGTTTCTGCTAGCGCTGTGCTTCTACACATGTATTTGCAGAACGGTGAAAGCGCACAGTAATGCACTTTTCTCCCAGCAAATACACTGTTTCTAAGGAACTGGGAACACACTGAGGAGACACTTGTGGGAGCTACTGTGACTAAAACTGAGCTTCCCTACGCACAGGGAAGCAAGAGAAATGCTGATTTCATCAAGCCCAGTTACATACTCAGAATCTGTACTACTGCGCAAATAGGCATGTCTCTGTAGGCAAAAAACTCATTTCTGTCAAAGTTTCCCAAATGCATCTCAGAATTGTGCAACTTGTTCCCTGAGTTAGAAAACATCGAGAAACGTTCGTTTCTGCTAGCGCTGTGCTTCTACACATGTATTTGCTGAACGGTGAAAGCACACAGTAATGCACTTTTCTCCCAGCAAATACACTGTTTCTAAGGAAATGGGAACACACTGAGGAGACACTTGTGGGAGCTACTGTGACTAAAACTGAGCTTCCCTACGCACAGGGAAGCAAGAGAAATGCTGATTTCATCAAGCCCAGTTACATACTCAGAATCTGTACTACTGCGCAAATAGGCATGTCTCTTTAGGCAAAAGACTCATTTCTGACAAAGTTGCCCAAATGCATCTCAGAAGTGTGCAACTTGTTCCCTGAGTTAGAAAACGTCGAGAAACGGTCGTTTCTGCTAGCGCTGTGCTCCTACACATGTATTTGCTGAACGGTGAAAGCGCACAGTAATGCAGTTTTCTCCCAGCAAATACACTGTTTCTAAGGAAATGGGAACACACTGAGGAGACACTTGTGGGAGCTACTGTGACTAAAACTGAGCTTCCCTACGCACAGGGAAGCAAGAGAAATGCTGATTTCATCAAGCCCAGTTACATACTCAGAATCTGTACTACTGCGCAAATAGGCATGTCTCTGTAGGCAAAAAACTCATTTCTGACAAAGTTGCCCAAATGCATCTCAGAAGAGTGCAACTTGTTCCCTGAGTTAGAAAACGTCGAGAAACGGTCGTTTCTGCTAGCGCTGTGCTTCTACACATGTATTTGCAGAACGGTGAAAGCGCACAGTAATGCACTTTTCTCCCAGCAAATACACTGTTTCTAAGGAAATGGGAACACACTGAGGAGACACTTGTGGGAGCTACTGTGACTAAAACTGAGCTTCCCTACGCACAGGGAAGCAAGAGAAATGCTGATTTCATCAAGCCCAGTTACATACTCAGAATCTGTACTACTGCGCAAATAGGCATGTCTCTGTAGGCAAAAAATTCATTTCTGACAAAGTTGCCCAAATGCATCTCAGAAGTGTGCAACTTGTTCCCTGAGTTAGAAAACATCGAGAAACGGTCGTTTCTGCTAGCGCTGTGCTTCTACACATGTATTTGCTGAACGGTGAAAGCGCACAGTAATGCACTTTTCTCCCAGCAAATACACTGTTTCTAAGGAAATGGGAACACACTGAGGAGACACTTGTGGGAGCTACTGTGACTAAAACTGAGCTTCCCTACGCACAGGGAAGCAAGAGAAATGCTGATTTCATCAAGCCCAGTTACATACTCAGAATCTGTACTACTGCGCAAATAGGCATGTCTCTGTAGGCAAAAACTCATTTCTGACAAAGTTGCCCAAATGCATCTCAGAAGTGTGCAACTTGTTCCCTGAGTTAGAAAACGTCGAGAAACGGTCGTTTCTGCTAGCGCTGTGCTTCTACACATGTATTTGCAGAACGGTGAAAGCGAAGAGTAATGCACTATTCTCCCAGCAAATACACTGTTTCTAAGGAAATGGGAAGACACTGAGGAGACACTTGTGGGAGCTACTGTGACTAAAACTGAGCTTCCCTACGCACAGGGAAGCAAGAGAAATGCTGATTTCATCAAGCCCAGTTACATACTCAGAATCTGTACTACTGCGCAAATAGGCATGTCTCTGTAGGCAAAAAACTCATTTCTGACAAAGTTGCCCAAATGCATCTCAGAAGTGTGCAACTTGTTCCCTGAGTTAGAAAACATCGAGAAACGGTCGTTTCTGCTAGCGCTGTGCTTCTACACATGTATTTGCTGAACGGTGAAAGCGCACAGTAATGCACTTTTCTCCCAGCAAATACACTGTTTCTAAGGAAATGGGAACACACTGAGGAGACACTTGTGGGAGCTACTGTGACTAAAACTGAGCTTCCCTACGCACAGGGAAGCAAGAGAAATGCTGATTTCATCAAGCCCAGTTACATACTCAGAATCTGTACTACTGCGCAAATAGGCATGTCTCTGTAGGCAAAAAACTCATTTCTGACAAAGTTGCCCAAATGCATCTCAGAAGTGTGCAACTTGTTCCCTGAGTTAGAAAACATCGAGAAACGGTCGTTTCTGCTAGCGCTGTGCTTCTACACATGTATTTGCAGAACGGTGAAAGCGAAGAGTAATGCACTATTCTCCCAGCAAATACACTGTTTCTAAGGAAATGGGAACACACTGAGGAGACACTTGTGGGAGCTACTGTGACTAAAAGTGAGCTTCCCTACGCACAGGGAAGCAAGAGAAATGCTGATTTCATCAAGCCCAGTTACATACACAGAATCTGTACTACTGCGCAAATAGGCATGTCTCTGTAGGCAAAAAACTCATTTCTGACAAAGTTGCCCAAATGCATCTCAGAAGTGTGCAACTTGTTCCCTGAGTTAGAAAACATCGAGAAACGGTCGTTTCTGCTAGCGCTGTGCTTCTACACATGTATTTGCTGAACGGTGAAAGCGCACAGTAATGCACTTTTCCCCCAGCAAATACACTGTTTCTAAGGAAATTGGAACACACTGAGGAGACACTTGTGGGAGCTCCTGTGACTAAAACTGAGCTTCCCTACGCACAGGGAAGCAAGAGAAATGCTGATTTCATCAAGCCCAGTTACATACTCAGAATCTGTACTACTGCGCAAATAGGCATGTCTCTGCAGGCAAAAAACTCATTTCTGACAAAGTTGCCCGAATGCATCTCAGAAGTGTGCAACTTGTTCCCTGAGTTAGAAAACGTCGAGAAACGGTTGTTTCTGCTAGCGCTGTGCTTCTACACATGTATTTGCTGAACGGTGAAAGCGCACAGTAATGCAGTTTTCTCCCAGCAAATACACTGTTTCTAAGGAAATGGGAACACACTGAGGAGACACTTGTGGGAGCTACTGTGACTAAAACTGAGCTTCCCTACGCACAGGGAAGCAAGAGAAATGCTGATTTCATCAAGCCCAGTTACATACTCAGAATCTGTACTACTGCGCAAATAGGCATGTCTCTGTAGGCAAAAAACTCATTTCTGACAAAGTTGCCCAAATGCATCTCAGAAGAGTGCAACTTGTTCCCTGAGTTAGAAAACGTCGAGAAACGGTCGTTTCTGCTAGCGCTGTGCTTCTACACATGTATTTGCAGAACGGTGAAAGCGCACAGTAATGCACTTTTCTCCCAGCAAATACACTGTTTCTAAGGAACTGGGAACACACTGAGGAGACACTTGTGGGAGCTACTGTGACTAAAACTGAGCTTCCCTACGCACAGGGAAGCAAGAGAAATGCTGATTTCATCAAGCCCAGTTACATACTCAGAATCCGTACTACTGCGCAAATAGGCATGTCTCTGTAGGCAAAAAATTCATTTCTGACAAAGTTGCCCAAATGCATCTCAGAAGTGTGCAACTTGTTCCCTGAGTTAGAAAACATCGAGAAACGGTCGTTTCTGCTAGCGCTGTGCTTCTACACATGTATTTGCTGAACGGTGAAAGCGCACAGTAATGCACTTTTCTCCCAGCAAATACACTGTTTCTAAGGAACTGGGAACACACTGAGGAGACACTTGTGGGAGCTACTGTGACTAAAACTGAGCTTCCCTACGCACAGGGAAGCAAGAGAAATGCTGATTTCATCAAGCCCAGTTACATACTCAGAATCTGTACTACTGCGCAAATAGGCATGTCTCTGTAGGCAAAAAACTCATTTCTGACAAAGTTGCCCAAATGCATCTCAGAAGTGTGCAACTTGTTCCCTGAGTTAGAAAACATCGAGAAACGGTCGTTTCTGCTAGCGCTGTGCTTCTACACATGTATTTGCAGAACGGTGAAAGCGAAGAGTAATGCACTATTCTCCCAGCAAATACACTGTTTCTAAGGAAATGGGAACACACTGAGGAGACACTTGTGGGAGCTACTGTGACTAAAACTGAGCTTCCCTACGCACAGGGAAGCAAGAGAAATGCTGATTTCATCAAGCCCAGTTACATACTCAGAATCTGTACTACTGCGCAAATAGGCATGTCTCTGTAGGCAAAAAACTCATTTCTGACAAAGTTGCCCAAATGCATCTCAGAAGTGTGCAACTTGTTCCCTGAGTTAGAAAACATCGAGAAACGGTCGTTTCTGCTAGCGCTGTGCTTCTACACATGTATTTGCTGAACGGTGAAAGCGCACAGTAATGCACTTTTCTCCCAGCAAATACACTGTTTCTAAGGAACTGGGAACACACTGAGGAGACACTTGTGGGAGCTACTGTGACTAAAACTGAGCTTCCCTACGCACAGGGAAGCAAGAGAAATGCTGATTTCATCAAGCCCAGTTACATACTCAGAATCTGTACTACTGCGCAAATAGGCATGTCACTTTAGGCAAAAAACTCATTTCTGACAAAGTTGCCCAAATGCATCTCAGAAGTGTGCAACTTGTTCCCTGAGTTAGAAAACGTCGAGAAACGGTCGTTTCAGCTAGCGCTGTGCTTCTACACATGTATTTGCTGAACGGTGAAAGCGCACAGTGATGCATTTTTCTCCCAGCAAATACACTGTTTCTAAGGAACTGGGAACACACTGAGGAGACACTTGTGGGAGCTACTGTGACTGAAACTGAGCTTCCCTACGCACAGGGAAGCAAGAGAAATGCTGATTTCATCAAGCCCAGTTACATACTCAGAATCTGTACTACTGCGCAAATAGGCATGTCTCTCTAGGCAAAAAACTCATTTTTGAGAAAGTTACCCAAATGCATCTCAGAAGTGTGCAACTTGTTCCCTGAGTTAGAAAACGTCGAGAAACGGTCGTTTCTGCTAGCGCTGTGCTTCTACACATGTATTTGCTGAACGGTCAAAGCGCACAGTAATGCACTTTTCTCCCAGCAAATACACTGTTTCTAAGGAAATGGGAAAACACTGAGGAGACACTTGTGGGAGCTACTGTGACTAAAACTGAGCTTCCCTACGCACAGAGAAGCAAGAGAAATGCTGATTTCATCAAGCCCAGTTACATACTCAGAATCTGTACTACTGCGCAAATAGGCATGTCTCTGTAGGCAAAAAATTCATTTCTGACAAAGTTGCCCAAATGCATCTCAGAAGTGTGCCACTTGTTCCCTGAGTTAGAAAACGTCGAGAAATGTTCGTTTCTGCCAGCGCTGTGCTTCTACACATGTATTTGCTGAACGGTGAAAGCGCAGAGTAATGCACCTTTCTCCCAGCAAATACACTGTTTCTAAGGAAATGGGAACACACTGAGGAGACACTTGTGGGAGCTACTGTGACTAAAACTGAGCTTCCCTACGCACAGGGAAGCAAGAGAAATGCTGATTTCATCAAGCCCAGTTACATACTCAGAATCTGTACTACTGCGCAAATAGGCATGTCTCTTTAGGCAAAAAACTCATTTCTGACAAAGTTGCCCAAATGCATCTCAGAAGTGTGCCACTTGTTCCCTGAGTTAGAAAACGTTGAGAAACGGTCGTTTCAGCTAGCGCTGTGCTTCTACACATGTATTTGCTGAACGGTGAAAGCGCACAGTGATGCACTTTTCTCCCAGCAAATACACTGTTTCTAAGGAACTGGGAACACACTGAGGAGACACTTGTGGGAGCTACTGTGACTAAAACTGAGCTTCCCTACGCACAGGGAAGCAAGAGAAATGCTGATTTCATCAAGCCCAGTTACATACTCAGAATCTGTACTACTGCGCAAATAGGCATGTCTCTGTAGGCAAAAAACTCATTTCTGACAAAGTTGACCAAATGCATCTCAGAAGTGTGCAACTTGTTCCCTGAGTTAGAAAACGTCGAGAAACGGTCGTTTCTGCTAGCGCTGTGCTTCTACACATGTATTTGCAGAACGGTGAAAGCGAAGAGTAATGCACTATTCTCCCAGCAAATACACTGTTTCTAAGGAAATGGGAACACACTGAGGAGACACTTGTGGGAGCTACTGTGACTAAAACTGAGCTTCCCTACGCACAGGGAAGCAAGAGAAATGCTGATTTCATCAAGCCCAGTTACATACTCAGAATCTGTACTACTGCGCAAATAGGCATGTCTCTGTAGGCAAAAAACTCATTTCTGACAAAGTTGCCCAAATGCATCTCAGAAGTGTGCAACTTGTTCCCTGAGTTAGAAAACATCGAGAAACGGTCGTTTCTGCTAGCGCTGTGCTTCTACACATGTATTTGCTGAACGGTGAAAGCGCACAGTAATGCACTTTTCTCCCAGCAAATACACTGTTTCTAAGGAAATGGGAAGACACTGAGGAGACACTTGTGGGAGCTACTGTGACTAAAACTGAGCTTCCCTACGCACAGGGAAGCAAGAGAAATGCTGATTTCATCAAGCCCAGTTACATACTCAGAATCTGTACTACTGCGCAAATAGGCATGTCTCTGTAGGCAAAAAACTCATTTCTGACAAAGTTGCCCAAATGCATCTCAGAAGTGTGCAACTTGTTCCCTGAGTTAGAAAACATCGAGAAACGGTCGTTTCTGCTAGCGCTGTGCTTCTACACATGTATTTGCCGAACGGTGAAAGCGCACAGTAATGCACTTTTCTCCCAGCAAATACACTGTTTCTAAGGAAATGGGAACACACTGAGGAGACACTTGTGGGAGCTACTGTGACTAAAACTGAGCTTCCCTACGCACAGGGAAGCAAGAGAAATGCTGATTTCATCAAGCCCAGTTACATACTCAGAATCTGTACTACTGCGCAAATAGGCATGTCACTTTAGGCAAAAAACTCATTTCTGACAAAGTTGCCCAAATGCATCTCAGAAGTGTGCAACTTGTTCCCTGAGTTAGAAAACGTTGAGAAACGGTCGTTTCAGCTAGCGCTGTGCTTCTACACATGTATTTGCTGAACGGTGAAAGCGCACAGTGATGCATTTTTCTCCCAGCAAATACACTGTTTCTAAGGAACTGGGAACACACTGAGGAGACACTTGTGGGAGCTACTGTGACTAAAACTGAGCTTCCCTACGCACAGGGAAGCAAGAGAAATGCTGATTTCATCAAGCCCAGTTACATACTCAGAATCTGTACTACTGCGCAAATAGGCATGTCTCTCTAGGCAAAAAACTCATTTTTGAGAAAGTTACCCAAATGCATCTCAGAAGTGTGCAACTTGTTCCCTGAGTTAGAAAACGTCGAGAAACGTTCGGTTCTGCTAGCGCTGTGCTTCTACACATGTATTTGCTGAACGGTCAAAGCGCACAGTAATGCACTTTTCTCCCAGCAAATACACTGTTTCTAAGGAAATGGGAAGACACTGAGGAGACACTTGTGGGAGCTACTGTGACTAAAACTGAGCTTCCCTACGCACAGAGAAGCAAGAGAAATGCTGATTTCATCAAGCCCAGTTACATACTCAGAATCTGTACTACTGCGCAAATAGGCATGTCTCTGTAGGCAAAAAATTCATTTCTGACAAAGTTGCCCAAATGCATCTCAGAAGTGTGCCACTTGTTCCCTGAGATAGAAAACGTCGAGAAATGTTCGTTTCTGCCAGCGCTGTGCTTCTACACATGTATTTGCTGAACGGTGAAAGCGCAGAGTAATGCACCTTTCTCCCAGCAAATACACTGTTTCTAAGGAAATGGGAACACACTGAGGAGACACTTGTGGGAGCTACTGTGACTAAAACTGAGCTTCCCTACGCACAGGGAAGCAAGAGAAATGCTGATTTCATCAAGCCCAGTTACATACTCAGAATCTGTACTACTGCGCAAATAGGCATGTCTCTTTAGGCAAAAAACTCATTTCTGACAAAGTTGCCCAAATGCATCTCAGAAGTGTGCAACTTGTTCCCTGAGTTAGAAAACGTTGAGAAACGGTCGTTTCAGCTAGCGCTGTGCTTCTACACATGTATTTGCTGAACGGTGAAAGCGCACAGTGATGCATTTTTCTCCCAGCAAATACACTGTTTCTAAGGAACTGGGAACACACTGAGGAGACACTTGTGGGAGCTACTGTGACTAAAACTGAGCTTCCCTACGCACAGGGAAGCAAGAGAAATGCTGATTTCATCAAGCCCAGTTACATACTCAGAATCTGTACTACTGCGCAAATAGGCATGTCTCTGTAGGCAAAAAACTCATTTCTGACAAAGTTGCCCAAATGCATCTCAGAAGTGTGCAACTTGTTCCCTGAGTTAGAAAACGTCGAGAAACGGTCGTTTCTGCTAGCGCTGTGCTTCTACACATGTATTTGCAGAACGGTGAAAGCGAAGAGTAATGCACTATTCTCCCAGCAAATACACTGTTTCTAAGGAAATGGGAACACACTGAGGAGACACTTGTGGGAGCTACTGTGACTAAAACTGAGCTTCCCTACGCACAGGGAAGCAAGAGAAATGCTGATTTCATCAAGCCCAGTTACATACTCAGAATCTGTACTACTGCGCAAATAGGCATGTCTCTGTAGGCAAAAAACTCATTTCTGACAAAGTTGCCCAAATGCATCTCAGAAGTGTGCAACTTGTTCCCTGAGTTAGAAAACATCGAGAAATGGTCGTTTCTGCTAGCGCTGTGCTTCTACACATGTATTTGCTGAACGGTGAAAGCGCACAGTAATGCACTTTTCTCCCAGCAAATACACTGTTTCTAAGGAAATGGGAAGACACTGAGGAGACACTTGTTGGAGCTACTGTGACTAAAACTGAGCTTCCCTACGCACAGGGAAGCAAGAGAAATGCTGATTTCATCAAGCCCAGTTACATACTCAGAATCTGTACTACTGCGCAAATAGGCATGTCTCTGTAGGCAAAAAACTCATTTCTGACAAAGTTGCCCAAATGCATCTCAGAAGTGTGCAACTTGTTCCCTGAGTTAGAAAACGTTGAGAAACGGTCGTTTCAGCTAGCGCTGTGCTTCTACACATGTATTTGCCGAACGGTGAAAGCGCACAGTAATGCACTTTTCTCCCAGCAAATACACTGTTTCTAAGGAACTGGGAACACACTGAGGAGACACTTGTGGGAGCTACTGTGACTAAAACTGAGCTTCCCTACGCACAGGGAAGCAAGAGAAATGCTGATTTCATCAAGCCCAGTTACATACTCAGAATCTGTACTACTGCGCAAATAGGCATGTCACTTTAGGCAAAAAACTCATTTCTGACAAAGTTGCCCAAATGCATCTCAGAAGTGTGCAACTTGTTCCCTGAGTTAGAAAACGTTGAGAAACGGTCGTTTCAGCTAGCGCTGTGCTTCTACACATGTATTTGCTGAACGGTGAAAGCGCACAGTGATGCATTTTTCTCCCAGCAAATACACTGTTTCTAAGGAACTGGGAACACACTGAGCAGACACTTGTGGGAGCTACTGTGACTGAAACTGAGCTTCCCTACGCACAGGGAAGCAAGAGAAATGCTGATTTCATCAAGCCCAGTTACATACTCAGAATCTGTACTACTGCGCAAATAGGCATGTCTCTCTAGGCAAAAAACTCATTTTTGAGAAAGTTACCCAAATGCATCTCAGAAGTGTGCAACTTGTTCCCTGAGTTAGAAAACGTCGAGAAACGTTCGGTTCTGCTAGCGCTGTGCTTCTACACATGTATTTGCTGAACGGTCAAAGCGCACAGTAATGCACTTTTCTCCCAGCAAATACACTGTTTCTAAGGAAATGGGAAAACACTGAGGAGACACTTGTGGGAGCTACTGTGACTAAAACTGAGCTTCCCTACGCACAGAGAAGCAAGAGAAATGCTGATTTCATCAAGCCCAGTTACATACTCAGAATCTGTACTACTGCGCAAATAGGCATGTCTCTTTAGGCAAAAAACTCATTTCTGACAAAGTTGCCCAAATGCATCTCAGAAGTGTGCCACTTGTTCCCTGAGTTAGAAAACGTTGAGAAACGGTCGTTTCAGCTAGCGCTGTGCTTCTACACATGTATTTGCTGAACGGTGAAAGCGCACAGTGATGCACTTTTCTCCCAGCAAATACACTGTTTCTAAGGAACTGGGAACACACTGAGGAGACACTTGTGGGAGCTACTGTGACTAAAACTGAGCTTCCCTACGCACAGGGAAGCAAGAGAAATGCTGATTTCATCAAGCCCAGTTACATACTCAGAATCTGTACTACTGCGCAAATAGGCATGTCTCTGTAGGCAAAAAACTCATTTCTGACAAAGTTGCCCAAATGCATCTCAGAAGTGTGCAACTTGTTCCCTGAGTTAGAAAACGTCGAGAAACGGTCGTTTCTGCTAGCGCTGTGCTTCTACACATGTATTTGCAGAACGGTGAAAGCGAAGAGTAATGCACTATTCTCACAGCAAATACACTGTTTCTAAGGAAATGGGAACACACTGAGGAGACACTTGTGGGAGCTACTGTGACTAAAACTGAGCTTCCCTACGCACAGGGAAGCAAGAGAAATGCTGATTTCATCAAGCCCAGTTACATACTCAGAATCTGTACTACTGCGCAAATAGGCATGTCTCTGTAGGCAAAAAACTCATTTCTGACAAAGTTGCCCAAATGCATCTCAGAAGTGTGCAACTTGTTCCCTGAGTTAGAAAACATCGAGAAACGGTCGTTTCTGCTAGCGCTGTGCTTCTACACATGTATTTGCTGAACGGTGAAAGCGCACAGTAATGCACTTTTCTCCCAGCAAATACACTGTTTCTAAGGAAATGGGAAGACACTGAGGAGACACTTGTGGGAGCTACTGTGACTAAAACTGAGCTTCCCTACTCACAGGGAAGCAAGAGAAATGCTGATTTCATCAAGCCCAGTTACATACTCAGAATCTGTACTACTGCGCAAATAGGCATGTCTCTGTAGGCAAAAAATTCATTTCTGACAAAGTTGCCCAAATGCATCTCAGAAGTGTGCCACTTGTTCCCTGAGTTAGAAAACGTCGAGAAATGTTCGTTTCTGCCAGCGCTGTGCTTCTACACATGTATTTGCTGAACGGTGAAAGCGCAGAGTAATGCACCTTTCTCCCAGCAAATACACTGTTTCTAAGGAAATGGGAACACACTGAGGAGACACTTGTGGGAGCTACTGTGACTAAAACTGAGCTTCCCTACGCACAGGGAAGCAAGAGAAATGCTGATTTCATCAAGCCCAGTTACATACTCAGAATCTGTACTACTGCGCAAATAGGCATGTGTCTTTAGGCAAAAAACTCATTTCTGACAAAGTTGCCCAAATGCATCTCAGAAGTGTGCAACTTGTTCCCTGAGTTAGAAAACGTTGAGAAACGGTCGTTTCAGCTAGCGCTGTGCTTCTACACATGTATTTGCTGAACGGTGAAAGCGCACAGTGATGCATTTTTCTCCCAGCAAATACACTGTTTCTAAGGAACTGGGAACACACTGAGGAGACACTTGTGGGAGCTACTGTGACTAAAACTGAGCTTCCCTACGCACAGGGAAGCAAGAGAAATGCTGATTTCATCAAGCCCAGTTACATACTCAGAATCTGTACTACTGCGCAAATAGGCATGTCTCTCTAGGCAAAAAACTCATTTTTGAGAAAGTTACCCAAATGCATCTCAGAAGTGTGCAACTTGTTCCCTGAGTTAGAAAACGTCGAGAAACGTTCGGTTCTGCTAGCGCTGTGCTTCTACACATGTATTTGCTGAACGGTCAAAGCGCACAGTAATGCACTTTTCTCCCAGCAAATACACTGTTTCTAAGGAACTGGGAACACACTGAGGAGACACTTGTGGGAGCTACTGTGACTAAAACTGAGCTTCCCTACGCACAGGGAAGCAAGAGAAATGCTGATTTCATCAAGCCCAGTTACATACTCAGAATCTGTACTACTGCGCAAATAGGCATGTCTCTCTAGGCAAAAAACTCATTTTTGAGAAAGTTACCCAAATGCATCTCAGAAGTGTGCAACTTGTTCCCTGAGTTAGAAAACGTCGAGAAACGTTCGGTTCTGCTAGCGCTGTGCTTCTACACATGTATTTGCTGAACGGTCAAAGCGCACAGTAATGCACTTTTCTCCCAGCAAATACACTGTTTCTAAGGAAATGGGAACACACTGAGGAGACACTTGTGGGAGCTACTGTGACTAAAACTGAGCTTCCCTACGCACAGAGAAGCAAGAGAAATGCTGATTTCATCAAGCCCAGTTACATACTCAGAATCTGTACTACTGCGCAAATAGGCATGTCTCTGTAGGCAAAAAATTCATTTCTGACAAAGTTGCCCAAATGCATCTCAGAAGTGTGCCACTTGTTCCCTGAGTTAGAAAACGTCGAGAAATGTTCGTTTCTGCCAGCGCTGTGCTTCTACACATGTATTTGCTGAACGGTGAAAGCGCAGAGTAATGCACCTTTCTCCCAGCAAATACACTGTTTCTAAGGAAATGGGAACACACTGAGGAGACACTTGTGGGAGCTACTGTGACTAAAACTGAGCTTGCCTACGCACAGGGAAGCAAGAGAAATGCTGATTTCATCAAGCCCAGTTACATACTCAGAATCTGTACTACTGCGCAAATAGGCATGTCTCTTTAGGCAAAAAACTCATTTCTGACAAAGTTGCCCAAATGCATCTCAGAAGTGTGCCACTTGTTCCCTGAGTTAGAAAACGTTGAGAAACGGTCGTTTCAGCTAGCGCTGTGCTTCTACACATGTATTTGCTGAACGGTGAAAGCGCACAGTGATGCACTTTTCTCCCAGCAAATACACTGTTTCTAAGGAACTGGGAACACACTGAGGAGACACTTGTGGGAGCTACTGTGACTAAAACTGAGCTTCCCTACGCACAGGGAAGCAAGAGAAATGCTGATTTCATCAAGCCCAGTTACATACTCAGAATCTGTACTACTGCGCAAATAGTCATGTCTCTGTAGGCAAAAAACTCGTTTCTGACAAAGTTGACCAAATGCATCTCAGAAGTGTGCAACTTGTTCCCTGAGTTAGAAAACGTCGAGAAACGGTCGTTTCTGCTAGCGCTGTGCTTCTACACATGTATTTGCAGAACGGTGAAAGCGAAGAGTAATGCACTATTCTCCCAGCAAATACACTGTTTCTAAGGAAATGGGAACACACTGAGGAGACACTTGTGGGAGCTACTGTGACTAAAACTGAGCTTCCCTACGCACAGGGAAGCAAGAGAAATGCTGATTTCATCAAGCCCAGTTACATACTCAGAATCTGTACTACTGCGCAAATAGGCATGTCTCTGTAGGCAAAAAACTCATTTCTGACAAAGTTGCCCAAATGCATCTCAGAAGTGTGCAACTTGTTCCCTGAGTTAGAAAACATCGAGAAACGGTCGTTTCTGCTAGCGCTGTGCTTCTACACATGTATTTGCTGAACGGTGAAAGCGCACAGTAATGCACTTTTCTCCCAGCAAATACACTGTTTCTAAGGAAATGGGAAGACACTGAGGAGACACTTGTGGGAGCTACTGTGACTAAAACTGAGCTTCCCTACGCACAGGGAAGCAAGAGAAATGCTGATTTCATCAAGCCCAGTTACATACTCAGAATCTGTACTACTGCGCAAATAGGCATGTCTCTGTAGGCAAAAAACTCATTTCTGACAAAGTTGCCCAAATGCATCTCAGAAGTGTGCAACTTGTTCCCTGAGTTAGAAAACATCGAGAAACGGTCGTTTCTGCTAGCGCTGTGCTTCTACACATGTATTTGCCGAACGGTGAAAGCGCACAGTAATGCACTTTTCTCCCAGCAAATACACTGTTTCTAAGGAAATGGGAACACACTGAGGAGACACTTGTGGGAGCTACTGTGACTAAAACTGAGCTTCCCTACGCACAGGGAAGCAAGAGAAATGCTGATTTCATCAAGCCCAGTTACATACTCAGAATCTGTACTACTGCGCAAATAGGCATGTCACTTTAGGCAAAAAACTCATTTCTGACAAAGTTGCCCAAATGCATCTCAGAAGTGTGCAACTTGTTCCCTGAGTTAGAACACGTCGAGAAACGGTCGTTTCAGCTAGCGCTGTGCTTCTACACATGTATTTGCTGAACGGTGAAAGCGCACAGTGATGCATTTTTCTCCCAGCAAATACACTGTTTCTAAGGAACTGGGAACACACTGAGGAGACACTTGTGGGAGCTACTGTGACTAAAACTGAGCTTCCCTACGCACAGGGAAGCAAGAGAAATGCTGATTTCATCAAGCCCAGTTACATACTCAGAATCTGTACTACTGCGCAAATAGGCATGTCTCTCTAGGCAAAAAACTCATTTTTGAGAAAGTTACCCAAATGCATCTCAGAAGTGTGCAACTTGTTCCCTGAGTTAGAAAACGTCGAGAAACGTTCGGTTCTGCTAGCGCTGTGCTTCTACACATGTATTTGCTGAACGGTCAAAGCGCACAGTAATGCACTTTTCTCCCAGCAAATACACTGTTTCTAAGGAAATGGGAAAACACTGAGGAGACACTTGTGGGAGCTACTGTGACTAAAACTGAGCTTCCCTACGCACAGAGAAGCAAGAGAAATGCTGATTTCATCAAGCCCAGTTACATACTCAGAATCTGTACTACTGCGCAAATAGGCATGTCTCTTTAGGCAAAAAACTCATTTCTGACAAAGTTGCCCAAATGCATCTCAGAAGTGTGCCACTTGTTCCCTGAGTTAGAAAACGTCGAGAAATGTTCGTTTCTGCCAGCGCTGTGCTTCTACACATGTATTTGCTGAACGGTGAAAGCGCAGAGTAATGCACCTTTCTCCCAGCAAATACACTGTTTCTAAGGAAATGGGAACACACTGAGGAGACACTTGTGGGAGCTACTGTGACTAAAACTGAGCTTCCCTACGCACAGGGAAGCAAGAGAAATGCTGATTTCATCAAGCCCAGTTACATACTCAGAATCTGTACTACTGCGCAAATAGGCATGTCTCTTTAGGCAAAAAACTCATTTCTGACAAAGTTGCCCAAATGCATCTCAGAAGTGTGCAACTTGTTCCCTGAGTTAGAAAACGTTGAGAAACGGTCGTTTCAGCTAGCGCTGTGCTTCTACACATGTATTTGCTGAACGGTGAAAGCGCACAGTGATGCATTTTTCTCCCAGCAAATACACTGTTTCTAAGGAACTGGGAACACACTGAGGAGACACTTGTGGGAGCTACTGTGACTAAAACTGAGCTTCCCTACGCACAGGGAAGCAAGAGAAATGCTGATTTCATCAAGCCCAGTTACATACTCAGAATCTGTACTACTGCGCAAATAGGCATGTCTCTCTAGGCAAAAAACTCATTTTTGAGAAAGTTACCCAAATGCATCTCAGAAGTGTGCAACTTGTTCCCTGAGTTAGAAAACGTCGAGAAACGTTCGTTTCTGCCAGCGCTGTGCTTCTACACATGTATTTGCTGAACGGTCAAAGCGCACAGTAATGCACTTTTCTCCCAGCAAATACACTGTTTCTAAGGAAATGGGAACACACTGAGGAGACACTTGTGGGAGCTACTGTGACTAAAACTGAGCTTCCCTACGCACAGAGAAGCAAGAGAAATGCTGATTTCATCAAGCCCAGTTACATACTCAGAATCTGTACTACTGCGCAAATAGGCATGTCTCTGTAGGCAAAAAATTCATTTCTGACAAAGTTGCCCAAATGCATCTCAGAAGTGTGCCACTTGTTCCCTGAGTTAGAAAACGTCGAGAAATGTTCGTTTCTGCCAGCGCTGTGCTTCTACACATGTATTTGCTGAACGGTGAAAGCGCAGAGTAATGCACCTTTCTCCCAGCAAATACACTGTTTCTAAGGAAATGGGAACACACTGAGGAGACACTTGTGGGAGCTACTGTGACTAAAACTGAGCTTCCCTACGCACAGGGAAGCAAGAGAAATGCTGATTTCATCAAGCCCAGTTACATACTCAGAATCTGTACTACTGCGCAAATAGGCATGTCTCTCTAGGCAAAAAACTCATTTTTGAGAAAGTTACCCAAATGCATCTCAGAAGTGTGCAACTTGTTCCCTGAGTTAGAAAACGTCGAGAAACGTTCGGTTCTGCTAGCGCTGTGCTTCTACACATGTATTTGCTGAACGGTCAAAGCGCACAGTAATGCACTTTTCTCCCAGCAAATACACTGTTTCTAAGGAAATGGGAACACACTGAGGAGACACTTGTGGGAGCTACTGTGACTAAAACTGAGCTTCCCTACGCACAGGGAAGCAAGAGAAATGCTGATTTCATCAAGCCCAGTTACATACTCAGAATCTGTACTACTGCGCAAATAGGCATGTCTCTGTAGGCAAAAAACACTTTTCTGACAAAGTTGCCCAAATGCATCTCAGAAGTGTGCAACTTGTTCCCTGAGTTAGAAAACATCGAGAAACGTTCGTTTCTGCTAGCGCTGTGCTTCTACACATGTATTTGCTGAACGGTGAAAGCACACAGTAATGCACTTTTCTCCCAGCAAATACACTGTTTCTTAGGAAATGGGAACACACTGAGGAGACACTTGTGGGAGCTACTGTGACTAAAACTGAGCTTCCCTACGCACAGGGAAGCAAGAGAAATGCTGATTTCATCAAGCCCAGTTACATACTCAGAATCTGTACTACTGCGCAAATAGGCATGTCTCTGTAGGCAAAAAACTCATTTATGACAAAGTTGCCCAAATGCATCTCAGAAGTGTGCAACTTCTTCCCTGAGTTAGAAAACGTTGGGAAACGGTCGTTTCAGCTAGCGCTGTGCTTCTACACATGTATTTGCTGATCGGTGAAAGCGCACAGTGATGCACTTTTCTCCCAGCAAATACACTGTTTCTAAGGAACTGGGAACACACTGAGGAGACACTTGTGGGAGCTACTGTGACTAAAACTGAGCTTCCCTACGCACAGGGAAGCAAGAGAAATGCTGATTTCATCAAGCCCAGTTACATACTCAGAATCTGTACTGCTGCGCAAATAGGCATGTCTCTGTAGGCAAAAACTCATTTTTGAGAAAGTTACCAAAATGCATCTCAGAAGTGTGCAACTTGTTCCCTGAGTTTGAAAACGTCGAGAAACGTTCGTTTCTGCTAGCGCTGTGCTTCTACACATGTATTTGCTGAACGGTGAAAGAGAAGAGTAATGCACTATTCTCCCAGCAAATACACTGTTTCTAAGGAAATGGGAACACACTGAGGAGACACTTGTGGGAGCTACTGTGACTAAAACTGAGCTTCCCTACGCACAGGGAAGCAAGAGAAATGCTGATTTCATCAAGCCCAGTTACATACTCAGAATCTGTACTACTGCGCAAATAGGCATGTCTCTGTAGGCAAAAAACTCATTTATGACAAAGTTGCCCAAATGCATCTCAGAAGTGTGCAACTTCTTCCCTGAGTTAGAAAACGTTGGGAAACGGTCGTTTCAGCTAGCGCTGTGCTTCTACACATGTATTTGCTGATCGGTGAAAGCGCACAGTGATGCACTTTTCTCCCAGCAAATACACTGTTTCTAAGGAACTGGGAACACACTGAGGAGACACTTGTGGGAGCTACTGTGACTAAAACTGAGCTTCCCTACGCACAGGGAAGCAAGAGAAATGCTGATTTCATCAAGCCCAGTTACATACTCAGAATCTGTACTACTGCGCAAATAGGCATGTCTCTGTAGGCAAAAAACTCATTTTTGAGAAAGTTACCAAAATGCATCTCAGAAGTGTGCAACTTGTTCCCTGAGTTTGAAAACGTCGAGAAACGTTCGTTTCTGCTAGCGCTGTGCTTCTACACATGTATTTGCTGAACGGTGAAAGAGAAGAGTAATGCACTATTCTCCCAGCAAATACACTGTTTCTAAGGAAATGGGAACACACTGAGGAGACACTTGTGGGAGCTACTGTGACTAAAACTGAGCTTCCCTACGCACAGGGAAGCAAGAGAAATGCTGATTTCATCAAGCCCAGTTACATACTCAGAATCTGTACTACTGCGCAAATAGGCATGTCTCTGTAGGCAAAAAACTCATTTCTGACAAAGTTGCCCAAATGCATCTCAGAAGTGTGCAACTTGTTCCCTGAGTTAGAAAACGTTGAGAAACGGTCGTTTCTGCTAGCGCTGTGCTTCTACACATGTATTTGCAGAACGGTGAAAGCGCACAGTAATGCACTTTTCTCCCAGCAAATACACTGTTTCTAAGTAAATGGGAACACACTGAGGAGACACTTGTGGGAGCTACTGTGACTAAAACTGAGCTTCCCTACGCACAGGGAAGCAAGAGAAATGCTGATTTCATCAAGCCCAGTTACATACTCAGAATCTGTACTACTGCGCAAATAGGCATGTCTCTGTAGGCAAAAAACTCATTTCTGACAAAGTTGCCCAAATGCATCTCAGAAGTGTGCAACTTGTTCCCTGATTTAGAAAACATCGAGAAACGGTCGTTTCTGCTGGCGCTGTGCTTCTACACATGTATTTGATGAACGGTGAAAGCGCACAGTAATGCACTTTTCTCCCAGTAAATACACTGTTTCTAAGGAAATGGGAACACACTGAGGAGACACTTGTGGGAGCTACTGTGACTAAAACTGAGCTTCCCTACGCACAGGGAAGCAAGAGAAATGCTGATTTCATCAAGCCCAGTTACATACTCAGAATCTGTACTACTGCGCAAATAGGCATGTCTCTGTAGGCAAAAAATTCATTTCTGACAAAGTTGCCCAAATGCATCTCAGAAGTGTGCCACTTGTTCCCTGAGTTAGAAAACGTTGAGAAACGGTCGTTTCAGCTAGCGCTGTGCTTCTACACATGTATTTGCTGAACGGTGAAAGCGCACAGTGATGCACTTTTCTCCCAGCAAATACACTGTTTCTAAGGAAATGGGAACACACTGAGGAGACACTTGTGGGAGCTACTGTGACTAAAACTGAGCTTCCCTAAGCACAGGGAAGCAAGAGAAATGCTGATTTCATCAAGCCCAGTTACATACTCAGAATCTGTACTACTGCGCAAATAGGCATGTCTCTGTAGGCAAAAAACTCATTTCTGACAAAGTTGCCCAAATGCATCTCTGAAGTGTGCAACTTGTTCCCTGAGTTAGAAAACGTCGAGAAACGTTCGTTTCTGCTAGCGCTGTGCTTCTACACATGTATTTGCTGAACGGTGAAAGCGCACAGTAATGCACTTTTCTCCCAGCAAATACACTGTTTCTAAGGAAATGGGAACACACTGAGGAGACACTTGTGGGAGCTACTGTGACTAAAACTGAGCATCCCTACGCACAGGGAAGCAAGAGAAATGCTGATTTCATCAAGCCCAGTTACATACTCAGAATCTGTACTACTGCGCAAATAGGCATGTCTCTGTAGGCAAAAAATTCATTTCTGACAAAGTTGCCCAAATGCATCTCAGAAGTGTGCAACTTGTTCCCTGAGTTAGAAAACGTCGAGAAACGGTCGTTTCTGCTAGCGCTGTGCTTCTACACATGTATTTGCTGAACGGTGAAAGCGCACAGTAATGCACTTTTCTCCCAGCAAATACACTGTTTCTAAGGAAATGGGAACACACTGAGGAGACACTTGTGGGAGCTACTGTGACTAAAACTGAGCTTCCCTACGCACAGGGAAGCAAGAGAAATGCTGATTTCATCAAGCCCTGTTACATACTCAGAATCTGTACTACTGCGCAAATAGGCATGTCTCTGTAGGCAAAAAACTCATTTCTGACAAAGTTGCCCAAATGCATCTCAGAAGTGTGCAACTTGTTCCCTGAGTTAGAAAACGTCGAGAAACGGTCGTTTCTGCTAGCGCTGTGCTTCTACACATGTATTTGCAGAACGGTGAAAGCGCACAGTAATGCACTTTTCTCCCAGCAAATACACTGTTTCTAAGGAAATGGGAACACACTGAGGAGACACTTGTGGGAGCTACTGTGACTAAAACTGAGCTTCCCTACGCACAGGGAAGCAAGAGAAATGCTGATTTCATCAAGCCCAGTTACATACTCAGAATCTGTACTACTGCGCAAATAGGCATGTCTCTGTAGGCAAAAAACTCATTTCTGACAAAGTTGCCCAAATGCATCTCAGAAGTGTGCAACTTGTTCCCTGAGTTAGAAAACATCGAGAAACGGTCGTTTCTGCTAGCCCTGTGCTTCTACACATGTATTTGCTGAACGGTGAAAGCGCACAGTAATGCACTTTTCTCCCAGCAAATACACTGTTTCTAAGGAAATGGGAACACACTGAGGAGACACTTGTGGGAGCTACTGTGACTAAAACTGAGCTTCCCTACGCACAGGGAAGCAAGAGAAATGCTGATTTCATCAAGCCCAGTTACATACTCAGAATCTGTACTACTGCGCAAATAGGCATGTCTCTGTAGGCAAAAAACTCATTTCTGACAAAGTTGCCCAAATGCATCTCAGAAGTGTGCCACTTGTTCCCTGAGTTAGAAAACGTTGAGAAACGGTCGTTTCAGCTAGCGCTGTGCTTCTACACATGTATTTGCTGAACGGTGAAAGCGCACAGTGATGCACTTTTCTCCCAGCAAATACACTGTTTCTAAGGAAATGGGAACACACTGAGGAGACACTTGTGGGAGCTACTGTGACTAAAACTGAGCTTCCCTACGCACAGGGAAGCAAGAGAAATGCTGATTTCATCAAGCCCAGTTACATACTCAGAATCTGTACTACTGCGCAAATAGGCATGTCTCTGTAGGCAAAAAATTCATTTCTGACAAAGTTGCCCAAATGCATCTCAGAAGTGTGCAACTTGTTCCCTGAGTTAGAAAACGTCGAGAAACGGTCGTTTCTGCTAGCGCTGTGCTTCTACACATGTATTTGCTGAACGGTGAAAGCGCACAGTAATGCACTTTTTTCCCAGCAAATACACTGTTTCTAAGGAAATGGGAACACACTGAGGAGACACTTGTGGGAGCTACTGTGACTAAAACTGAGCTTCCCTACGCACAGGGAAGCAAGAGAAATGCTGATTTCATCAAGCCCTGTTACATACTCAGAATCTGTACTACTGCGCAAATAGGCATGTCTCTGTAGGCAAAAAACTCATTTCTGACAAAGTTGCCCAAATGCATCTCAGAAGTGTGCAACTTGTTCCCTGAGTTAGAAAACGTCGAGAAACGGTCGTTTCTGCTAGCGCTGTGCTTCTACACATGTATTTGCAGAACGGTGAAAGCGCACAGTAATGCACTTTTCTCCCAGCAAATACACTGTTTCTAAGGAAATGGGAACACACTGAGGAGACACTTGTGGGAGCTACAGTGACTAAAACTGAGCTTCCCTACGCACAGGGAAGCAAGAGAAATGATGATTTCATCAAGCCCAGTTACATACTCAGAATCTGTACTACTGCGCAAATAGGCATGTCTCTTTAGGCAAAAAACTCATTTATGACAAAGTTGCCCAAATGCATCTCAGAAGTGTGCAACTTGTTCCCTGAGTTAGAAAACGTCGAGAAACGGTCGTTTCTGCTAGCGCTGTGCTTCTACACATGTATTTGCTGGACGGTGAAAGCGCACAGTAATGTACTTTTCTCCCAGCAAATACACTGTTTCTAAGGAAATGGGAACACACTGAGGAGACACTTGTGGGAGCTACTGTGACTAAAACTGAGCTTCCCTACGCACAGGGAAGCAAGAGAAATGCTGATTTCATCAAGCCCAGTTACATACTCAGAATCTGTACTACTGCGCAAATAGGCATGTCTCTGTAGGCAAAAAACTCATTTCTGACAAAGTTGCCCAAATGCATCTCAGAAGTGTGCCACTTGTTCCCTGAGTTAGAAAACGTTGAGAAACGGTCGTTTCAGCTAGCGCTGTGCTTCTACACATGTATTTGCTGAACGGTGAAAGCGCACAGTGATGCACTTTTCTCCCAGCAAATACACTGTTTCTAAGGAAATGGGAACACACTGAGGAGACACTTGTGGGAGCTACTGTGACTAAAACTGAGCTTCCCTACGCACAGGGAAGCAAGAGAAATGCTGATTTCATCAAGCCCAGTTACATACTCAGAATCTGTACTACTGCGCAAATAGGCATGTCTCTCTAGGCAAAAAACTCATTTTTGAGAAAGTTACCCAAATGCATCTCTGAAGTGTGCAACTTGTTCCCTGAGTTAGAAAACGTCGAGAAACGTTCGTTTCTGCTAGCGCTGTGCTTCTACACATGTATTTGCTGAACGGTGAAAGCGCACAGTAATGCACTTTTCTCCCAGCAAATACACTGTTTCTAAGGAAATGGGAACACACTGAGGAGACACTTGTGGGAGCTACTGTGACTAAAACTGAGCATCCCTACGCACAGGGAAGCAAGAGAAATGCTGATTTCATCAAGCCCAGTTACATACTCAGAATCTGTACTACTGCGCAAATAGGCATGTCTCTGTAGGCAAAAAATTCATTTCTGACAAAGTTGCCCAAATGCATCTCAGAAGTGTGCCACTTGTTCCCTGAGATAGAAAACGTCGAGAAATGTTCGTTTCTGCCAGCGCTGTGCTTCTACACATGTATTTGCTGAACGGTGAAAGCGCAGAGTAATGCACCTTTCTCCCAGCAAATACACTGTTTCTAAGGAAATGGGAACACACTGAGGAGACACTTGTGGGAGCTACTGTGACTAAAACTGAGCTTCCCTACGCACAGGGAAGCAAGAGAAATGCTGATTTCATCAAGCCCTGTTACATACTCAGAATCTGTACTACTGCGCAAATAGGCATGTCTCTGTAGGCAAAAAACTCATTTCTGACAAAGTTGACCAAATGCATCTCAGAAGTGTGCAACTTGTTCCCTGAGTTAGAAAACGTCGAGAAACGGTCGTTTCTGCTAGCGCTGTGCTTCTACACATGTATTTGCAGAACGGTGAAAGCGAAGAGTAATGCACTATTCTCCCAGCAAATACACTGTTTCTAAGGAAATGGGAACACACTGAGGAGACACTTGTGGGAGCTACTGTGACTAAAACTGAGCTTCCCTACGCACAGGGAAGCAAGAGAAATGCTGATTTCATCAAGCCCAGTTACATACTCAGAATCTGTACTACTGCGCAAATAGGCATGTCTCTGTAGGCAAAAAACTCATTTCTGACAAAGTTGCCCAAATGCATCTCAGAAGTGTGCAACTTGTTCCCTGAGTTAGAAAACATCGAGAAACGGTCGTTTCTGCTAGCGCTGTGCTTCTACACATGTATTTGCTGAACGGTGAAAGCGCACAGTAATGCACTTTTCTCCCAGCAAATACACTGTTTCTAAGGAAATGGGAAGACACTGAGGAGACACTTGTTGGAGCTACTGTGACTAAAACTGAGCTTCCCTACGCACAGGGAAGCAAGAGAAATGCTGATTTCATCAAGCCCAGTTACATACTCAGAATCTGTACTACTGCGCAAATAGGCATGTCTCTGTAGGCAAAAAACTCATTTCTGACAAAGTTGCCCAAATGCATCTCAGAAGTGTGCAACTTGTTCCCTGAGTTAGAAAACATCGAGAAACGGTCGTTTCTGCTAGCGCTGTGCTTCTACACATGTATTTGCCGAACGGTGAAAGCGCACAGTAATGCACTTTTCTCCCAGCAAATACACTGTTTCTAAGGAACTGGGAACACACTGAGGAGACACTTGTGGGAGCTACTGTGACTAAAACTGAGCTTCCCTACGCACAGGGAAGCAAGAGAAATGCTGATTTCATCAAGCCCAGTTACATACTCAGAATCTGTACTACTGCGCAAATAGGCATGTCACTTTAGGCAAAAAACTCATTTCTGACAAAGTTGCCCAAATGCATCTCAGAAGTGTGCAACTTGTTCCCTGAGTTAGAAAACGTTGAGAAACGGTCGTTTCAGCTAGAGCTGTGCTTCTACACATGTATTTGCTGAACGGTGAAAGCGCACAGTGATGCATTTTTCTCCCAGCAAATACACTGTTTCTAAGGAACTGGGAACACACTGAGCAGACACTTGTGGGAGCTACTGTGACTGAAACTGAGCTTCCCTACGCACAGGGAAGCAAGAGAAATGCTGATTTCATCAAGCCCAGTTACATACTCAGAATCTGTACTACTGCGCAAATAGGCATGTCTCTCTAGGCAAAAAACTCATTTTTGAGAAAGTTACCCAAATGCATCTCAGAAGTGTGCAACTTGTTCCCTGAGTTAGAAAACGTCGAGAAACGTTCGGTTCTGCTAGCGCTGTGCTTCTACACATGTATTTGCTGAACGGTCAAAGCGCACAGTAATGCACTTTTCTCCCAGCAAATACACTGTTTCTAAGGAAATGGGAAAACACTGAGGAGACACTTGTGGGAGCTACTGTGACTAAAACTGAGCTTCCCTACGCACAGAGAAGCAAGAGAAATGCTGATTTCATCAAGCCCAGTTACATACTCAGAATCTGTACTACTGCGCAAATAGGCATGTCTCTTTAGGCAAAAAACTCATTTCTGACAAAGTTGCCCAAATGCATCTCAGAAGTGTGCCACTTGTTCCCTGAATTAGAAAACGTTGAGAAACGGTCGTTTCAGCTAGCGCTGTGCTTCTACACATGTATTTGCTGAACGGTGAAAGCGCACAGTGATGCACTTTTCTCCCAGCAAATACACTGTTTCTAAGGAACTGGGAACACACTGAGGAGACACTTGTGGGAGCTACTGTGACTAAAACTGAGCTTCCCTACGCACAGGGAAGCAAGAGAAATGCTGATTTCATCAAGCCCAGTTACATACTCAGAATCTGTACTACTGCGCAAATAGGCATGTCTCTGTAGGCAAAAAACTCATTTCTGACAAAGTTGACCAAATGCATCTCAGAAGTGTGCAACTTGTTCCCTGAGTAAGAAAACGTCGAGAAACGGTCGTTTCTGCTAGCGCTGTGCTTCTACACATGTATTTGCAGAACGGTGAAAGCGAAGAGTAATGCACTATTCTCCCAGCAAATACACTGTTTCTAAGGAAATGGGAACACACTGAGGAGACACTTGTGGGAGCTACTGTGACTAAAACTGAGCTTCCCTACGCACAGGGAAGCAAGAGAAATGCTGATTTCATCAAGCCCAGTTACATACTCAGAATCTGTACTACTGCGCAAATAGGCATGTCTCTGTAGGCAAAAAACTCATTTCTGACAAAGTTGCCCAAATGCATCTCAGAAGTGTGCAACTTGTTCCCTGAGTTAGAAAACATCGAGAAACGGTCGTTTCTGCTAGCGCTGTGCTTCTACACATGTATTTGCTGAACGGTGAAAGCGCACAGTAATGCACTTTTCTCCCAGCAAATACACTGTTTCTAAGGAAATGGGAAGACACTGAGGAGACACTTGTTGGAGCTACTGTGACTAAAACTGAGCTTCCCTACGCACAGGGAAGCAAGAGAAATGCTGATTTCATCAAGCCCAGTTACATACTCAGAATCTGTACTACTGCGCAAATAGGCATGTCTCTGTAGGCAAAAAACTCATTTCTGACAAAGTTGCCCAAATGCATCTCAGAAGTGTGCAACTTGTTCCCTGAGTTAGAAAACATCGAGAAACGGTCGTTTCTGCTAGCGCTGTGCTTCTACACATGTATTTGCCGAACGGTGAAAGCGCACAGTAATGCACTTTTCTCCCAGCAAATACACTGTTTCTAAGGAACTGGGAACACACTGAGGAGACACTTGTGGGAGCTACTGTGACTAAAACTGAGCTTCCCTACGCACAGGGAAGCAAGAGAAATGCTGATTTCATCAAGCCCAGTTACATACTCAGAATCTGTACTACTGCGCAAATAGGCATGTCACTTTAGGCAAAAAACTCATTTCTGACAAAGTTGCCCAAATGCATCTCAGAAGTATGCAACTTGTTCCCTGAGTTAGAAAACGTTGAGAAACGGTCGTTTCAGCTAGAGCTGTGCTTCTACACATGTATTTGCTGAACGGTGAAAGCGCACAGTGATGCATTTTTCTCCCAGCAAATACACTGTTTCTAAGGAACTGGGAACACACTGAGCAGACACTTGTGGGAGCTACTGTGACTGAAACTGAGCTTCCCTACGCACAGGGAAGCAAGAGAAATGCTGATTTCATCAAGCCCAGTTACATACTCAGAATCTGTACTACTGCGCAAATAGGCATGTCTCTCTAGGCAAAAAACTCATTTTTGAGAAAGTTACCCAAATGCATCTCAGAAGTGTGCAACTTGTTCCCTGAGTTAGAAAACGTCGAGAAACGTTCGGTTCTGCTAGCGCTGTGCTTCTACACATGTATTTGCTGAACGGTCAAAGCGCACAGTAATGCACTTTTCTCCCAGCAAATACACTGTTTCTAAGGAAATGGGAAAACACTGAGGAGACACTTGTGGGAGCTACTGTGACTAAAACTGAGCTTCCCTACGCACAGAGAAGCAAGAGAAATGCTGATTTCATCAAGCCCAGTTACATACTCAGAATCTGTACTACTGCGCAAATAGGCATGTCTCTTTAGGCAAAAAACTCATTTCTGACAAAGTTGCCCAAATGCATCTCAGAAGTGTGCCACTTGTTCCCTGAGTTAGAAAACGTTGAGAAACGGTCGTTTCAGCTAGCGCTGTGCTTCTACACATGTATTTGCTGAACGGTGAAAGCGCACAGTGATGCACTTTTCTCCCAGCAAATACACTGTTTCTAAGGAACTGGGAACACACTGAGGAGACACTTGTGGGAGCTACTGTGACTAAAACTGAGCTTCCCTACGCACAGGGAAGCAAGAGAAATGCTGATTTCATCAAGCCCAGTTACATACTCAGAATCTGTACTACTGCGCAAATAGGCATGTCTCTGTAGGCAAAAAACTCATTTCTGACAAAGTTGACCAAATGCATCTCAGAAGTGTGCAACTTGTTCCCTGAGTTAGAAAACGTCGAGAAACGGTCGTTTCTGCTAGCGCTGTGCTTCTACACATGTATTTGCAGAACGGTGAAAGCGAAGAGTAATGCACTATTCTCACAGCAAATACACTGTTTCTAAGGAAATGGGAACACACTGAGGAGACACTTGTGGGAGCTACTGTGACTAAAACTGAGCTTCCCTACGCACAGGGAAGCAAGAGAAATGCTGATTTCATCAAGCCCAGTTACATACTCAGAATCTGTACTACTGCGCAAATAGGCATGTCACTTTAGGCAAAAAACTCATTTCTGACAAAGTTGCCCAAATGCATCTCAGAAGTGTGCAACTTGTTCCCTGAGTTAGAAAACGTTGAGAAACGGTCGTTTCAGCTAGAGCTGTGCTTCTACACATGTATTTGCTGAACGGTGAAAGCGCACAGTGATGCATTTTTCTCCCAGCAAATACACTGTTTCTAAGGAACTGGGAACACACTGAGCAGACACTTGTGGGAGCTACTGTGACTGAAACTGAGCTTCCCTACGCACAGGGAAGCAAGAGAAATGCTGATTTCATCAAGCCCAGTTACATACTCAGAATCTGTACTACTGCGCAAATAGGCATGTCTCTCTAGGCAAAAAACTCATTTTTGAGAAAGTTACCCAAATGCATCTCAGAAGTGTGCAACTTGTTCCCTGAGTTAGAAAACGTCGAGAAACGTTCGGTTCTGCTAGCGCTCTGCTTCTACACATGTATTTGCTGAACGGTCAAAGCGCACAGTAATGCACTTTTCTCCCAGCAAATACACTGTTTCTAAGGAAATGGGAAAACACTGAGGAGACACTTGTGGGAGCTACTGTGACTAAAACTGAGCTTCCCTACGCACAGAGAAGCAAGAGAAATGCTGATTTCATCAAGCCCAGTTACATACTCAGAATCTGTACTACTGCGCAAATAGGCATGTCTCTTTAGGCAAAAAACTCATTTCTGACAAAGTTGCCCAAATGCATCTCAGAAGTGTGCCACTTGTTCCCTGAGTTAGAAAACGTTGAGAAACGGTCGTTTCAGCTAGCGCTGTGCTTCTACACATGTATTTGCTGAACGGTGAAAGCGCACAGTGATGCACTTTTCTCCCAGCAAATACACTGTTTCTAAGGAACTGGGAACACACTGAGGAGACACTTGTGGGAGCTACTGTGACTAAAACTGAGCTTCCCTACGCACAGGGAAGCAAGAGAAATGCTGATTTCATCAAGCCCAGTTACATACTCAGAATCTGTACTACTGCGCAAATAGGCATGTCTCTGTAGGCAAAAAACTCATTTCTGACAAAGTTGACCAAATGCATCTCAGAGGTGTGCAACTTGTTCCCTGAGTTAGAAAACGTCGAGAAACGGTCGTTTCTGCTAGCGCTGTGCTTCTACACATGTATTTGCTGAACGGTGAAAGAGAAGAGTAATGCACTATTCTCCCAGCAAATACACTGTTTCTAAGGAAATGGGAACACACTGAGGAGACACTTGTGGGAGCTACTGTGACTAAAACTGAGCTTCCCTACGCACAGGGAAGCAAGAGAAATGCTGATTTCATCAAGCCCAGTTACATACTCAGAATCTGTACTACTGCGCAAATAGGCATGTCTCTGTAGGCAAAAAACTCATTTATGACAAAGTTGCCCAAATGCATCTCAGAAGTGTGCAACTTCTTCCCTGAGTTAGAAAACGTTGGGAAACGGTCGTTTCAGCTAGCGCTGTGCTTCTACACATGTATTTGCTGATCGGTGAAAGCGCACAGTGATGCACTTTTCTCCCAGCAAATACACTGTTTCTAAGGAACTGGGAACACACTGAGGAGACACTTGTGGGAGCTACTGTGACTAAAACTGAGCTTCCCTACGCACAGGGAAGCAAGAGAAATGCTGATTTCATCAAGCCCAGTTACATACTCAGAATCTGTACTACTGCGCAAATAGGCATGTCTCTGTAGGCAAAAAACTCATTTTTGAGAAAGTTACCAAAATGCATCTCAGAAGTGTGCAACTTGTTCCCTGAGTTTGAAAACGTCGAGAAACGTTCGTTTCTGCTAGCGCTGTGCTTCTACACATGTATTTGCTGAACGGTGAAAGAGAAGAGTAATGCACTATTCTCCCAGCAAATACACTGTTTCTAAGGAAATGGGAACACACTGAGGAGACACTTGTGGGAGCTACTGTGACTAAAACTGAGCTTCCCTACGCACAGGGAAGCAAGAGAAATGCTGATTTCATCAAGCCCAGTTACATACTCAGAATCTGTACTACTGCGCAAATAGGCATGTCTCTGTAGGCAAAAAACTCATTTCTGACAAAGTTGCCCAAATGCATCTCAGAAGTGTGCAACTTGTTCCCTGAGTTAGAAAACGTTGAGAAACGGTCGTTTCTGCTAGCGCTGTGCTTCTACACATGTATTTGCAGAACGGTGAAAGCGCACAGTAATGCACTTTTCTCCCAGCAAATACACTGTTTCTAAGTAAATGGGAACACACTGAGGAGACACTTGTGGGAGCTACTGTGACTAAAACTGAGCTTCCCTACGCACAGGGAAGCAAGAGAAATGCTGATTTCATCAAGCCCAGTTACATACTCAGAATCTGTACTACTGCGCAAATAGGCATGTCTCTGTAGGCAAAAAACTCATTTCTGACAAAGTTGCCCAAATGCATCTCAGAAGTGTGCAACTTGTTCCCTGATTTAGAAAACATCGAGAAACGGTCGTTTCTGCTGGCGCTGTGCTTCTACACATGTATTTGATGAACGGTGAAAGCGCACAGTAATGCACTTTTCTCCCAGTAAATACACTGTTTCTAAGGAAATGGGAACACACTGAGGAGACACTTGTGGGAGCTACTGTGACTAAAACTGAGCTTCCCTACGCACAGGGAAGCAAGAGAAATGCTGATTTCATCAAGCCCAGTTACATACTCAGAATCTGTACTACTGCGCAAATAGGCATGTCTCTTAAGGCAAAAAACTCATTTCTGACAAAGTTGCCCAAATGCATCTCAGAAGTGTGCCACTTGTTCCCTGAGTTAGAAAACGTTGAGAAACGGTCGTTTCAGCTAGCGCTGTGCTTCTACACATGTATTTGCTGAACGGTGAAAGCGCACAGTGATGCACTTTTCTCCCAGCAAATACACTGTTTCTAAGGAAATGGGAACACACTGAGGAGACACTTGTGGGAGCTACTGTGACTAAAACTGAGCTTCCCTAAGCACAGGGAAGCAAGAGAAATGCTGATTTCATCAAGCCCAGTTACATACTCAGAATCTGTACTACTGCGCAAATAGGCATGTCTCTGTAGGCAAAAAACTCATTTCTGACAAAGTTGCCCAAATGCATCTCTGAAGTGTGCAACTTGTTCCCTGAGTTAGAAAACGTCGAGAAACGTTCGTTTCTGCTAGCGCTGTGCTTCTACACATGTATTTGCTGAACGGTCAAAGCGCACAGTAATGCACTTTTCTCCCAGCAAATACACTGTTTCTAAGGAAATGGGAACACACTGAGGAGACACTTGTGGGAGCTACTGTGACTAAAACTGAGCATCCCTACGCACAGGGAAGCAAGAGAAATGCTGATTTCATCAAGCCCAGTTACATACTCAGAATCTGTACTACTGCGCAAATAGGCATGTCTCTGTAGGCAAAAAATTCATTTCTGACAAAGTTGCCCAAATGCATCTCAGAAGTGTGCAACTTGTTCCCTGAGTTAGAAAACGTCGAGAAACGGTCGTTTCTGCTAGCGCTGTGCTTCTACACATGTATTTGCTGAACGGTGAAAGCGCACAGTAATGCACTTTTCTCCCAGCAAATACACTGTTTCTAAGGAAATGGGAACACACTGAGGAGACACTTGTGGGAGCTACTGTGACTAAAACTGAGCTTCCCTACGCACAGGGAAGCAAGAGAAATGCTGATTTCATCAAGCCCAGTTACATACTCAGAATCTGTACTACTGCGCAAATAGGCATGTCTCTGTAGGCAAAAAACTCATTTCTGACAAAGTTGACCAAATGCATCTCAGAGGTGTGCAACTTGTTCCCTGAGTTAGAAAACGTCGAGAAACGGTCGTTTCTGCTAGCGCTGTGCTTCTACACATGTATTTGCTGAACGGTGAAAGAGAAGAGTAATGCACTATTCTCCCAGCAAATACACTGTTTCTAAGGAAATGGGAACACACTGAGGAGACACTTGTGGGAGCTACTGTGACTAAAACTGAGCTTCCCTACGCACAGGGAAGCAAGAGAAATGCTGATTTCATCAAGCCCAGTTACATACTCAGAATCTGTACTACTGCGCAAATAGGCATGTCTCTGTAGGCAAAAAACTCATTTATGACAAAGTTGCCCAAATGCATCTCAGAAGTGTGCAACTTCTTCCCTGAGTTAGAAAACGTTGGGAAACGGTCGTTTCAGCTAGCGCTGTGCTTCTACACATGTATTTGCTGATCGGTGAAAGCGCACAGTGATGCACTTTTCTCCCAGCAAATACACTGTTTCTAAGGAACTGGGAACACACTGAGGAGACACTTGTGGGAGCTACTGTGACTAAAACTGAGCTTCCCTACGCACAGGGAAGCAAGAGAAATGCTGATTTCATCAAGCCCAGTTACATACTCAGAATCTGTACTACTGCGCAAATAGGCATGTCTCTGTAGGCAAAAAACTCATTTTTGAGAAAGTTACCAAAATGCATCTCAGAAGTGTGCAACTTGTTCCCTGAGTTTGAAAACGTCGAGAAACGTTCGTTTCTGCTAGCGCTGTGCTTCTACACATGTATTTGCTGAACGGTGAAAGAGAAGAGTAATGCACTATTCTCCCAGCAAATACACTGTTTCTAAGGAAATGGGAACACACTGAGGAGACACTTGTGGGAGCTACTGTGACTAAAACTGAGCTTCCCTACGCACAGGGAAGCAAGAGAAATGCTGATTTCATCAAGCCCAGTTACATACTCAGAATCTGTACTACTGCGCAAATAGGCATGTCTCTGTAGGCAAAAAACTCATTTCTGACAAAGTTGCCCAAATGCATCTCAGAAGTGTGCAACTTGTTCCCTGAGTTAGAAAACGTTGAGAAACGGTCGTTTCTGCTAGCGCTGTGCTTCTACACATGTATTTGCAGAACGGTGAAAGCGCACAGTAATGCACTTTTCTCCCAGCAAATACACTGTTTCTAAGTAAATGGGAACACACTGAGGAGACACTTGTGGGAGCTACTGTGACTAAAACTGAGCTTCCCTACGCACAGGGAAGCAAGAGAAATGCTGATTTCATCAAGCCCAGTTACATACTCAGAATCTGTACTACTGCGCAAATAGGCATGTCTCTGTAGGCAAAAAACTCATTTCTGACAAAGTTGCCCAAATGCATCTCAGAAGTGTGCAACTTGTTCCCTGATTTAGAAAACATCGAGAAACGGTCGTTTCTGCTGGCGCTGTGCTTCTACACATGTATTTGATGAACGGTGAAAGCGCACAGTAATGCACTTTTCTCCCAGTAAATACACTGTTTCTAAGGAAATGGGAACACACTGAGGAGACACTTGTGGGAGCTACTGTGACTAAAACTGAGCTTCCCTACGCACAGGGAAGCAAGAGAAATGCTGATTTCATCAAGCCCAGTTACATACTCAGAATCTGTACTACTGCGCAAATAGGCATGTCTCTTAAGGCAAAAAACTCATTTCTGACAAAGTTGCCCAAATGCATCTCAGAAGTGTGCCACTTGTTCCCTGAGTTAGAAAACGTTGAGAAACGGTCGTTTCAGCTAGCGCTGTGCTTCTACACATGTATTTGCTGAACGGTGAAAGCGCACAGTGATGCACTTTTCTCCCAGCAAATACACTGTTTCTAAGGAAATGGGAACACACTGAGGAGACACTTGTGGGAGCTACTGTGACTAAAACTGAGCTTCCCTAAGCACAGGGAAGCAAGAGAAATGCTGATTTCATCAAGCCCAGTTACATACTCAGAATCTGTACTACTGCGCAAATAGGCATGTCTCTGTAGGCAAAAAACTCATTTCTGACAAAGTTGCCCAAATGCATCTCTGAAGTGTGCAACTTGTTCCCTGAGTTAGAAAACGTCGAGAAACGTTCGTTTCTGCTAGCGCTGTGCTTCTACACATGTATTTGCTGAACGGTCAAAGCGCACAGTAATGCACTTTTCTCCCAGCAAATACACTGTTTCTAAGGAAATGGGAACACACTGAGGAGACACTTGTGGGAGCTACTGTGACTAAAACTGAGCATCCCTACGCACAGGGAAGCAAGAGAAATGCTGATTTCATCAAGCCCAGTTACATACTCAGAATCTGTACTACTGCGCAAATAGGCATGTCTCTGTAGGCAAAAAATTCATTTCTGACAAAGTTGCCCAAATGCATCTCAGAAGTGTGCAACTTGTTCCCTGAGTTAGAAAACGTCGAGAAACGGTCGTTTCTGCTAGCGCTGTGCTTCTACACATGTATTTGCTGAACGGTGAAAGCGCACAGTAATGCACTTTTCTCCCAGCAAATACACTGTTTCTAAGGAAATGGGAACACACTGAGGAGACACTTGTGGGAGCTACTGTGACTAAAACTGAGCTTCCCTACGCACAGGGAAGCAAGAGAAATGCTGATTTCATCAAGCCCTGTTACATACTCAGAATCTGTACTACTGCGCAAATAGGCATGTCTCTGTAGGCAAAAAACTCATTTCTGACAAAGTTGCCCAAATGCATCTCAGAAGTGTGCAACTTGTTCCCTGAGTTAGAAAACGTCGAGAAACGGTCGTTTCTGCTAGCGCTGTGCTTCTACACATGTATTTGCAGAACGGTGAAAGCGCACAGTAATGCACTTTTCTCCCAGCAAATACACTGTTTCTAAGGAAATGGGAACACACTGAGGAGACACTTGTGGGAGCTACTGTGACTAAAACTGAGCTTCCCTACGCACAGGGAAGCAAGAGAAATGCTGATTTCATCAAGCCCAGTTACATACTCAGAATCTGTACTACTGCGCAAATAGGCATGTCTCTGTAGGCAAAAAACTCATTTCTGACAAAGTTGCCCAAATGCATCTCAGAAGTGTGCAACTTGTTCCCTGAGTTAGAAAACATCGAGAAACGGTCGTTTCTGCTAGCCCTGTGCTTCTACACATGTATTTGCTGAACGGTGAAAGCGCACAGTAATGCACTTTTCTCCCAGCAAATACACTGTTTCTAAGGAAATGGGAAGACACTGAGGAGACACTTGTGGGAGCTACTGTGACTAAAACTGAGCTTCCCTACGCACAGGGAAGCAAGAGAAATGCTGATTTCATCAAGCCCAGTTACATACTCAGAATCTGTACTACTGCGCAAATAGGCATGTCTCTGTAGGCAAAAAACTCATTTCTGACAAAGTTGCCCAAATGCATCTCAGAAGTGTGCCACTTGTTCCCTGAGTTAGAAAACGTTGAGAAACGGTCGTTTCAGCTAGCGCAGTGCTTCTACACATGTATTTGCTGAACGGTGAAAGCGCACAGTGATGCACTTTTCTCCCAGCAAATACACTGTTTCTAAGGAAATGGGAACACACTGAGGAGACACTTGTGGGAGCTACTGTGACTAAAACTGAGCTTCCCTACGCACAGGGAAGCAAGAGAAATGCTGATTTCATCAAGCCCAGTTACATACTCAGAATCTGTACTACTGCGCAAATAGGCATGTCTCTGTAGGCAAAAAATTCATTTCTGACAAAGTTGCCCAAATGCATCTCAGAAGTGTGCAACTTGTTCCCTGAGTTAGAAAACGTCGAGAAACGGTCGTTTCTGCTAGCGCTGTGCTTCTACACATGTATTTGCTGAACGGTGAAAGCGCACAGTAATGCACTTTTCTCCCAGCAAATACACTGTTTCTAAGGAAATGGGAACACACTGAGGAGACACTTGTGGGAGCTACTGTGACTAAAACTGAGCTTCCCTACGCACAGGGAAGCAAGAGAAATGCTGATTTCATCAAGCCCTGTTACATACTCAGAATCTGTACTACTGCGCAAATAGGCATGTCTCTGTAGGCAAAAAACTCATTTCTGACAAAGTTGCCCAAATGCATCTCAGAAGTGTGCAACTTGTTCCCTGAGTTAGAAAACGTCGAGAAACGGTCGTTTCTGCTAGCGCTGTGCTTCTACACATGTATTTGCAGAACGGTGAAAGCGCACAGTAATGCACTTTTCTCCCAGCAAATACACTGTTTCTAAGGAAATGGGAACACACTGAGGAGACACTTGTGGGAGCTACAGTGACTAAAACTGAGCTTCCCTACGCACAGGGAAGCAAGAGAAATGATGATTTCATCAAGCCCAGTTACATACTCAGAATCTGTACTACTGCGCAAATAGGCATGTCTCTTTAGGCAAAAAACTCATTTATGACAAAGTTGCCCAAATGCATCTCAGAAGTGTGCAACTTGTTCCCTGAGTTAGAAAACGTCGAGAAACGGTCGTTTCTGCTAGCGCTGTGCTTCTACACATGTATTTGCTGGACGGTGAAAGCGCACAGTAATGTACTTTTCTCCCAGCAAATACACTGTTTCTAAGGAAATGGGAACACACTGAGGAGACACTTGTGGGAGCTACTGTGACTAAAACTGAGCTTCCCTACGCACAGGGAAGCAAGAGAAATGCTGATTTCATCAAGCCCAGTTACATACTCAGAATCTGTACTACTGCGCAAATAGGCATGTCTCTGTAGGCAAAAAACTCATTTCTGACAAAGTTGCCCAAATGCATCTCAGAAGTGTGCCACTTGTTCCCTGAGTTAGAAAACGTTGAGAAACGGTCGTTTCAGCTAGCGCTGTGCTTCTACACATGTATTTGCTGAACGGTGAAAGCGCACAGTGATGCACTTTTCTCCCAGCAAATACACTGTTTCTAAGGAAATGGGAACACACTGAGGAGACACTTGTGGGAGCTACTGTGACTAAAACTGAGCTTCCCTACGCACAGGGAAGCAAGAGAAATGCTGATTTCATCAAGCCCAGTTACATACTCAGAATCTGTACTACTGCGCAAATAGGCATGTCTCTCTAGGCAAAAAACTCATTTTTGAGAAAGTTACCCAAATGCATCTCTGAAGTGTGCAACTTGTTCCCTGAGTTAGAAAACGTCGAGAAACGTTCGTTTCTGCTAGCGCTGTGCTTCTACACATGTATTTGCTGAACGGTGAAAGCGCACAGTAATGCACTTTTCTCCCAGCAAATACACTGTTTCTAAGGAAATGGGAACACACTGAGGAGACACTTGTGGGAGCTACTGTGACTAAAACTGAGCATCCCTACGCACAGGGAAGCAAGAGAAATGCTGATTTCATCAAGCCCAGTTACATACTCAGAATCTGTACTACTGCGCAAATAGGCATGTCTCTGTAGGCAAAAAATTCATTTCTGACAAAGTTGCCCAAATGCATCTCAGAAGTGTGCCACTTGTTCCCTGAGATAGAAAACGTCGAGAAATGTTCGTTTCTGCCAGCGCTGTGCTTCTACACATGTATTTGCTGAACGGTGAAAGCGCAGAGTAATGCACCTTTCTCCCAGCAAATACACTGTTTCTAAGGAAATGGGAACACACTGAGGAGACACTTGTGGGAGCTACTGTGACTAAAACTGAGCTTCCCTACGCACAGGGAAGCAAGAGAAATGCTGATTTCATCAAGCCCTGTTACATACTCAGAATCTGTACTACTGCGCAAATAGGCATGTCTCTGTAGGCAAAAAACTCATTTCTGACAAAGTTGACCAAATGCATCTCAGAAGTGTGCAACTTGTTCCCTGAGTTAGAAAACGTCGAGAAACGGTCGTTTCTGCTAGCGCTGTGCTTCTACACATGTATTTGCAGAACGGTGAAAGCGAAGAGTAATGCACTATTCTCCCAGCAAATACACTGTTTCTAAGGAAATGGGAACACACTGAGGAGACACTTGTGGGAGCTACTGTGACTAAAACTGAGCTTCCCTACGCACAGGGAAGCAAGAGAAATGCTGATTTCATCAAGCCCAGTTACATACTCAGAATCTGTACTACTGCGCAAATAGGCATGTCTCTGTAGGCAAAAAACTCATTTCTGACAAAGTTGCCCAAATGCATCTCAGAAGTGTGCAACTTGTTCCCTGAGTTAGAAAACATCGAGAAACGGTCGTTTCTGCTAGCGCTGTGCTTCTACACATGTATTTGCTGAACGGTGAAAGCGCACAGTAATGCACTTTTCTCCCAGCAAATACACTGTTTCTAAGGAAATGGGAAGACACTGAGGAGACACTTGTTGGAGCTACTGTGACTAAAACTGAGCTTCCCTACGCACAGGGAAGCAAGAGAAATGCTGATTTCATCAAGCCCAGTTACATACTCAGAATCTGTACTACTGCGCAAATAGGCATGTCTCTGTAGGCAAAAAACTCATTTCTGACAAAGTTGCCCAAATGCATCTCAGAAGTGTGCAACTTGTTCCCTGAGTTAGAAAACATCGAGAAACGGTCGTTTCTGCTAGCGCTGTGCTTCTACACATGTATTTGCTGAACGGTGAAAGCGCACAGTAATGCACTTTTCTCCCAGCAAATACACTGTTTCTAAGGAACTGGGAACACACTGAGGAGACACTTGTGGGAGCTACTGTGACTAAAACTGAGCTTCCCTACGCACAGGGAAGCAAGAGAAATGCTGATTTCATCAAGCCCAGTTACATACTCAGAATCTGTACTACTGCGCAAATAGGCATGTCACTTTAGGCAAAAAACTCATTTCTGACAAAGTTGCCCAAATGCATCTCAGAAGTGTGCAACTTGTTCCCTGAGTTAGAAAACGTTGAGAAACGGTCGTTTCAGATAGAGCTGTGCTTCTACACATGTATTTGCTGAACGGTGAAAGCGCACAGTGATGCATTTTTCTCCCAGCAAATACACTGTTTCTAAGGAACTGGGAACACACTGAGCAGACACTTGTGGGAGCTACTGTGACTGAAACTGAGCTTCCCTACGCACAGGGAAGCAAGAGAAATGCTGATTTCATCAAGCCCAGTTACATACTCAGAATCTGTACTACTGCGCAAATAGGCATGTCTCTCTAGGCAAAAAACTCATTTTTGAGAAAGTTACCCAAATGCATCTCAGAAGTGTGCAACTTGTTCCCTGAGTTAGAAAACGTCGAGAAACGTTCGGTTCTGCTAGCGCTGTGCTTCTACACATGTATTTGCTGAACGGTCAAAGCGCACAGTAATGCACTTTTCTCCCAGCAAATACACTGTTTCTAAGGAAATGGGAAAACACTGAGGAGACACTTGTGGGAGCTACTGTGACTAAAACTGAGCTTCCCTACGCACAGAGAAGCAAGAGAAATGCTGATTTCATCAAGCCCAGTTACATACTCAGAATCTGTACTACTGCGCAAATAGGCATGTCTCTTTAGGCAAAAAACTCATTTCTGACAAAGTTGCCCAAATGCATCTCAGAAGTGTGCCACTTGTTCCCTGAGTTAGAAAACGTTGAGAAACGGTCGTTTCAGCTAGCGCTGTGCTTCTACACATGTATTTGCTGAACGGTGAAAGCGCACAGTGATGCACTTTTCTCCCAGCAAATACACTGTTTCTAAGGAACTGGGAACACACTGAGGAGACACTTGTGGGAGCTACTGTGACTAAAACTGAGCTTCCCTACGCACAGGGAAGCAAGAGAAATGCTGATTTCATCAAGCCCAGTTACATACTCAGAATCTGTACTACTGCGCAAATAGGCATGTCTCTGTAGGCAAAAAACTCATTTCTGACAAAGTTGACCAAATGCATCTCAGAAGTGTGCAACTTGTTCCCTGAGTTAGAAAACGTCGAGAAACGGTCGTTTCTGCTAGCGCTGTGCTTCTACACATGTATTTGCAGAACGGTGAAAGCGAAGAGTAATGCACTATTCTCACAGCAAATACACTGTTTCTAAGGAAATGGGAACACACTGAGGAGACACTTGTGGGAGCTACTGTGACTAAAACTGAGCTTCCCTACGCACAGGGAAGCAAGAGAAATGCTGATTTCATCAAGCCCAGTTACATACTCAGAATCTGTACTACTGCGCAAATAGGCATGTCACTTTAGGCAAAAAACTCATTTCTGACAAAGTTGCCCAAATGCATCTCAGAAGTGTGCAACTTGTTCCCTGAGTTAGAAAACGTTGAGAAACGGTCGTTTCAGCTAGAGCTGTGCTTCTACACATGTATTTGCTGAACGGTGAAAGCGCACAGTGATGCATTTTTCTCCCAGCAAATACACTGTTTCTAAGGAACTGGGAACACACTGAGCAGACACTTGTGGGAGCTACTGTGACTGAAACTGAGCTTCCCTACGCACAGGGAAGCAAGAGAAATGCTGATTTCATCAAGCCCAGTTACATACTCAGAATCTGTACTACTGCGCAAATAGGCATGTCTCTCTAGGCAAAAAACTCATTTTTGAGAAAGTTACCCAAATGCATCTCAGAAGTGTGCAACTTGTTCCCTGAGTTAGAAAACGTCGAGAAACGTTCGGTTCTGCTAGCGCTGTGCTTCTACACATGTATTTGCTGAACGGTCAAAGCGCACAGTAATGCACTTTTCTCCCAGCAAATACACTGTTTCTAAGGAAATGGGAAAACACTGAGGAGACACTTGTGGGAGCTACTGTGACTAAAACTGAGCTTCCCTACGCACAGAGAAGCAAGAGAAATGCTGATTTCATCAAGCCCAGTTACATACTCAGAATCTGTACTACTGCGCAAATAGGCATGTCTCTTTAGGCAAAAAACTCATTTCTGACAAAGTTGCCCAAATGCATCTCAGAAGTGTGCCACTTGTTCCCTGAGTTAGAAAACGTTGAGAAACGGTCGTTTCAGCTAGCGCTGTGCTTCTACACATGTATTTGCTGAACGGTGAAAGCGCACAGTGATGCACTTTTCTCCCAGCAAATACACTGTTTCTAAGGAACTGGGAACACACTGAGGAGACACTTGTGGGAGCTACTGTGACTAAAACTGAGCTTCCCTACGCACAGGGAAGCAAGAGAAATGCTGATTTCATCAAGCCCAGTTACATACTCAGAATCTGTACTACTGCGCAAATAGGCATGTCTCTGTAGGCAAAAAACTCATTTCTGACAAAGTTGCCCAAATGCATCTCAGAAGTGTGCAACTTGTTCCCTGAGTTAGAAAACGTCGAGAAACGGTCGTTTCTGCTAGCGCTGTGCTTCTACACATGTATTTGCAGAACGGTGAAAGCGAAGAGTAATGCACTATTCTCACAGCAAATACACTGTTTCTAAGGAAATGGGAACACACTGAGGAGACACTTGTGGGAGCTACTGTGACTAAAACTGAGCTTCCCTACGCACAGGGAAGCAAGAGAAATGCTGATTTCATCAAGCCCAGTTACATACTCAGAATCTGTACTACTGCGCAAATAGGCATGTCTCTTTAGGCAAAAAACTCATTTCTGACAAAGTTGCCCAAATGCATCTCAGAAGTGTGCAACTTGTTCCCTGAGTTAGAAAACATCGAGAAACGGTAGTTTCTGCTAGCGCTGTGCTTCTACACATGTATTTGCTGAACGGTGAAAGCGCACAGTAATGCACTTTTCTCCCAGCAAATACACTGTTTCTAAGGAAATGGGAAGACACTGAGGAGACACTTGTGGGAGCTACTGTGACTAAAACTGAGCTTCCCTACGCACAGGGAAGCAAGAGAAATGCTGATTTCATCAAGCCCAGTTACATACTCAGAATCTGTACTACTGCGCAAATAGGCATGTCTCTGTAGGCAAAAAATTCATTTCTGACAAAGTTGCCCAAATGCATCTCAGAAGTGTGCCACTTGTTCCCTGAGTTAGAAAACGTCGAGAAATGTTCGTTTCTGCCAGCGCTGTGCTTCTACACATGTATTTGCTGAACGGTGAAAGCGCAGAGTAATGCACCTTTCTCCCAGCAAATACACTGTTTCTAAGGAAATGGGAACACACTGAGGAGACACTTGTGGGAGCTACTGTGACTAAAACTGAGCTTCCCTACGCACAGGGAAGCAAGAGAAATGCTGATTTCATCAAGCCCAGTTACATACTCAGAATCTGTACTACTGCGCAAATAGGCATGTCTCTTTAGGCAAAAAACTCATTTCTGACAAAGTTGCCCAAATGCATCTCAGAAGTGTGCAACTTGTTCCCTGAGTTAGAAAACATCGAGAAACGGTAGTTTCTGCTAGCGCTGTGCTTCTACACATGTATTTGCTGAACGGTGAAAGCGCACAGTAATGCACTTTTCTCCCAGCAAATACACTGTTTCTAAGGAAATGGGAAGACACTGAGGAGACACTTGTGGGAGCTACTGTGACTAAAACTGAGCTTCCCTACGCACAGGGAAGCAAGAGAAATGCTGATTTCATCAAGCCCAGTTACATACTCAGAATCTGTACTACTGCGCAAATAGGCATGTCTCTGTAGGCAAAAAATTCATTTCTGACAAAGTTGCCCAAATGCATCTCAGAAGTGTGCCACTTGTTCCCTGAGTTAGAAAACGTCGAGAAATGTTCGTTTCTGCCAGCGCTGTGCTTCTACACATGTATTTGCTGAACGGTGAAAGCGCAGAGTAATGCACCTTTCTCCCAGCAAATACACTGTTTCTAAGGAAATGGGAACACACTGAGGAGACACTTGTGGGAGCTACTGTGACTAAAACTGAGCTTCCCTACGCACAGGGAAGCAAGAGAAATGCTGATTTCATCAAGCCCAGTTACATACTCAGAATCTGTACTACTGCGCAAATAGGCATGTCTCTTTAGGCAAAAAACTCATTTCTGACAAAGTTGCCCAAATGCATCTCAGAAGTGTGCAACTTGTTCCCTGAGTTAGAAAACGTTGAGAAACGGTCGTTTCTGCTAGCGCTGTGCTTCTACACATGTATTTGCTGAACGGTGAAAGCGCACAGTGATGCATTTTTCTCCCAGCAAATACACTGTTTCTAAGGAACTGGGAACACACTGAGGAGACACTTGTGGGAGCTACTGTGACTAAAACTGAGCTTCCCTACGCACAGGGAAGCAAGAGAAATGCTGATTTCATCAAGCCCAGTTACATACTCAGAATCTGTACTACTGCGCAAATAGGCATGTCTCTCTAGGCAAAAAACTCATTTTTGAGAAAGTTACCCAAATGCATCTCAGAAGTGTGCAACTTGTTCCCTGAGTTAGAAAACGTCGAGAAACGTTCGGTTCTGCTAGCGCTGTGCTTCTACACATGTATTTGCTGAACGGTCAAAGCGCACAGTAATGCACTTTTCTCCCAGCAAATACACTGTTTCTAAGGAAATGGGAACACACTGAGGAGACACTTGTGGGAGCTACTGTGACTAAAACTGAGCTTCCCTACGCACAGAGAAGCAAGAGAAATGCTGATTTCATCAAGCCCAGTTACATACTCAGAATCTGTACTACTGCGCAAATAGGCATGTCTCTGTAGGCAAAAAATTCATTTCTGACAAAGTTGCCCAAATGCATCTCAGAAGTGTGCCACTTGTTCCCTGAGTTAGAAAACGTCGAGAAATGTTCGTTTCTGCCAGCGCTGTGCTTCTACACATGTATTTGCTGAACGGTGAAAGCGCAGAGTAATGCACCTTTCTCCCAGCAAATACACTGTTTCTAAGGAAATGGGAACACACTGAGGAGACACTTGTGGGAGCTACTGTGACTAAAACTGAGCTTCCCTACGCACAGGGAAGCAAGAGAAATGCTGATTTCATCAAGCCCAGTTACATACTCAGAATCTGTACTACTGCGCAAATAGGCATGTCTCTTTAGGCAAAAAACTCATTTCTGACAAAGTTGCCCAAATGCATCTCAGAAGTGTGCCACTTGTTCCCTGAGTTAGAAAACGTTGAGAAACGGTCGTTTCAGCTAGCGCTGTGCTTCTACACATGTATTTGCTGAACGGTGAAAGCGCACAGTGATGCACTTTTCTCCCAGCAAATACACTGTTTCTAAGGAAATGGGAACACACTGAGGAGACACTTGTGGGAGCTACTGTGACTAAAACTGAGCTTCCCTAAGCACAGGGAAGCAAGAGAAATGCTGATTTCATCAAGCCCAGTTACATACTCAGAATCTGTAGTACTGCGCAAATAGGCATGTCTCTGTAGGCAAAAAACTCGTTTCTGACAAAGTTGACCAAATGCATCTCAGAAGTGTGCAACTTGTTCCCTGAGTTAGAAAACGTCGAGAAACGGTCGTTTCTGCTAGCGCTGTGCTTCTACACATGTATTTGCAGAACGGTGAAAGCGCACAGTGATGCACTATTCTCCCAGCAAATACACTGTTTCTAAGGAAATGGGAACACACTGAGGAGACACTTGTGGGAGCTACTGTGACTAAAACTGAGCTTCCCTACGCACAGGGAAGCAAGAGAAATGCTGATTTCATCAAGCCCAGTTACATACTCAGAATCTGTACTACTGCGCAAATAGGCATGTCTCTGTAGGCAAAAAACTCATTTCTGACAAAGTTGCCCAAATGCATCTCAGAAGTGTGCAACTTGTTCCCTGAGTTCGAAAACATCGAGAAACGGTCGTTTCTGCTAGCGCTGTGCTTCTACACATGTATTTGCTGAACGGTGAAAGCGCACAGTAATGCACTTTTCTCCCAGCAAATACACTGTTTCTAAGGAAATGGGAAGACACTGAGGAGACACTTGTGGGAGCTACTGTGACTAAAACTGAGCTTCCCTACGCACAGGGAAGCAAGAGAAATGCTGATTTCATCAAGCCCAGTTACATACTCAGAATCTGTACTACTGCGCAAATAGGCATGTCTCTGTAGGCAAAAAACTCATTTCTGACAAAGTTGCCCAAATGCATCTCAGAAGTGTGCAACTTGTTCCCTGAGTTAGAAAACATCGAGAAACGGTCGTTTCTGCTAGCGCTGTGCTTCTACACATGTATTTGCCGAACGGTGAAAGCGCACAGTAATGCACTTTTCTCCCAGCAAATACACTGTTTCTAAGGAAATGGGAACACACTGAGGAGACACTTGTGGGAGCTACTGTGACTAAAACTGAGCTTCCCTACGCACAGGGAAGCAAGAGAAATGCTGATTTCATCAAGCCCAGTTACATACTCAGAATCTGTACTACTGCGCAAATAGGCATGTCACTTTAGGCAAAAAACTCATTTCTGACAAAGTTGCCCAAATGCATCTCAGAAGTGTGCAACTTGTTCCCTGAGTTAGAAAACGTTGAGAAACGGTCGTTTCAGCTAGCGCTGTGCTTCTACACATGTATTTGCTGAACGGTGAAAGCGCACAGTGATGCATTTTTCTCCCAGCAAATACACTGTTTCTAAGGAACTGGGAACACACTGAGGAGACACTTGTGGGAGCTACTGTGACAAAAACTGAGCTTCCCTACGCACAGGGAAGCAAGAGAAATGCTGATTTCATCAAGCCCAGTTACATACTCAGAATCTGTACTACTGCGCAAATAGGCATGTCTCTCTAGGCAAAAAACTCATTTTTGAGAAAGTTACCCAAATGCATCTCAGAAGTGTGCAACTTGTTCCCTGAGTTAGAAAACGTCGAGAAACGTTCGGTTCTGCTAGCGCTGTGCTTCTACACATGTATTTGCTGAACGGTCAAAGCGCACAGTAATGCACTTTTCTCCCAGCAAATACACTGTTTCTAAGGAAATGGGAAAACACTGAGGAGACACTTGTGGGAGCTACTGTGACTAAAACTGAGCTTCCCTACGCACAGAGAAGCAAGAGAAATGCTGATTTCATCAAGCCCAGTTACATACTCAGAATCTGTACTACTGCGCAAATAGGCATGTCTCTGTAGGCAAAAAATTCATTTCTGACAAAGTTGCCCAAATGCATCTCAGAAGTGTGCCACTTGTTCCCTGAGTTAGAAAACGTCGAGAAATGTTCGTTTCTGCCAGCGCTGTGCTTCTACACATGTATTTGCTGAACGGTGAAAGCGCAGAGTAATGCACCTTTCTCCCAGCAAATACACTGTTTCTAAGGAAATGGGAACACACTGAGGAGACACTTGTGGGAGCTACTGTGACTAAAACTGAGCTTCCCTACGCACAGGGAAGCAAGAGAAATGCTGATTTCATCAAGCCCAGTTACATACTCAGAATCTGTACTACTGCGCAAATAGGCATGTCTCTTTAGGCAAAAAACTCATTTCTGACAAAGTTGCCCAAATGCATCTCAGAAGTGTGCAACTTGTTCCCTGAGTTAGAAAACGTTGAGAAACGGTCGTTTCAGCTAGCGCTGTGCTTCTACACATGTATTTGCTGAACGGTGAAAGCGCACAGTGATGCATTTTTCTCCCAGCAAATACACTGTTTCTAAGGAACTGGGAACACACTGAGGAGACACTTGTGGGAGCTACTGTGACTAAAACTGAGCTTCCCTACGCACAGGGAAGCAAGAGAAATGCTGATTACATCAAGCCCAGTTACATACTCAGAATCTGTACTACTGCGCAAATAGGCATGTCTCTCTAGGCAAAAAACTCATTTTTGAGAAAGTTACCCAAATGCATCTCAGAAGTGTGCAACTTGTTCCCTGAGTTAGAAAACGTCGAGAAACGTTCGGTTCTGCTAGCGCTGTGCTTCTACACATGTATTTGCTGAACGGTCAAAGCGCACAGTAATGCACTTTTCTCCCAGCAAATACACTGTTTCTAAGGAAATGGGAACACACTGAGGAGACACTTGTGGGAGCTACTGTGACTAAAACTGAGCTTCCCTACGCACAGAGAAGCAAGAGAAATGCTGATTTCATCAAGCCCAGTTACATACTCAGAATCTGTACTACTGCGCAAATAGGCATGTCTCTGTAGGCAAAAAATTCATTTCTGACAAAGTTGCCCAAATGCATCTCAGAAGTGTGCCACTTGTTCCCTGAGTTAGAAAACGTCGAGAAATGTTCGTTTCTGCCAGCGCTGTGCTTCTACACATGTATTTGCTGAACGGTGAAAGCGCAGAGTAATGCACCTTTCTCCCAGCAAATACACTGTTTCTAAGGAAATGGGAACACACTGAGGAGACACTTGTGGGAGCTACTGTGACTAAAACTGAGCTTCCCTACGCACAGGGAAGCAAGAGAAATGCTGATTTCATCAAGCCCAGTTACATACTCAGAATCTGTACTACTGCGCAAATAGGCATGTCTCTCTAGGCAAAAAACTCATTTTTGAGAAAGTTACCCAAATGCATCTCAGAAGTGTGCAACTTGTTCCCTGAGTTAGAAAACGTCGAGAAACGTTCGGTTCTGCTAGCGCTGTGCTTCTACACATGTATTTGCTGAACGGTCAAAGCGCACAGTAATGCACTTTTCTCCCAGCAAATACACTGTTTCTAAGGAAATGGGAACACACTGAGGAGACACTTGTGGGAGCTACTGTGACTAAAACTGAGCTTCCCTACGCACAGGGAAGCAAGAGAAATGCTGATTTCATCAAGCCCAGTTACATACTCAGAATCTGTACTACTGCGCAAATAGGCATGTCTCTGTAGGCAAAAAACACTTTTCTGACAAAGTTGCCCAAATGCATCTCAGAAGTGTGCAACTTGTTCCCTGAGTTAGAAAACGTCGAGAAACGTTCGTTTCTGCTAGCGCTGTGCTTCTACACATGTATTTGCTGAACGGTGAAAGCACACAGTAATGCACTTTTCTCCCAGCAAATACACTGTTTCTTAGGAAATGGGAACACACTGAGGAGACACTTGTGGGAGCTACTGTGACTAAAACTGAGCTTCCCTACGCACAGGGAAGCAAGAGAAATGCTGATTTCATCAAGCCCAGTTACATACTCAGAATCTGTACTACTGCGCAAATAGGCATGTCTCTGTAGGCAAAAAACTCATTTATGACAAAGTTGCCCAAATGCATCTCAGAAGTGTGCCACTTGTTCCCTGAGTTAGAAAACGTTGGGAAACGGTCGTTTCAGCTAGCGCTGTGCTTCTACACATGTATTTGCTGATCGGTGAAAGCTCACAGTGATGCACTTTTCTCCCAGCAAATACACTGTTTCTAAGGAACTGGGAACACACTGAGGAGACACTTGTGGGAGCTACTGTGACTAAAACTGAGCTTCCCTACGCACAGGGAAGCAAGAGAAATGCTGATTTCATCAAGCCCAGTTACATACTCAGAATCTGTACTACTGCGCAAATAGGCATGTCTCTGTAGGCAAAAAACTCATTTTTGAGAAAGTTACCAAAATGCATCTCAGAAGTGTGCAACTTGTTCCCTGAGTTAGAAAACGTCGAGAAACGTTCGTTTCTGCTAGCGCTGTGCTTCTACACATGTATTTGCTGAACGGTGAAAGAGAAGAGTAATGCACTATTCTCCCAGCAAATACACTGTTTCTAAGGAAATGGGAACACACTGAGGAGACACTTGTGGGAGCTACTGTGACTAAAACTGAGCTTCCCTACGCACAGGGAAGCAAGAGAAATGCTGATTTCATCAAGCCCAGTTACATACTCAGAATCTGTACTACTGCGCAAATAGGCATGTCTCTCTAGGCAAAAAACTCATTTTTGAGAAAGTTACCCAAATGCATCTCAGAAGTGTGCAACTTGTTCCCTGAGTTAGAAAACGTCGAGAAACGTTCGGTTCTGCTAGCGCTGTGCTTCTACACATGTATTTGCTGAATGGTCAAAGCGCACAGTAATGCACTTTTCTCCCAGCAAATACACTGTTTCTAAGGAACTGGGAACACACTGAGGAGACACTTGTGGGAGCTACTGTGACTAAAACTGAGCTTCCCTACGCACAGAGAAGCAAGAGAAATGCTGATTTCATCAAGCCCAGTTACATACTCAGAATCTGTACTACTGCGCAAATAGGCATGTCTCTGTAGGCAAAAAATTCATTTCTGACAAAGTTGCCCAAATGCATCTCAGAAGTGTGCCACTTGTTCCCTGAGTTAGAAAACGTCGAGAAATGTTCGTTTCTGCCAGCGCTGTGCTTCTACACATGTATTTGCTGAACGGTGAAAGCGCAGAGTAATGCACCTTTCTCCCAGCAAATACACTGTTTCTAAGGAAATGGGAACACACTGAGGAGACACTTGTGGGAGCTACTGTGACTAAAACTGAGCTTCCCTACGCACAGGGAAGCAAGAGAAATGCTGATTTCATCAAGCCCAGTTACATACTCAGAATCTGTACTACTGCGCAAATAGGCATGTCTCTCTAGGCAAAAAACTCATTTTTGAGAAAGTTACCCAAATGCATCTCAGAAGTGTGCAACTTGTTCCCTGAGTTAGAAAACGTCGAGAAACGTTCGGTTCTGCTAGCGCTGTGCTTCTACACATGTATTTGCTGAACGGTCAAAGCGCACAGTAATGCACTTTTCTCCCAGCAAATACACTGTTTCTAAGGAAATGGGAACACACTGAGGAGACACTTGTGGGAGCTACTGTGACTAAAACTGAGCTTCCCTACGCACAGGGAAGCAAGAGAAATGCTGATTTCATCAAGCCCAGTTACATACTCAGAATCTGTACTACTGCGCAAATAGGCATGTCTCTTTAGGCAAAAAACTCATTTCTGACAAAGTTGCCCAAATGCATCTCAGAAGTGTGCAACTTGTTCCCTGAGTTAGAAAACGTTGAGAAACGGTCGTTTCAGCTAGCGCTGTGCTTCTACACATGTATTTGCTGAACGGTGAAAGCGCACAGTGATGCATTTTTCTCCCAGCAAATACACTGTTTCTAAGGAACTGGGAACACACTGAGGAGACACTTGTGGGAGCTACTGTGACTAAAACTGAGCTTCCCTACGCACAGGGAAGCAAGAGAAATGCTGATTTCATCAAGCCCAGTTACATACTCAGAATCTGTACTACTGCGCAAATAGGCATGTCTCTCTAGGCAAAAAACTCATTTTTGAGAAAGTTACCCAAATGCATCTCAGAAGTGTGCAACTTGTTCCCTGAGTTAGAAAACGTCGAGAAACGTTCGGTTCTGCTAGCGCTGTGCTTCTACACATGTATTTGCTGAATGGTCAAAGCGCACAGTAATGCACTTTTCTCCCAGCAAATACACTGTTTCTAAGGAAATGGGAACACACTGAGGAGACACTTGTGGGAGCTACTGTGACTAAAACTGAGCTTCCCTACGCACAGAGAAGCAAGAGAAATGCTGATTTCATCAAGCCCAGTTACATACTCAGAATCTGTACTACTGCGCAAATAGGCATGTCTCTGTAGGCAAAAAACTCATTTCTGACAAAGTTGCCCAAATGCATCTCAGAAGTGTGCAACTTGTTCCCTGAGTTAGAAAACGTTGAGAAACGGTCGTTTCTGCTAGCGCTGTGCTTCTACACATGTATTTGCAGAACGGTGAAAGCGCACAGTAATGCACTTTTCTCCCAGCAAATACACTGTTTCTAAGGAAATGGGAACACACTGAGGAGACACTTGTGAGAGCTACTGTGACTAAAACTGAGCTTCCCTACGCACAGGGAAGCAAGAGAAATGCTGATTTCATCAAGCCCAGTTACATACTCAGAATCTGTACTACTGCGCAAATAGGCATGTCTCTGTAGGCAAAAAACTCATTTCTGACAAAGTTGCCCAAATGCATCTCAGAAGTGTGCAACTTGTTCCCTGATTTAGAAAACATCGAGAAACGGTCGTTTCTGCTGGCTCTGTGCTTCTACACATGTATTTGATGAACGGTGAAAGCGCACAGTAATGCACTTTTCTCCCAGCAAATACACTGTTTCTAAGGAAATGGGAACACACTGAGGAGACACTTGTGGGAGCTACTGTGACTAAAACTGAGCTTCCCTACGCACAGGGAAGCAAGAGAAATGCTGATTTCATCAAGCCCAGTTACATACTCAGAATCTGTACTACTGCGCAAATAGGCATGTCTCTGTAGGCAAAAAATTCATTTCTGACAAAGTTGCCCAAATGCATCTCAGAAGTGTGCCACTTGTTCCCTGAGTTAGAAAACGTTGAGAAACGGTCGTTTCAGCTAGCGCTGTGCTTCTACACATGTATTTGCTGAACGGTGAAAGCGCACAGTGATGCACTTTTCTCCCAGCAAATACACTGTTTCTAAGGAACTGGGAACACACTGAGGAGACACTTGTGAGAGCTACTGTGACTAAAACTGAGCTTCCCTACGCACAGGGAAGCAAGAGAAATGCTGATTTCATCAAGCTCAGTTACATACTCAGAATCTGTACTACTGCGCAAATAGGCATGTCTCTGTAGGCAAAAAACTCATTTCTGACAAAGTTGCCCAAATGCATCTCAGAAGTGTGCAACTTGTTCCCTGAGTTAGAAAACGTCGAGAAACGGTCGTTTCTGCTAGCGCTGTGCTTCTACACATGTATTTGCTGAACGGTGAAAGCGCACAGTAATGCACTTTTCTCCCAGCAAATACACTGTTTCTAAGGAAATGGGAACACACTGAGGAGACACTTGTGGGAGCTACTGTGACTAAAACTGAGCTTCCCTACGCACAGGGAAGCAAGAGAAATGCTGATTTCATCAAGCCCAGTTACATACTCAGAATCTGTACTACTGCGCAAATAGGCATGTCTCTCTAGGCAAAAAACTCATTTTTGAGAAAGTTACCCAAATGCATCTCAGAAGTGTGCAACTTGTTCCCTGAGTTAGAAAACGTCGAGAAACGGTCGTTTCTGCTAGCGCTGTGCTTCTACACATGTATTTGCTGAACGGTGAAAGCGCACAGTAATGCACTTTTCTCCCAGCAAATACACTGTTTCTAAGGAAATGGGAACACACTGAGGAGACACTTGTGGGAGCTACTGTGACTAAAACTGAGCATCCCTACGCACAGGGAAGCAAGAGAAATGCTGATTTCATCAAGCCCAGTTACATACTCAGAATCTGTACTACTGCGCAAATAGGCATGTCTCTGTAGGCAAAAAACTCATTTCTGACAAAGTTGCCCAAATGCATCTCAGAAGTGTGCAACTTGTTCCCTGAGTTAGAAAACGTCGAGAAACAGTCGTTTCTGCTAGCGCTGTGCTTCTACACATGTATTTGCAGAACGGTGAAAACGCACAGTAATGCACTTTTCTCCCAGCAAATACACTGTTTCTAAGGAAATGGGAACACACTGAGGAGACACTTGTGGGAGCTACTGTGACCAAAACTGAGCTTCCCTACGCACAGGGAAGCAAGAGAAATGCTGATTTCATCAAGCCCAGTTACATACTCAGAATCTGTACTACTGCGCAAATAGGCATGTCTCTGTAGGCAAAAAACTCATTTCTGACAAAGTTGCCCAAATGCATCTCAGAAGTGTGCCACTTGTTCCCTGAGTTAGAAAACGTTGAGAAACGGTCGTTTCAGCTAGCGCTGTGCTTCTACACATGTATTTGCTGAACGGTGAAAGCGCACAGTGATGCACTTTTCTCCCAGCAAATACACTGTTTCTAAGGAAATGGGAACACACTGAGGAGACACTTGTGGGAGCTACTGTGACTAAAACTGAGCTTCCCTACGCACAGGGAAGCAAGAGAAATGCTGATTTCATCAAGCCCAGTTACATACTCAGAATCTGTACTACTGCGCAAATAGGCATGTCTCTCTAGGCAAAAAACTCATTTTTGAGAAAGTTACCCAAATGCATCTCTGAAGTGTGCAACTTGTTCCCTGAGTTAGAAAACGTCGAGAAACGTTCGTTTCTGCTAGCGCTGTGCTTCTACACATGTATTTGCTGAACGGTGAAAGCGCACAGTAATGCACTTTTCTCCCAGCAAATACACTGTTTCTAAGGAAATGGGAACACACTGAGGAGACACTTGTGGGAGCTACTGTGACTAAAACTGAGCATCCCTACGCACAGGGAAGCAAGAGAAATGCTGATTTCATCAAGCCCAGTTACATACTCAGAATCTGTACTACTGCGCAAATAGGCATGTCTCTGTAGGCAAAAAATTCATTTCTGACAAAGTTGCCCAAATGCATCTCAGAAGTGTGCAACTTGTTCCCTGAGTTAGAAAACGTCGAGAAACGGTCGTTTCTGCTAGCGCTGTGCTTCTACACATGTATTTGCTGAACGGTGAAAGCGCACAGTAATGCACTTTTCTCCCAGCAAATACACTGTTTCTAAGGAAATGGGAACACACTGAGGAGACACTTGTGGGAGCTACTGTGACTAAAACTGAGCTTCCCTACGCACAGGGAAGCAAGAGAAATGCTGATTTCATCAAGCCCTGTTACATACTCAGAATCTGTACTACTGCGCAAATAGGCATGTCTCTGTAGGCAAAAAACTCATTTCTGACAAAGTTGCCCAAATGCATCTCAGAAGTGTGCAACTTGTTCCCTGAGTTAGAAAACGTCGAGAAACGGTCGTTTCTGCTAGCGCTGTGCTTCTACACATGTATTTGCAGAACGGTGAAAGCGCACAGTAATGCACTTTTCTCCCAGCAAATACACTGTTTCTAAGGAAATGGGAACACACTGAGGAGACACTTGTGGGAGCTACTGTGACTAAAACTGAGCTTCCCTACGCACAGGGAAGCAAGAGAAATGATGATTTCATCAAGCCCAGTTACATACTCAGAATCTGTACTACTGCGCAAATAGGCATGTCTCTGTAGGCAAAAAACTCATTTCTGACAAAGTTGCCCAAATGCATCTCAGAAGTGTGCAACTTGTTCCCTGAGTTAGAAAACATCGAGAAACGGTCGTTTCTGCTAGCGCTGTGCTTCTACACATGTATTTGCTGAACGGTGAAAGCGCACAGTAATGCACTTTTCTCCCAGCAAATACACTGTTTCTAAGGAAATGGGAACACACTGAGGAGACACTTGTGGGAGCTACTGTGACTAAAACTGAGCTTCCCTACGCACAGGGAAGCAAGAGAAATGCTGATTTCATCAAGCCCAGTTACATACTCAGAATCTGTACTACTGCGCAAATAGGCATGTCTCTGTAGGCAAAAAACTCATTTCTGACAAAGTTGCCCAAATGCATCTCAGAAGTGTGCCACTTGTTCCCTGAGTTAGAAAACGTTGAGAAACGGTCGTTTCAGCTATCGCTGTGCTTCTACACATGTATTTGCTGAACGGTGAAAGCGCACAGTGATGCACTTTTCTCCCAGCAAATACACTGTTTCTAAGGAAATGGGAACACACTGAGGAGACACTTGTGGGAGCTACTGTGACTAAAACTGAGCTTCCCTACGCACAGGGAAGCAAGAGAAATGCTGATTTCATCAAGCCCAGTTACATACTCAGAATCTGTACTACTGCGCAAATAGGCATGTCTCTCTAGGCAAAAAACTCATTTTTGAGAAAGTTACCCAAATGCATCTCTGAAGTGTGCAACTTGTTCCCTGAGTTAGAAAACGTCGAGAAACGTTCGTTTCTGCTAGCGCTGTGCTTCTACACATGTATTTGCTGAACGGTGAAAGCGCACAGTAATGCACTTTTCTCCCAGCAAATACACTGTTTCTAAGGAAATGGGAACACACTGAGGAGACACTTGTGGGAGCTACTGTGACTAAAACTGAGCATCCCTACGCACAGGGAAGCAAGAGAAATGCTGATTTCATCAAGCCCAGTTACATACTCAGAATCTGTACTACTGCGCAAATAGGCATGTCTCTGTAGGCAAAAAATTCATTTCTGACAAAGTTGCCCAAATGCATCTCAGAAGTGTGCAACTTGTTCCCTGAGTTAGAAAACGTCGAGAAACGGTCGTTTCTGCTAGCGCTGTGCTTCTACACATGTATTTGCTGAACGGTGAAAGCGCACAGTAATGCACTTTTCTCCCAGCAAATACACTGTTTCTAAGGAAATGGGAACACACTGAGGAGACACTTGTGGGAGCTACTGTGACTAAAACTGAGCTTCCCTACGCACAGGGAAGCAAGAGAAATGCTGATTTCATCAAGCCCTGTTACATACTCAGAATCTGTACTACTGCGCAAATAGGCATGTCTCTGTAGGCAAAAAACTCATTTCTGACAAAGTTGCCCAAATGCATCTCAGAAGTGTGCAACTTGTTCCCTGAGTTAGAAAACGTCGAGAAACGGTCGTTTCTGCTAGCGCTGTGCTTCTACACATGTATTTGCAGAACGGTGAAAGCGCACAGTAATGCACTTTTCTCCCAGCAAATACACTGTTTCTAAGGAAATGGGAACACACTGAGGAGACACTTGTGGGAGCTACTGTGACTAAAACTGAGCTTCCCTACGCACAGGGAAGCAAGAGAAATGATGATTTCATCAAGCCCAGTTACATACTCAGAATCTGTACTACTGCGCAAATAGGCATGTCTCTGTAGGCAAAAAACTCATTTCTGACAAAGTTGCCCAAATGCATCTCAGAAGTGTGCAACTTGTTCCCTGAGTTAGAAAACATCGAGAAACGGTCGTTTCTGCTAGCGCTGTGCTTCTACACATGTATTTGCTGAACGGTGAAAGCGCACAGTAATGCACTTTTCTCCCAGCAAATACACTGTTTCTAAGGAAATGGGAACACACTGAGGAGACACTTGTGGGAGCTACTGTGACTAAAACTGAGCTTCCCTACGCACAGGGAAGCAAGAGAAATGCTGATTTCATCAAGCCCAGTTACATACTCAGAATCTGTACTACTGCGCAAATAGGCATGTCTCTGTAGGCAAAAAACTCATTTCTGACAAAGTTGCCCAAATGCATCTCAGAAGTGTGCCACTTGTTCCCTGAGTTAGAAAACGTTGAGAAACGGTCGTTTCAGCTAGCGCTGTGCTTCTACACATGTATTTGCTGAACGGTGAAAGCGCACAGTGATGCACTTTTCTCCCAGCAAATACACTGTTTCTAAGGAAATGGGAACACACTGAGGAGACACTTGTGGGAGCTACTGTGACTAAAACTGAGCTTCCCTACGCACAGGGAAGCAAGAGAAATGCTGATTTCATCAAGCCCAGTTACATACTCAGAATCTGTACTACTGCGCAAATAGGCATGTCTCTGTAGGCAAAAAATTCATTTCTGACAAAGTTGCCCAAATGCATCTCAGAAGTGTGCAACTTGTTCCCTGAGTTAGAAAACGTCGAGAAACGGTCGTTTCTGCTAGCGCTGTGCTTCTACACATGTATTTGCAGAACGGTGAAAGCGCACAGTAATGCACTTTTCTCCCAGCAAATACACTGTTTCTAAGGAAATGGGAACACACTGAGGAGACACTTGTGGGAGCTACTGTGACTAAAACTGAGCTTCCCTACGCACAGGGAAGCAAGAGAAATGCTGATTTCATCAAGCCCTGTTACATACTCAGAATCTGTACTACTGCGCAAATAGGCATGTCTCTGTAGGCAAAAAACTCATTTCTGACAAAGTTGCCCAAATGCATCTCAGAAGTGTGCAACTTGTTCCCTGAGTTAGAAAACGTCGAGAAACGGTCGTTTCTGCTAGCGCTGTGCTTCTACACATGTATTTGCAGAACGGTGAAAGCGCACAGTAATGCACTTTTCTCCCAGCAAATACACTGTTTCTAAGGAAATGGGAACACACTGAGGAGACACTTGTGGGAGCTACTGTGACTAAAACTGAGCTTCCCTACGCACAGGGAAGCAAGAGAAATGCTGATTTCATCAAGCCCAGTTACATACTCAGAATCTGTACTACTGCGCAAATAGGCATGTCTCTTTAGGCAAAAAACTCATTTATGACAAAGTTGCCCAAATGCATCTCAGAAGTGTGCAACTTGTTCCCTGAGTTAGAAAACGTCGAGAAACGGTCGTTTCTGCTAGCGCTGTGCTTCTACACATGTATTTGCTGGACGGTGAAAGCGCACAGTAATGCACTTTTCTCCCAGCAAATACACTGTTTCTAAGGAAATGGGAACACACTGAGGAGACACTTGTGGGAGCTACTGTGACTAAAACTGAGCTTCCCTACGCACAGGGAAGCAAGAGAAATGCTGATTTCATCAAGCCCAGTTACATACTCAGAATCTGTACTACTGTGCAAATAGGCATGTCTCTTTAGGCAAAAAACTCATTTATGACAAAGTTGCCCAAATGCATCTCAGAAGTGTGCAACTTGTTCCCTGAGTTAGAAAACATCGAGAAACGGTCGTTTCTGCTAGCGCTGTGCTTCTACACATGTATTTGCTGAACGGTGAAAGCGCAGTGATGCACTTTTCTCCCAGCAAATACACTGTTTCTAAGGAAATGGGAACACACTGAGGAGACACTTGTGGGAGCTACTGTGACTAAAACTGAGCTTCCCTAACCACAGGGAAGCAAGAGAAATGCTGATTTCATCAAGCCCAGTTACATACTCAGAATCTGTACTACTGCGCAAATAGGCATGTCTCTGTAGGCAAAAAACTCATTTCTGACAAAGTTGCCCAAATGCATCTCAGAAGTGTGCAACTTGTTACCTGAGTTAGAAAACGTCGAGAAACGGTCGTTTCTGCTAGCGCTGTGCTTCTACACATGTATTTGCAGAACGGTGAAAGCGCACAGTAATGTACTTTTCTCCCAGCAAATACACTGTTTCTAAGGAAATGGGAACACACTGAGGAGACACTTGTGGGAGCTACTGTGACTAAAACTGAGCTTCCCTACGCACAGGGAAGCAAGAGAAATGCTGATTTCATCAAGCCCAGTTACATACTCAGAATCTGTACTACTGCGCAAATAGGCATGTCTCTGTAGTCAAAAAAACTCATTACTGACAAAGTTGACCAAATGCATCTCAGAAGTGTGCCACTTGTTCCCTGAGTTAGAAAACGTCGAGAAACGGTCGTTTCAGCTAGCGCTGTGCTTCTACACATGTACTTGCTGAACGGTGAAAGCGCACAGTGATGCACTTTTCTCCCAGCAAATACACTGTTTCTAAGGAAATGGGAACACACGGAGGAGACACTTGTGGGAGCTACTGTGACTAAAACTGAGCTTCCCTACGCACAGGGAAGCAAGAGAAATGCTGATTTCATCAAGCCCAGTTACATACTCAGAATCTGTACTACTGCGCAAATAGGCATGTCTCTTTAGGCAAAAAACTCATTTATGACAAAGTTGCCCAAATGCATCTCAGAAGTGTGCAACTTGTTCCCTGAGTTAGAAAACGTCGAGAAACGGTCGTTTCTGCTAGCGCTGTGCTTCTACACATGTATTTGCTGGACGGTGAAAGCGCACAGTAATGCACTTTTCTCCCAGCAAATACACTGTTTCTAAGGAAATGGGAACACACTGAGGAGACACTTGTGGGAGCTACTGTGACTAAAACTGAGCTTCCCTACGCACAGGGAAGCAAGAGAAATGCTGATTTCATCAAGCCCAGTTACATACTCAGAATCTGTACTACTGTGCAAATAGGCATGTCTCTTTAGGCAAAAAACTCATTTATGACAAAGTTGCCCAAATGCATCTCAGAAGTGTGCAACTTGTTCCCTGAGTTAGAAAACGTCGAGAAACGGTCGTTTCTGCTAGCGCTGTGCTTCTACACATGTATTTGCTGAACGGTGAAAGCGCAGTGATGCACTTTTCTCCCAGCAAATACACTGTTTCTAAGGAAATGGGAACACACTGAGGAGACACCTTGTGGGAGCTACTGTGACTAAAACTGAGCTTCCCTAACCACAGGGAAGCAAGAGAAATGCTGATTTCATCAAGCCCAGTTACATACTCAGAATCTGTACTACTGCGCAAATAGGCATGTCTCTGTAGGCAAAAAACTCATTTCTGACAAAGTTGCCCAAATGCATCTCAGAAGTGTGCCACTTGTTCCCTGAGTTAGAAAACGTCGAGAAACGGTCGTTTCAGCTAGCGCTGTGCTTCTACACATGTATTTGCTGAACGGTGAAAGCGCACAGTGATGCACTTTTCTCCCAGCAAATACACTGTTTCTAAGGAAATGGGAACACACGGAGGAGACACTTGTGGGAGCTACTGTGACTAAAACTGAGCTTCCCTACGCACAGGGAAGCAAGAGAAATGCTGATTTCATCAAGCCCAGTTACATACTCAGAATCTGTACTACTGCGCAAATAGGCATGTCTCTCTAGGCAAAAAACTCATTTTTGAGAAAGTTACCCAAATGCATCTCTGAAGTGTGCAACTTGTTCCCTGAGTTAGAAAACGTCGAGAAACGTTCGTTTCTGCTAGCGCTGTGCTTCTACACATGTATTTGCTGAACGGTGAAAGCGCACAGTAATGCACTTTTCTCCCAGCAAATACACTGTTTCTAAGGAAATGGGAACACACGGAGGAGACACTTGTGGGAGCTACTGTGACTAAAACTGAGCATCCCTACGCACAGGGAAGCAAGAGAAATGCTGATTTCATCAAGCCCAGTTACATACTCAGAATCTGTACTACTGCGCAAATAGGCATGTCTTTGTAGGCAAAAAATTCATTTCTGACAAAGTTGCCCAAATGCATCTCAGAAGTGTGGAACTTGTTCCCTGATTTAGAAAACGTCGAGAAACGGTCGTTTCTGCTAGCGCTGTGCTTCTACACATGTATTTGCTGAACGGTGAAAGCGCACAGTAATGCACTTTTCTCCCAGCAAATACACTGTTTCTAAGGAAATGGGAACACACTGAGGAGACACTTGTGGGAGCTACTGTGACTAAAACTGAGCTTCCCTACGCACAGGGAAGCAAGAGAAATGCTGATTTCATCAAGCCCAGTTACATACTCATAATCTGTACTACTGCGCAAATAGGCATGTCTCTGTAGGCAAAAAACTCATTTCTGACAAAGTTGCCCAAATGCATCTCAGAAGTGTGCAACTTGTTCCCTGAGTTAGAAAACGTCGAGAAACGGTCGTTTCTGCTAGCGCTGTGCTTCTACACATGTATTTGCTGAACGGTGAAAGCGCAGTGATGCACTTTTCTCCTAGCTTATACACTGTTTCTAAGGAAATGGGAACACACTGAGGAGACACTTGTGGGAGCAACTGTGACTAAAACTGAGCTTCCCTACGCACAGGGAAGCAAGAGAAATGCTGATTTCATCAAGCCCAGTTACATACTCAGAATCTGTACTACTGCGCAAATAGGCATGTCTCTGTAGGCAAAAAACTCATTTCTGACAAAGTTGCCCAAATGCATCTCAGAAGTGTGCCACTTGTTCCCTGAGTTAGAAAACGGCGAGAAACGGTCGTTTCAGCTAGCGCTGTGCTTCTACACATGTATTTGCTGAACGGTGAAAGCGCACAGTGATGCACTTTTCTCCCAGCAAATACACTGTTTCTAAGGAAATGGGAACACACTGAGGAGACACTTGTGGGAGCTACTGTGACTAAAACTGAGCTTCCCTACGCACAGGGAAGCAAGAGAAATGCTGATTTCATCAAGCCCAGTTACATACTCAGAATCTGTACTACTGCGCAAATAGGCATGTCTCTTTAGGCAAAAAACTCATTTATGACAAAGTTGCCCAAATGCATCTCAGAAGTGTGCAACTTGTTCCCTGAGTTAGAAAACGTCGAGAAACGTTCGTTTCTGCTAGCGCTGTGCTTCTACACATGTATTTGCTGGACGGTGAAAGCGCACAGTAATGCACTTTTCTCCCAGCAAATACACTGTTTCAAAGGAAATGGGAACACACTGAGGAGACACTTGTGGGAGCTACTGTGACTAAAACTGAGCTTCCCTACGCACAGGGAAGCAAGAGAAATGCTGATTTCATCAAGCCGAGTTACATACTCAGAATCTGTACTACTGCGCAAATAGGCATGTCTCTGTAGGCAAAAAACTCATTTCTGACAAAGTTGCCCAAATGCATCTCAGAAGTGTGCAACTTGTTCCCTGAGTAAGAAAACGTCGAGAAACGTTCGTTTCTGCTAGCGCTGTGCTTCTACACATGTATTTGCTGAACGGTGAAAGCACACAGTAATGCACTTTTCTCCCAGCAAATACACTGTTTCTAAGGAAATGGGAACACACTGAGGAGACACTTGTGGGAGCTACTGTGACTAAAACTGAGCTTCCCTACGCACAGGGAAGCAAGAGAAATGCTGATTTCATCAAGCCGAGTTACATACTCAGAATCTGTACTACTGCGCAAATAGGCATGTCTCTGTAGGCAAAAAACTCATTTCTGACAAAGTTGCCCAAATGCATCTCAGAAGTGTGCAACTTGTTCCCTGAGTTAGAAAACGTCGAGAAACGTTCGTTTCTGCTAGCGCTGTGCTTCTACACATGTATTTGCTGAACGGTGAAAGCGCACAGTAATGCACTTTTCTCCCAGCAAATACACTGTTTCTTAGGAAATGGGAACACACTGAGGAGACACTTGTGGGAGCTACTGTGACTAAAACTGAGCATCCCTACGCACAGGGAAGCAAGAGAAATGCTGATTTCATCAAGCCCAGTTACATACTCAGAATCTGTACTACTGCGCAAATAGGCATGTCTCTGTAGGCAAAAAATTCATTTCTGACAAAGTTGCCCAAATGCATCTCAGAAGTGTGCAACTTGTTCCCTGAGTTAGAAAACGTCGAGAAACGGTCGTTTCTGCTAGCGCTGTGCTTCTACACATGTATTTGCTGAACGGTGAAAGCGCACAGTAATGCACTTTTCTCCCAGCAAATACACTGTTTCTAAGGAAATGGGAACACACTGAGGAGACACTTGTGGGAGCTACTGTGACTAAAACTGAGCTTCCCTACGCACAGGGAAGCAAGAGAAATGCTGATTTCATCAAGCCCTGTTACATACTCAGAATCTGTACTACTGTGCAAATAGGCATGTCTCTGTAGGCAAAAAACTCATTTCTGACAAAGTTGCCCAAATGCATCTCAGAAGTGTGCAACTTGTTCCCTGAGTTAGAAAACGTCGAGAAACGGTCGTTTCTGCTAGCGCTGTGCTTCTACACATGTATTTGCAGAACGGTGAAAGCGCACAGTAATGCACTTTTCTCCCAGCAAATACACTGTTTCTAAGGAAATGGGAACACACTGAGGAGACACTTGTGGGAGCTACTGTGACTAAAACTGAGCTTCCCTACGCACAGGGAAGCAAGAGAAATGATGATTTCATCAAGCCCAGTTACATACTCAGAATCTGTACTACTGCGCAAATAGGCATGTCTCTTTAGGCAAAAAACTCATTTATGACAAAGTTGCCCAAATGCATCTCAGAAGTGTGCAACTTGTTCCCTGAGTTAGAAAACGTCGAGAAACGGTCGTTTCTGCTAGCGCTGTGCTTCTACACATGTATTTGCTGGATGGTGAAAGCGCACAGTAATGCACTTTTCTCCCAGCAAAAACACTGTTTCTAAGGAAATGGGAACACACTGAGGAGACACTTGTGGGAGCTACTGTGACTAAAACTGAGCTTCCCTACGCACAGGGAAGCAAGAGAAATGCTGATTTCATCAAGCCCAGTTACATACTCAGAATCTGTACTACTGTGCAAATAGGCATGTCTCTTTAGGCAAAAAACTCATTTATGACAAAGTTGCACAAATGCATCTCAGAAGTGTGCAACTTGTTCCCTGAGTTAGAAAACGTCGAGAAACGGTCGTTTCTGCTAGCGCTGTGCTTCTACACATGTATTTGCTGAACGGTGAAAGCGCAGTGATGCACTTTTCTCCCAGCAAATACACTGTTTCTAAGGAAATGGGAACACACTGAGGAGACACTTGTGGGAGCTACTGTGACTAAAACTGAGCTTCCCTACGCACAGGGAAGCAAGAGAAATGCTGATTTCATCAAGCCCAGTTACATACTCAGAATCTGTACTACTGCGCAAATAGGCATGTCTCTGTAGTCAAAAAAACTCATTACTGACAAAGTTGACCAAATGCATCTCAGAAGTGTGCCACTTGTTCCCTGAGTTAGAAAACGTCGAGAAACGGTCGTTTCAGCTAGCGCTGTGCTTCTACACATGTATTTGCTGAACGGTGAAAGCGCACAGTGATGCACTTTTCTCCCAGCAAATACACTGTTTCTAAGGAAATGGGAACACACTGAGGAGACACTTGTGGGAGCTACTGTGACTAAAACTGAGCTTCCCTACGCACAGGGAAGCAAGAGAAATGCTGATTTCATCAAGCCCAGTTACATACTCAGAATCTGTACTACTGCGCAAATAGGCATGTCTCTCTAGGCAAAAAACTCATTTTTGAGAAAGTTACCCAAATGCATCTCTGAAGTGTGCAACTTGTTCCCTGAGTTAGAAAACGTCGAGAAACGTTCGTTTCTGCTAGCGCTGTGCTTCTACACATGTATTTGCTGAACGGTGAAAGCGCACAGTAATGCACTTTTCTCCCAGCAAATACACTGTTTCTAAGGAAATGGGAACACACTGAGGAGACACTTGTGGGAGCTACTGTGACTAAAACTGAGCATCCCTACGCACAGGGAAGCAAGAGAAATGCTGATTTCATCAAGCCCAGTTACATACTCAGAATCTGTACTACTGCGCAAATAGGCATGTCTCTGTAGGCAAAAAATTCATTTCTGACAAAGTTGCCCAAATGCATCTCAGAAGTGTGCAACTTGTTCCCTGATTTAGAAAACGTCGAGAAACGGTCGTTTCTGCTAGCGCTGTGCTTCTACACATGTATTTGCTGAACGGTGAAAGCGCACAGTAATGCACGTTTCTCCCAGCAAATACACTGTTTCTAAGGAAATGGGAACACACTGAGGAGACACTTGTGGGAGCTACTGTGACTAAAACTGAGCTTCCCTACGCACAGGGAAGCAAGAGAAATGCTGATTTCATCAAGCCCAGTTACATACTCAGAATCTGTACTACTGCGCAAATAGGCATGTCTCTGTAGGCAAAAAACTCATTTCTGACAAAGTTGCCCAAATGCATCTCAGAAGTGTGCAACTTGTTCCCTGAGTTAGAAAACGTCGAGAAACGGTCGTTTCTGCTAGCGCTGTGCTTCTACACATGTATTTGCTGAACGGTGAAAGCGCAGTGATGCACTTTTCTCCCAGCTTATACACTGTTTCTAAGGAAATGGGAACACACTGAGGAGACACTTGTGGGAGCAACTGTGACTAAAACTGAGCTTCCCTACGCACAGGGAAGCAAGAGAAATGCTGATTTCATCAAGCCCAGTTACATACTCAGAATCTGTACTACTGCGCAAATAGGCATGTCTCTGTAGGCAAAAAACTCATTTCTGACAAAGTTGCCCAAATGCATCTCAGAAGTGTGCCACATGTTCCCTGAGTTAGAAAACGGCGAGAAACGGTCGTTTCAGCTAGCGCTGTGCTTCTACACATGTATTTGCTGAACGGTGAAAGCGCACAGTGATGCACTTTTCTCCCAGCAAATACACTGTTTCTAAGGAAATGGGAACACACTGAGGAGACACTTGTGGGAGCTACTGTGACTAAAACTGAGCTTCCCTACGCACAGGGAAGCAAGAGAAATGCTGATGTCATCAAGCCCAGTTACATACTCAGAATCTGTACTACTGCGCAAATAGGCATGTCTCTTTAGGCAAAAAACTCATTTATGACAAAGTTGCCCAAATGCATCTCAGAAGTGTGCAACTTGTTCCCTGAGTTAGAAAACGTCGAGAAACGTTCGTTTCTGCTAGCGCTGTGCTTCTACACATGTATTTGCTGGACGGTGAAAGCGCACAGTAATGCACTTTTCTCCCAGCAAATACACTGTTTCTAAGGAAATGGGAACACACTGAGGAGACACTTGTGGGAGCTACTGTGACTAAAACTGAGCTTCCCAACGCACAGGGAAGCAAGAGAAATGCTGATTTCATCAAGCCCAGTTACATACTCAGAATCTGTACTACTGCGCAAATAGGCATGTCTCTGTAGGCAAAAAACTCATTTCTGACAAAGTTGCCCAAATGCATCTCAGAAGTGTGCAACTTGTTCCCTGAGTTAGAAAACGTCGAGAAACGTTCGTTTCTGCTAGCGCTGTGCTTCTACACATGTATTTGCTGAACGGTGAAAGCACACAGTAATGCACTTTTCTCCCAGCAAATACACTGTTTCTAAGGAAATGGGAACACACTGAGGAGACACTTGTGGGAGCTACTGTGACTAAAACTGAGCTTCCCTACGCACAGGGAAGCAAGAGAAATGCGGATTTCATCAAGCCGAGTTACATACTCAGAATCTGTACTACTGCGCAAATAGGCATGTCTCTGTAGGCAAAAAACTCATTTCTGACAAAGTTGCCCAAATGCATCTCAGAAGTGTGCAACTTGTTCCCTGAGTTAGGAAACGTCGAGAAACGTTCGTTTCTGCTAGCGCTGTGCTTCTACCCATGTATTTGCAGAACGGTGAAAGCGCACAGTAATGCACTTTTCTCCCAGCAAATACACTGTTTCTAAGGAAATGGGAACACACTGAGGAGACACTTGTGGGAGCTACTGTGACTAAAACTGAGCTTCCCTACGCACAGGGAAGCAAGAGAAATGCTGATTTCATCAAGCCCAGTTACATACTCAGAATCTGTACTACTGCGCAAATAGGCATGTCTCTGTAGTCAAAAAAACTCATTACTGACAAAGTTGACCAAATGCATCTCAGAAGTGTGCCACTTGTTCCCTGAGTTAGAAAACGTCGAGAAACGGTCGTTTCAGCTAGCGCTGTGCTTCTACACATGTATTTGCTGAACGGTGAAATCGCACAGTGATGCACTTTTCTCCCAGCAAATACACTGTTTCTAAGGAAATGGGAACACACTGAGGAGACACTTGTGGGAGCTACTGTGACTAAAACTGAGCTTCCCTACGCACAGGGAAGCAAGAGAAATGCTGATTTCATCAAGCCCAGTTACATACTCAGAATCTGTACTACTGCGCAAATAGGCATGTCTCTCTAGGAAAAAAACTCATTTTTGAGAAAGTTACCCAAATGCATCTCAGAAGTGTGCAACTTGTTCCCTGAGTTAGAAAACGTCGAGAAACGTTCGTTTCTGCTAGCGCTGTGCTTCTACACATGTATTTGCTGAACGGTGAAAGCGCACAGTAATGCACTTTTCTCCCAGCAAATACACTGTTTCTAAGGAAATGGGAACACACTGAGGAGACACTTGTGGGAACTACTGTGACTAAAACTGAGCATCCCTACGCACAGGGAAGCAAGAGAAATGCTGATTTCATCAAATCCAGTTACATACTCAGAATCTGTACTACTGCGCAAATAGGCATGTCTCTGTAGGCAAAAAACTCATTTCTGACAAAGTTGTCCAAATGCATCTCAGAAGTGTGCCACTTGTTCCCTGAGTTAGAAAACGGCGAGAAACGGTCGTTTCAGCTAGCGCTGTGCTTCTACACATGTATTTGCTGAACGGTGAAAGCGCACAGTAATGCACTTTTCTCCCAGCAAATACACTGTTTCTAAGGAAATGGGAACACACTGAGGAGACACTTGTGGGAGCTACTGTGACTAAAACTGAGCTTCCCTACGCACAGGGAAGCAAGAGAAATGCTGATTTCATCAAGCCCAGTTACATACTCAGAATCTGTACTACTGCGCAAATAGGCATGTCTCTTTAGGCAAAAAACTCATTTATGACAAAGTTGCCCAAATGCATCTCAGAAGTGTGCAACTTGTTCCCTGAGTTAGAAAACGTCGAGAAACGTTCGTTTCTGCTAGCGCTGTGCTTCTACACATGTATTTGCTGGACGGTGAAAGCGCACAGTAATGCACTTTTCTCCCAGCAAATACACTGTTTCTAAGGAAATGGGAACACACTGAGGAGACACTTGTGGGAGCTACTGTGACTAAAACTGAGCTTCCCTACGCACAGGGAAGCAAGAGAAATGCTGATTTCATCAAGCCGAGTTACATACTCAGAATCTGTACTACTGCGCAAATAGGCATGTCTCTGTAGGCAAAAAACTCATTTCTGACAAAGTTGCCCAAATGCATCTCAGAAGTGTGCAACTTGTTCCCTGAGTTAGAAAACGTCGAGAAACGTTCGTTTCTGCTAGCGCTGTGCTTCTACACATGTATTTGCTGAACGGTGAAAGCACACAGTAATGCACTTTTCTCCCAGCAAATACACTGTTTCTAAGGAAATGGAAACACACTGAGGAGACACTTATGGGAGCTACTGTGACTAAAACTGAGCATCCCTACGCACAGGGAAGCAAGAGAAATACTGATTTCATCAAGCCCAGTTACATACTCAGAATCTGTACTGCTGCGCAAATAGGCATGTCTCTGTAGGCAAAAAATTCATTTCTGACAAAGTTGCCCAAATGCATCTCAGAAGTGTGCAACTTGTTCCCTGAGTTAGAAAACGTCGAGAAACGGTCGTTATGCTAGGGCTGTGCTTCTACACATGTATTTGCAGAACGGTGAAAGCGCACAGTAATGCACTTTTCTCCCAGCAAATACACTGTTTCTAAGGAAATGGGAACACACTGAGGAGACACTTGTGGGAGCTACTGTGACTAAAACTGAGCTTCCCTACGCACAGGGAAGCAAGAGAAATGCTGATTTCATCAAGCCCAGTTACATACTCAGAATCTGTACTACTGCGCAAATAGGCATGTCTCTCTAGGCAAAAAACTCATTTTTTAGAAAGTTACCCAAATCCATCTCTGAAGTGTGCAACTTGTTCCCTGAGTTAGAAAACGTCGAGAAACGTTCGTTTCTGCTAGCTCTGTGCTTCTACACATGTATTTGCTGAACGGTGAAAGCGCACAGTAATGCACTTTTCTCCCAGCAAATACACTGTTTCTAAGGAAATGGGAACACACTGAGGAGACACTTGTGGGAGCTACTGTGACTAAAACTGAGCATCCCTACGCACAGGGAAGCAAGAGAAATGCTGATTTCATCAAGCCCAGTTACATACTCAGAATCTGTACTACTGCGCAAATAGGCATGTCTCTGTAGGCAAAAAATTCATTTCTGACAAAGTTGCCCAAATGCATCTCAGAAGTGTGCAACTTGTTCCCTGAGTTAGAAAACGTCGAGAAACGTTCGTTTCTGCTAGCGGTGTGCTTCTACACATGTATTTGCTGAACGGTGTAAGGGCACAGTAATGCACTTTTCTCCCAGCAAACACACTGTTTCTAATGAAATGGGAACACACTGAGGAGACACTTGTGGGAGCTACTGTGACTAAAACTGAGCTTCCCTACGCACAGGGAAGCAAGAGAAATGCTGATTTCATCAAGCCCAGTTACATACTCAGAATCTGTACTACTGCGCAAATAGGCAAGTCTCTGTAGGCAAAAAACTCATTTCTGACAAAGTTGCCCAAATGCATCTCAGAAGTGTGCAACTTGTTCCCTGAGTTAGAAAACGTCGAGAAACGGTCGTTTCTGCTAGCGCTGTGCTTCTACACATGTATTTGCAGAACGGTGAAAGCGCACAGTAATGCACTTTTCTCCCAGCAAATACACTGTTTCTAAGGAAATGGGAACACACTGAGGAGACACTTGTGGGAGCTACTGTGACTAAAACTGAGCTTCCCTACGCACAGGGAAGCAAGAGAAATGCTGATTTCATAAAGCCCAGTTACATACTCAGAATCTGTACTACTGCGCAAATAGGCATGTCTCTGTAGTCAAAAAAACTCATTACTGACAAAGTTGACCAAATGCATCTCAGAAGTGTGCCACTTGTTCCCTGAGTTAGAAAACGTCGAGAAACGGTCGTTTCAGCTAGCGCTGTGCTTCTACACATGTATTTGCTGAACGGTGAAAGCGCACAGTGATGCACTTTTCTCCCAGCAAATACACTGTTTCTAAGGAAATGGGAACACACTGAGGAGACACTTGTGGGAGCTACTGTGACTAAAACTGAGCTTCCCTACGCACAGGGAAGCAAGAGAAATGCTGATTTCATCAAGCCCAGTTACATACTCAGAATCTGTACTACTGCGCAAATAGGCATGTCTCTGTAGGCAAAAAATTCATTTCTGACAAAGTTGCCCAAATGCATCTCAGAAGTGTGCAACTTGTTCCCTGATTTAGAAAACGTCGAGAAACGGTCGTTTCTGCTAGTGCTGTGCTTCTACACATGTATTTGCTGAACGGTGAAAGCGCACAGTAATGCACTTTTCTCCCAGCAAATACACTGTTTCTAAGGAAATGGGAACACACTGAGGAGACACTTGTGGGAGCTACTGTGACTAAAACTGAGCATCCCTACGCACAGGGAAGCAAGAGAAATGCTGATTTCATCAAGTCCTGTTACATACTCAGAATCTGTACTACTGCGCAAATAAGCATGTCTCTGTAGGCAAAAAATTCATTTCTGACAAAGTTGCCCAAATGCATCTCAGAAGTGTGCAACTTGTTCCCTGAGTTAGAAAACGTCGAGAAACGGTCGTTTCTGCTAGCGCTGTGCTTCTACACATGTATTTGCTGAACGGTGAAAGCACACAGTAATGCACTTTTCTCCCAGCAAATACACTGTTTCTAAGGAAATGGGAACACACTGAGGAGACACTTGTGGGAGCTACTGTGACTAAAACTGAGCTTCCCTACGCACAGGGAAGCAAGAGAAATGCTGATTTCATCAAGCCCAGTTACATACTCATAATCTGTACTACTGCGCAAATAGGCATGTCTCTGTAGGCAAAAAACTCATTTCTGACAAAGTTGCCCAAATGCATCTCAGAAGTGTGCAACTTGTTCCCTGAGTTAGAAAACGTCGAGAAACGGTCGTTTCTGCTAGCGCTGTGCTTCTACACATGTATTTGCTGAACGGTGAAAGCGCAGTGATGCACTTTTCTCCCAGCTAATACACTGTTTCTAATGAAATGGGAACACACTGCGGAGACACTTGTGGGAGCAACTGTGACTAAAACTGAGCTTCCCTACGCACAGGGAAGCAAGAGAAATGCTGATTTCATCAAGCCCAGTTACATACTCAGAATCTGTACTACTGCGCAAATAGGCATGTCTCTGTAGGCAAAAAACTCATTTCTGACAAAGTTGCCCAAATGCATCTCAGAAGTGTGCCACTTGTTCCCTGAGTTAGAAAACGTCGAGAAACGGTCTTTTCTCCTAGCGCTGTGCTTCTACACATGTATTTGCTGAACGGTGAAAGTGCACAGTGATGCACTTTTCTCCCAGCAAATACACTGTTTCTAAGGAAATGGGAACACACTGAGGAGACACTTTTGGGAGCTACTGTGACTAAACCTGAGCTTCCCTACGCACAGGGAAGCAAGAGAAATGCTGATTTCATCAAGCCCAGTTACATACTCAGAATCTGTACTACTGTGCAAATAGGCATGTCTCTGTAGGCAAAAAACTCATTTCTGACAAAGTTGCCCAAATGCATCTCAGAAGTGTGCAACTTGTTCCCTGAGTTAGAAAACGTCAAGAAACGTTCGTTTCTGCTAGCGCTGTGCTTCTACACATGTATTTGCTGAACGGTGAAAGCGCACAGTAATGCACTTTTCTCCCAGCAAATACACTGTTTCTAAGGAACTGGGAACACACTGAGGAGACACTTGTGGGAGCTACTGTGACTAAAACTGAGCATCCCTACGCACAGGGAAGTAAGAGAAATGCTGATTTCATCAAGCCCAGTTACATACTCAGAATCTGTACTACTGCGCAAATAGGCATGTCTCTGTAGGCAAAAAATTCATTTCTGACAAAGTTGCCCAAATGCATCTCAGAAGTGTGCAACTTGTTCCCTGAGTTAGAAAACGTCGAGAAACGGTCGTTTCTGCTAGCGCTGTGCTTCTACACATGTATTTGCTGAACGGTGAAAGCGCACAGTAATGCACTTTTCTCCCAGCAAATACACTGTTTCTAAGGAAATGGGAACACACTGAGGAGACACTTGTGGGAGCTACTGTGACTAAAACTGAGCTTCCCTACGCACAGGGAAGCAAGAGAAATGCTGATTTCATCAAGCCCAGTTACATACTCAGAATCTGTACTACTGCGCAAATAGGCATGTCTCTGTAGGCAAAAAACTCATTTCTGACAAAGTTGCCCAAATGCATCTCAGAAGTGTGCAACTTGTTCCCTGAGTTAGAAAACGTCGAGAAACGGTCGTTTCTGCTAGCGCTGTGCTTCTACACATGTATTTGCTGAACGGTGAAAGCGCAGTGATGCACTTTTCTCCCAGCTAATACACTGTTTCTAAGGAAATGGGAACACACTGAGGAGACACTTGTGGGAGCAACTGTGACTAAAACTGAGCTTCCCTACGCACAGGGAAGCAAGAGAAATGCTGATTTCATCAAGCCCAGTTACATACTCAGAATCTGTACTACTGCGCAAATAGGCATGTCTCTGTAGGCAAAAAACTCATTTCTGACAAAGTTGCCCAAATGCATCTCAGAAGTGTGCCACTTGTTCCCTGAGTTAGAAAACGTCGAGAAACGGTCGTTTCAGCCAGCGCTGTGCTTCTACACATGTATTTGCTGAATGGTGAAAGTGCACAGTGATGCACTTTTCAACCAGCAAATACACTGTTTCTAAGGAAATGGGAACACACTGAGGAGACACTTGTGGGAGCTACTGTGACTAAAACTGAGCTTCCCTACGCACAGGGAAGCAAGAGAAATGCTGATTTCATCAAGCCCAGTTACATACTCAGAATCTGTACTACTGCGCAAATAGGCATGTCTCTGTAGGCAAAAAACTCATTTCTGACAAAGTTGCCCAAATGCATCTCAGAAGTGTGCAACTTGTTCCCTGAGTTAGAAAACGTCGAGAAACGTTCGTTTCTGCTAGCGCTGTGCTTCTACACATGTATTTGCTGGACGGTGAAAGCGCACAGTAATGCACTTTTCTCCCAGCAAATACACTGTTTCTAAGGAAATGGGAACACACTGAGGAGACCCTTGTGGGAGCTACTGTGACTAAAACTGAGCTTCCCTACGCACAGGGAAGCAAGAGAAATGCTGATTTCATCAAGCCCAGTTACATACTCAGAATCTGTACTACTGCGCAAATAGGCATGTCTCTGTAGGCAAAAAACTCATTTCTGACAAAGTTGCCCAAATGCATCTCAGAAGTGTGCCACTTGTTCCCTGAGTTAGAAAACGTCGAGAAACGGTCGTTTCAGCCAGCGCTGTGCTTCTACACATGTATTTGCTGAACGGTGAAAGTGCACAGTGATGCACTTTTCTCCCAGCAAATACACTGTTTCTAAGGAAATGGGAACACACTGAGGAGACACTTGTGGGAGCTACTGTGACTAAAACTGAGCTTCCCTACGCACAGGGAAGCAAGAGAAATGCTGATTTCATCAAGCCCAGTTACATACTCAGAATCTGTACTACTGCGCAAATAGGCATGTCTCTGTAGGCAAAAAACTCATTTCTGACAAAGTTGCCCAAATGCATCTCAGAAGTGTGCAACTTGTTCCCTGAGTTAGAAAACGTCGAGAAACGTTCGTTTCTGCTAGCGCTGTGCTTCTACACATGTATTTGCTGGACGGTGAAAGCGCACAGTAATGCACTTTTCTCCCAGCAAATACACTGTTTCTAAGGAAATGGGAACACACTGAGGAGACCCTTGTGGGAGCTACTGTGACTAAAACTGAGCTTCCCTACGCACAGGGAAGCAAGAGAAATGCTGATTTCATCAAGCCCAGTTACATACTCAGAATCTGTACTACTGTGCAAATAGGCATGTCTCTTTAGGCAAAAAACTCATTTCTGACAAAGTTGCCCAAATGCATCTCAGAAGTGTGCAACTTGTTCCCTGAGTTAGAAAACGTCGAGAAACGTTCGTTTCTGCTAGCGCTGTGCTTCTACACATGTATTTGCTGAACGGTGAAAGCGCAGTGATGCGCTTTTCTCCCAGCAAATACACTGTTTCTAAGGAAATGGGAACACACTGAGGAGACACTTGTGGGAGCGACTGTGACTAAAACTGAGCTTCCCTACGCACAGGGAAGCAAGAGAAATGCTGATTTCATCAAGCCCAGTTACATACTCAGAATCTGTACTACTGCGCAAATAGGCATGTCTCTGTAGGCAAAAAACTCATTTCTGACAAAGTTGCCCAAATGCATCTCAGAAGTGTGCAACTTGTTCCCTGAGTTAGAAAACGTCGAGAAACGTTCGTTTCTGCTAGCGCTGTGCTTCTACACATGTATTTGCTGAACGGTGAAAGCACACAGTAATGCACTTTTCTCCCAGCAAATACACTGTTTCTAAGGAAATGGGAATACACTGAGGAGACACTTGTGGGAGCTACTGTGACTAAAACTGAGCTTCCCTACGCACAGGGAAGCAAGAGAAATGCTGATTTCATCAAGCCCAGTTACATACTCAGAATCTGTACTACTGCGCAAATAGGCATGTCTCTGTAGGCAAAAAACTCATTTCTGACAAAGTTGCCCAAATGCATCTCAGAAGTGTGCCACTTGTTCCCTGAGTTAGAAAACGTCGAGAAACGGTCGTTTCAGCCAGCGCTGTGCTTCTACACATGTATTTGCTGAACGGTGAAAGTGCACAGTGATGCACTTTTCTCCCAGCAAATACACTGTTTCTAAGGAAATGGGAACACACTGAGGAGACACTTGTGGGAGCTACTGCGACTAAAACTGAGCTTCCCTACGCACAGGGAAGCAAGAGAAATGCTGATTTCATCCAGCCCAGTTACATACTCAGAATCTGTACTACTGCGCAAATAAGCATGTCTCTGTAGGCAAAAAACTCATTTCTGACAACGTTGCCCAAATGCATCTCAGAAGTGTGCAACTTGTTCCCTGAGTTAGAAAACTTCGAGAAACGTTCGTTTCTGCTAGCGCTGTGCTTCTACACATGTATTTGCTGAACGGTGAAAGCGCACAGTAATGCACTTTTCTCCCAGCAAATACACTGTTTCTAAGGAAATGGGAACACACTGAGGAGACACTTGTGGGAGCTACAGTGACTAAAACTGAGCTTCCCTACGCACAGGGAAGCAAGAGAAATGCTGATTTCATCAAGCCCAGTTACATACTCAGAATCTGTACTACTGCGCAAATAAGCATGTCTCTGTAGGCAAAAAACTCATTTCTGACAACGTTGCCCAAATGCATCTCAGAAGTGTGCAATTTGTTCCCTGAGTTAGAAAACGTCGAGAAACGGTCGTTTCTGCTAGCGATGTGCTTCTACACATGTATTTGCTGAACGGTGAAAGCGCACAGTAATGCACTTTTCTCCCAGCAAATACACTGTTTCTAAGGAACTGGGAACACACTGAGGAGACACTTGAGGGAGCTACTGTGACTAAAAGTGAGCTTCCCTACGCACAGGGAAGCAAGAGAAATGATGATTTCATCAAGCCCAGTTACATACTCAGAATCTGTACTACAGCGCAAATAGGCATGTCTCTGTAGGCAAAAAACTCATATCTGACAAAGTTGCCCAAATGTATCTCAGAAGTGTGCCACTTGTTCCCTGAGTTAGAAAACGTCGAGAAACGTTCGTTTCTGCTAGCGCTGTGCTTCTACACATGTATTTGCTGAACGGTGAAGGCGCACAGTAATGCACTTTTCTACCAGCAAATACACTGTTTCTAAGGAAATGGGAACACACTGAGGAGACACTTGTGGGAGCTACTGTGACTAAAACTGAGCTTCCCTACGCACAGGGAAGCAAGAGAAATGCTGATTTCATCAAGCCCAGTTACATACTCAGAATCTGTACTACTGCGCAAATAGGCATGTCTCTGTAGGCAAAAAACTCATTTCTGACAAAGTTGACCAGATGCATCTCAGAAGTGTGCCACTTGTTCCCTGAGTTAGAAAACGTCGAGAAACGGTCGTTTCTGCTAGCGCTGGTCTTCTACACATGTATTTGCTGAACGGTGAAGGCGCACAGTAATGCACTTTTCTCCCAGCAAATACACTGTTTCTAAGGAACTGGGAACACACTGAGGAGACACTTGTGGGAGCTACTGTGACTAAAACTGGGCTTTCCTACGCACAGAGAAGCAAGAGAAATGCTGATTTCATCAAGCCCAGTTACATACTCAGAATCTGTACTACTGCGCAAATAGGCATGTCTCTCTAGGCAAAAAACTCATTTCTGACAAAGTTGCCCAAATGCATCTCAGAAGTGTGCAACTTGTTCCCTGAGTTAGAAAACGTCGAGAAACCTTCGTTTCTGCTAGCGCTGTGCTTCTACACATGTATTTGCTGAACGGTGAAAGCGCACAGTAATGCACTTTTCTCCCAGCAAATACACTGTTTCTAAGGAACTGGGAACACACTGAGGAGACACTTGTGTTAGCTACTGTGACTAAAACTGAGCTTTCCTACGCACAGGGAAGCAAGAGAAATGCTGATTTCATCAAGCCCAGTTACATACTCAGATGCTGTACTACTGCGCAAATAGGCATGTCTCTCTAGGCAAAAAACTCATTTTTGAGAAAGTTACCCAAATGCATCTCAGAAGTGTGCAACTTGTTCCCTGAGTTAGAAAACGTCGAGAAACGTTCGTTTCTGCTAGCGCTGTGCTTCTACACATGTATTTGCTGAACGGTGAAAGCGCACAGTAATGCACTTTTCTCCCAGCAAATACACTGTTTCTAAGGAAATGGGAACACACGGAGGAGACACTTGTGGGAGCTACTGTGACTAAAACTGAGCATCCCTACACACAGGGAAGCAAGAGAAATGCTGATTTCATCAAGCCCAGTTACATACTCAGAATCTGTACTACTGCGCAAATAGGCATGTCTCTGTAGGCAAAAAATTCATTTCTGACAAAGTTGCCCAAATGCATCTCAGAAGTGTGCAACTTGTTCCCTGAGTTAGAAAACGTCGAGAAACGTTCGTTTCTGCTAGCGCTGTGCTTCTACACATGTATTTGCTGAACGGTGAAAGCGCACAGTAATGCACTTTTCTCCCAGCAAATACACTGTTTCTAAAGAAATGGGAACACACTGAGGAGACACTTGTGGGAGCTACTGTGACTAAAACTGAGCTTCCCTACGCACAGGGAAGCAAGAGAAATGCTGATTTCATCAAGCCCAGTTACATACTCAGAATCTGTACTACTGCGCAAATAGGCATGTCTCTGTAGGCAAAAAACTCATTTCTGACAAAGATGCCCAAATGCATCTCAGAAGTGTGCCACTTGTTCCCTGAGTTAGAAAACGTCGAGAAACGGTCGTTTCTGCTAGTGCTGTGCTTCTACACATGTATTTGCATAACGGTGAAAGCGCACAGTAATGCACTTTTCTCCCAGCAAATACACTGTTTCTAGGGAAATGGGAACACACTGAGGAGACACTTGTGGGAGCTACTGTGACTAAAACTGAGCTTCCCTACGCACAGGGAAGCAAGAGAAATGCTGAATTCATCAAGCCCAGTTACATACTCAGAATATGTACTACTGCGCAAATAGACATGTCTCTGTAGGCAAAAAACTCATTTCTGACTTAGTTGCCCAAATGCATCTCAGAAGTGTGTAACCTGTTCCCTGAGTTAGAAAACGTCGAGAAACGTTCGTTTCTGCTAGCGCTGTGCTTCTACACATGTATTTGCTGAACGGTGAAAGCGCACAGTGATGCACTTTTCTCCCAGCAAATACACTGTTTCTAAGGAACTGGGAACACACTGAGGAGACACTTGTGGGAGCTACAGTGACTAAAACTGAGCTTCCCTACGCACAGGGAAGCAAGAGAAATGCTGATTTCATCCAGCCCAGTTACATACTCAGAATCTGTACTACTGCGCAAATAAGCATGTCTCTGTAGGCAAAAAACTCATTTCTGACAACGTTGCCCAAATGCATCTCAGAAGTGTGCAACTTGTTCCCTGAGTTAGAAAACTTCGAGAAACGTTCGTTTCTGCTAGCGATGTGCTTCTACACATGTATTTGCTGAACGGTGAAAGCGCACAGTAATGCACTTTTCTCCCAGCAAATACACTGTTTCTAAGGAACTGGGAACACACTGAGGAGAAACTTGTGGGAGCTACTGTGACTAAAAGTGAGCTTCCCTACGCACAGGGAAGCAAGAGAAATGCTGATTTCATCAAGCCCAGTTACATACTCAGAATCTGTACTACTGCGCAAATAAGCATGTCTCTGTAGGCAAAAAACTCATTTCTGACAACGTTGCCCAAATGCATCTCAGAAGTGTGCAGCTTGTTCCCTGAGTTAGAAAACTTCGAGAAACGTTCGTTTCTGCTAGCGATGTGCTTCTACACATGTATTTGCTGAACGGTGAAAGCGCACAGTAATGCACTTTTCTCCCAGCAAATACACTGTTTCTAAGGAATTGGGAACACACTGAGGAGACACTTGTGGGAGCTACTGTGACTAAAAGTGAGCTTCCCTACGCACAGGGAAGCAAGAGAAATGCTGATTTCATCAAGCCCAGTTACATACTCAGAATCTGTACTACAGCGCAAATAGGCATGTCTCTGTAGGCAAAAAACTCATTTCTGACAAAGTTGCCCAAATGCATCTCAGAAGTGTGCAACTTGTTCCCTGAGTTAGAAAACGTCGAGAAACGTTCGTTTCTGCTAGCGATGTGCTTCTACACATGTATTTGCTGAACGGTGAAGGCGCACAGTAATGCACTTTTCTCCCAGCAAATACACTGTTTCTAAGGAACTGGGAACACACTGAGGAGACACTTGTGGGAGCTACTGTGACTAAAACTGAGCTTCCCTACGCACAGGGAAGCAAGAGAAATGCTGATTTCATCAAGCCCAGTTACATACTCAGATGCTGTACTACTGCGCAAATAGGCATGTCTCTCTAGGCAAAAAACTCATTTTTGAGAAAGTTACCCAAATGCATCTCAGAAGTGTGCAACTTGTTCCCTGAGTTAGAAAACGTCGAGAAACGTTCGTTTCTGCTAGCGCTGTGCTTCTACACATGTATTTGCTGAACGGTGAAAGCGCACAGTAATGCACTTTTCTCCCAGCAAATACACTGTTTCTAAGGAAATGGGAACACACGGAGGAGACACTTGTGGGAGCTACTGTGACTAAAACTGAGCATCCCTACACACAGGGAAGCAAGAGAAATGCTGATTTCATCAAGCCCAGTTACATACTCAGAATCTGTACTACTGCGCAAATAGGCATGTCTCTGTAGGCAAAAAATTCATTTCTGACAAAGTTGCCCAAATGCATCTCAGAAGTGTGCAACTTGTTCCCTGAGTTAGAAAACGTCGAGAAACGTTCGTTTCTGCTAGCGCTGTGCTTCTACACATGTATTTGCTGAACGGTGAAAGCGCACAGTAATGCACTTTTCTCCCAGCAAATACACTGTTTCTAAAGAAATGGGAACACACTGAGGAGACACTTGTGGGAGCTACTGTGACTAAAACTGAGCTTCCCTACGCACAGGGAAGCAAGAGAAATGCTGATTTCATCAAGCCCAGTTACATACTCAGAATCTGTACTACTGCGCAAATAGGCATGTCTCTGTAGGCAAAAAACTCATTTCTGACAAAGATGCCCAAATGCATCTCAGAAGTGTGCCACTTGTTCCCTGAGTTAGAAAACGTCGAGAAACGGTCGTTTCTGCTAGTGCTGTGCTTCTACACATGTATTTGCATAACGGTGAAAGCGCACAGTAATGCACTTTTCTCCCAGCAAATACACTGTTTCTAGGGAAATGGGAACACACTGAGGAGACACTTGTGGGAGCTACTGTGACTAAAACTGAGCTTCCCTACGCACAGGGAAGCAAGAGAAATGCTGAATTCATCAAGCCCAGTTACATACTCAGAATATGTACTACTGCGCAAATAGACATGTCTCTGTAGGCAAAAAACTCATTTCTGACTTAGTTGCCCAAATGCATCTCAGAAGTGTGTAACCTGTTCCCTGAGTTAGAAAACGTCGAGAAACGTTCGTTTCTGCTAGCGCTGTGCTTCTACACATGTATTTGCTGAACGGTGAAAGCGCACAGTGATGCACTTTTCTCCCAGCAAATACACTGTTTCTAAGGAACTGGGAACACACTGAGGAGACACTTGTGGGAGCTACAGTGACTAAAACTGAGCTTCCCTACGCACAGGGAAGCAAGAGAAATGCTGATTTCATCCAGCCCAGTTACATACTCAGAATCTGTACTACTGCGCAAATAAGCATGTCTCTGTAGGCAAAAAACTCATTTCTGACAACGTTGCCCAAATGCATCTCAGAAGTGTGCAACTTGTTCCCTGAGTTAGAAAACTTCGAGAAACGTTCGTTTCTGCTAGCGATGTGCTTCTACACATGTATTTGCTGAACGGTGAAAGCGCACAGTAATGCACTTTTCTCCCAGCAAATACACTGTTTCTAAGGAACTGGGAACACACTGAGGAGAAACTTGTGGGAGCTACTGTGACTAAAAGTGAGCTTCCCTACGCACAGGGAAGCAAGAGAAATGCTGATTTCATCAAGCCCAGTTACATACTCAGAATCTGTACTACTGCGCAAATAAGCATGTCTCTGTAGGCAAAAAACTCATTTCTGACAACGTTGCCCAAATGCATCTCAGAAGTGTGCAGCTTGTTCCCTGAGTTAGAAAACTTCGAGAAACGTTCGTTTCTGCTAGCGATGTGCTTCTACACATGTATTTGCTGAACGGTGAAAGCGCACAGTAATGCACTTTTCTCCCAGCAAATACACTGTTTCTAAGGAATTGGGAACACACTGAGGAGACACTTGTGGGAGCTACTGTGACTAAAAGTGAGCTTCCCTACGCACAGGGAAGCAAGAGAAATGCTGATTTCATCAAGCCCAGTTACATACTCAGAATCTGTACTACAGCGCAAATAGGCATGTCTCTGTAGGCAAAAAACTCATTTCTGACAAAGTTGCCCAAATGCATCTCAGAAGTGTGCAACTTGTTCCCTGAGTTAGAAAACGTCGAGAAACGTTCGTTTCTGCTAGCGATGTGCTTCTACACATGTATTTGCTGAACGGTGAAGGCGCACAGTAATGCACTTTTCTCCCAGCAAATACACTGTTTCTAAGGAACTGGGAACACACTGAGGAGACACTTGTGGGAGCTACTGTGACTAAAACTGAGCTTCCCTACGCACAGGGAAGCAAGAGAAATGCTGATTTCATCAAGCCCAGTTACATACTCAGAATCTGTACTACTGCGCAAATAGGCATGTCTCTGTAGGCAAAAAACTCATTTCTGAAAAAGTTGCCCAAATGCATCTCAGAAGTGTGCCACTTGTTCCCTGAGTTAGAAAACGTCGAGAAACGGTCGTTTCTTCTAGCGCTGTGCTTCTACACATATATTTGCTGAACGGTGAAAGCGCACAGTGATGCACTTTTCTCCCAGCAAATACACTGTTTCTAAGGAAATGGGAACACACTGAGGAGACACTTGTGTTAGCTACTGTGACTAAAACTGAGCTTTCCTACGCACAGGGAAGCAAGAGAAATGCTGATTTCATCAAGCCCAGTTACATACTCAGAATCTGTACTACTGCGCAAATAGGCATGTCTCTCTAGGCAAAAAACTCATTTTTGAGAAAGTTACCCAAATGCATCTCAGAAGTGTGCAACTTGTTCCCTGAGTTAGAAAACGTCGAGAAACGGTCGTTTCTGCTAGCGCTGTGCTTCTACACATGTATTTGCTGAACGGTGAAAGCGCACAGTAATGCACTTTTCTCCCAGCAAATACACTGTTTCTAAGGAAATGGGAACACACGGAGGAGACACTTGTGGGAGCTACTGTGACTAAAACTGAGCATCCCTACGCACAGGGAAGCAAGAGAAATGCTGATTTCATCAAGCCCAGTTACATACTCAGAATCTGTACTACTGCGCAAATAGACATGTCTCCGTAGGCAAAAAACTCATTTCTGACTAAGTTGCCCAAATGCATCTCAGAAGTGTGCAACCTGTTCCCTGAGTTAGAAAACGTCGAGAAACGTTCGTTTCTGCTAGCGCTGTGCTTCTACACATTTATTTGCTGAACGGTGAAAGCGCACAGTAATGCACTTTTCTCCCAGCAAATACACTGTTTCTGAGGAACTGGGAACACACTGAGGAGACACTTGTGGGAGCTACTGTGACTAAAACTGAGCTTCCCTACGCACAGGAAGCAAGAGAAATGCTGATTTCATCAAGCCCAGTTACATACTCAGAATCTGTACTACTGCGCAAATAGGCATGTCTCTGTAGGCAAAAAACTCATTTCTGACAAAGTTGCCCAAATGCATCTCAGAAGTGTGCCACTTGTTCCCTGAGTTAGAAAACGTCGAGAAACGGTCGTTTCAGCTAGCGCTGTGCTTCTACACATGTATTTGCTGAACGGTGAAAGCGCACAGTGATGCACTTTTCTCCCAGCAAATACACTGTTTCTAAGGAAATGGGAACACACTGAGGAGACACTTGTGGGAGCTACTGTGACTAAAACTGAGCTTCCCTACGCACAGGGAAGCAAGAGAAATGCTGATTTCATCAAGCCCAGTTACATACTCAGAATCTGTACTACTGCGCAAATAGGCATGTCTCTTTAGGCAAAAAACTCATTTCTGACAAAGTTGCCCAAATGCATCTCAGAAGTGTGCAACTTGTTCCCTGAGTTAGAAAACGTCGAGAAACGTTCGTTTCTGCTAGCGCTGTGCTTCTACACATGTATTTGCTGGACGGTGAAAGCGCACAGTAATGTACTTTTCTCCCAGCAAATACACTGTTTCTAAGGAAATGGGAACACACTGAGGAGACACTTGTGGGAGCTACTGTGACTAAAACTGAGCTTCCCTACGCACAGGGAAGCAAGAGAAATGCTGATTTCATCAAGCCCAGTTACATACTCAGAATCTGTACTACTGCCCAAATAGGCATGTCTCTGTAGGCAAAAAACTCATTTCTGACAAAGTTGCCCAAATGGATCTCAGAAGTGTGCAACTTGTTCCCTGAGTTAGAAAACGTCGAGAAACGTTCGTTTCTGCTAGCGCTGTGCTTCTACACATGTATTTGCTGAACGGTGAAAGCACACAGTAATGCACTTTTCTCCCAGCAAAAACATTGTTTCTAAGGAAATGGGAACACACTGAGGAGACACTTGTGGGAGCTACTGTGACTAAAACTGAGCTTCCCTACGCACAGGGAAGCAAGAGAAATACTGATTTCATCAAGCCCAGTTACATACTCAGAATCTGTACTACTGCGCAAATAGGCATGTCTCTGTAGGCAAAAAACTCATTTCTGACAAAGTTGCCCAAATGCATCTCAGAAGTGTGCAACTTGTTCCCTGAGTTAGAAAACGTCGAGAAACGGTCGTTTTTGCTAGCGCTGTGCTTCTACACATGTATTTGCTGAACGGTGAAAGCGCACAGTAATGCACTTTTCTCCCAGCAAATACACTGTTTCTAAGGAAATGGGAACACACTGAGGAGACACTTGTGGGAGCTACTGTGACTAAAACTGAGCTTCCCTACGCACAGGGAAGCAAGAGAAATGCTGATTTCATCAAGCCCAGTTACATACTCAGAATCTGTACTACTGCGCAAATGGGCATGTCTCTGTAGGCAAAAAACTCATTTCTGACAAAGTTGCCCAAATGCATCTCAGAAGTGTGCAACTTGTTCCTTGAATTAGAAAACGTCGAGAAACGTTCGTTTCTGCTAGTGCTGTGCTTCTACACATGTATTTGCTGAACGGTGAAAGGGCACAGTAATGCACATTTCTCCCAGCAAATACACTGTTTCTAAGGAAATGGGAACACACTGAGGAGACACTTGTGGGAGCTACAATGACTAAAACTGAGCTTCCCTACGCACAGGGAAGCAAGAGAAATGCTGATTTCATCAAGCCCAGTTACATACTCAGAATCTGTACTACTGCGCAAATAGGCATGTCTCTGTAGGCAAAAAACTCATTTCTGACAAAGTTGCCCAAATGCATCTCAGAAGTGTGCAACTTGTTCCCTGAGTTAGAAAACGTCGAGAAACGGTCGTTTTTGCTAGCGCTGTGCTTCTACACATGTATTTGCTGAACGGTGAAAGCGCACAGTAATGCACTTTTCTCCCAGCAAATACACTGTTTCTAAGGAAATGGGAACACACTGAGGAGACACTTGTGGGAGCTACTGTGACTAAAACTGAGCTTCCCTACGCACAGGGAAGCAAGAGAAATGCTGATTTCATCAAGCCCAGTTACATACTCAGAATCTGTACTACTGCGCAAATGGGCATGTCTCTGTAGGCAAAAAACTCATTTCTGACAAAGTTGCCCAAATGCATCTCAGAAGTGTGCCACTTGTTCCCTGAATTAGAAAACGTAGAGAAACGTTCGTTTCTGCTAGCGCTGTGCTTCTACACATGTATTTGCTGAACGGTGAAAGGGCACAGTAATGCACATTTCTCCCAGCAAATACACTGTTTCTAAGGAAATGGGAACACACTGAGGAGACACTTGTGGGAGCTACAATGACTAAAACTGAGCTTCCCTACGCACAGGGAAGCAAGAGAAATGCTGATTTCATCAAGCCCAGTTACATACTCAGAATCTGTACTACTGCGCAAATAGGCATGTCTCTGTAGGCAAAAAACTCATTTCTGACAAAGTTGCCCAAATGCATCTCAGAAGTGTGCAACTTGTTCCCTGAGTTAGAAAACGTCGAGAAACGGCCGTTTTTGCTAGCGCTGTGCTTCTACACATGTATTTGCTGAACGGTGAAAGCGCACAGTAATGCACTTTTCTCCCAGCAAATACACTGTTTCTAAGGAACTGGGAACACACTGAGGAGACACTTGTGGGAGCTACTGTGACTAAAACTGAGCTTCCCTACGCACAGGGAAGCAAGAGAAATGCTGATTTCATCAAGCCAGTTACATACTCAGAATCTGTACTACTGCGCAAATAGGCATGTCTCTGTAGGCAAAAAACTCATTTCTGACAAAGTTGCCCAAATGCATCTCAGAAGTGTGCAACTTGTTCCCTGAGTTAGAAAACGTCGAGAAACGGTCGTTTTTTCTAGCGCTGTGCTTCTACACATGTATTTGCTGAACGGTGAAAGCGCACAGTAATGCACTTTTCTCCCAGCAAATACACTGTTTCTAAGGAAATGGGAACACACTGAGGAGACACTTGTGGGAGCTACTGTGACTAAAACTGAGCTTCCCTACGCACAGGGAAGCAAGAGAAATGCTGATTTCATCAAGCCCAGTTACATACTCAGAATCTGTACTACTGCGCAAATGGGCATGTCTCTGTAGGCAAAAAACTCATTTCTGACAAAGTTGCCCAAATGCATCTCAGAAGAGTGCAACTTGTTCCTTGAATTAGAAAACGTCGAGAAACGTTCGTTTCTGCTAGTGCTGTGCTTCTACACATGTATTTGCTGAACGGTGAAAGGGCACAGTAATGCACATTTCTCCCAGCAAATACACTGTTTCTAAGGAAATGGGAACACACTGAGGAGACACTTGTGGGAGCTACAATGACTAAAACTGAGCTTCCCTACGCACAGGGAAGCAAGAGAAATGCTGATTTCATCAAGCCCAGTTACATACTCAGAATCTGTACTACTGCGCAAATAGGTATGTCTCTGTAGGCAAAAAACTCATTTCTGACAAAGTTGCCCAAATGCATCTCAGAAGTGTGCAACTTGTTCCCTGAGTTAGAAAACGTCGAGAAACGGCCGTTTCTGCTAGCGCTGTGCTTCTACACATGTATTTGCTGAACGGTGAAAGCGCACAGTAATGCACTTTTCTCACAGCAAATACACTGTTTCTAAGGAACTGGGAACACACTGAGGAGACACTTGTGGGAGCTACAGTGACTAAAACTGAGCTTCCCTACGCACAGGGAAGCAAGAGAAATGCTGATTTCATCAAGCCCAGTTACATACTCAGAATCTGTACTACTGCGCAAATAGGCATGTCTCTGTAGGCAAAAAACTCATTTCTGACAAAGTTGCCCAAATGCATCTCAGAAGTGTGCCACTTGTTCCCTGAGTTAGAAAACGTCGAGAAACGTTCGTTTCTGCTAGCGCTGTGCTTCTACACATGTATTTGCTGAACGGTGAAGGCGCACAGTAATGCACTTTTCTCCCAGCAAATACACTGTTTCTAAGGAACTGGGAACACACTGAGGAGACACTTGTGGGAGCTACTGTGACTAAAACTGAGCTTTCCTACGCACAGGGAAGCAAGAGAAATGCTGATTTCATCAAGCCCAGTTACATTCTCAGAATCTGTACTACTGCGCAAATAGTCATGTCTCTGTAGGCAAAAAACTCATTTCTGACAAAGTTGCCCAAATGCATCTCAGAAGTGTGCCACTTGTTCCCTGAGTTAGAAAACTTCGAGAAACGTTCGTTTCTGCTAGCGCTGTGCTTCTACACATGTATTTGCTGAACGGTGAAAGCACACAGTAATGCACTTTTCTCCCAGCAAATACACTGTTTCTAAGGAAATGGGAACACACTGAGGAGACGCTTGTGGGAGCTACAGTGACTAAAACTGAGCTTCCCTACGCACAGGGAAGCAAGAGAAATGCTGATTTCATCAAGCCCAGTTACATACTCAGAATCTGTACTACTGCGCAAATAGGCATGTCTCTGTAGGCAAAAAACTCATTTCTGACAAAGTTGCCCAAATGCATCTCAGAAGTGTGCAACTTGTTCCCTGAGTTAGAAAACGTCGAGAAACGGTCGTTTCTGATAGCACTGTGCTTCTACACATGTATTTATTGACTGGAGAATGCGCACAGTGATGCACTTTTCTCCCAGCAAATACACTGTTTCTAAGGAACTGGGAACACACTGAGGAGACACTTGTGGGAGCTACAGTGACTAAAACTGAGCTTCCCTACGCACAGGGAAGCAAGAGAAATGCTGATTTCATCAAGCCCAGTTACATACTCAGAATCTGTACTACTGCGCAAATAGGCATGTCTCTGTAGGCAAAAAACTCATTTCTGACAAAGTTGCCCAAATGCATCTCAGAAGTGTGCCACTTGTTCCCTGAGTTAGAAAACGTCGAGAAACGGTCGTTTCTGCTAGCGCTGTGCTTCTACACATGTATTTGCTGAACGGTGAAAGCACACAGTAATGCACTTTTCTCCCAGCAAATACACTGTTTCTAAGGAAATGGGAATACACTTAGGAGACACTTGTGGGAGCTACTGTGACTAAAACTGAGCTTCCCTACGCACAGGGAAGCAAGAGAAATGCGGATTTCATCAAGCCCAGTTACATACTCAGAATCTGTACTACTGCGCAAATAGGCATGTCTCTGTAGGCAAAAAACTCATTTCTGACAAAGTTGCCCAAAGGCATCTCAGAAGTGTGCACCTTGTTCCCTGAGTTAGAAAACGTCGAGAAACGTTCGTTTTTGCTAGCGCTGTGCTTCTACACATGTATTTGCTGAACGGTGAAAGCACACAGTAATGCACTTTTCTCCCAGCAAATACACTGTTTCTAAGGAAATGGGAACACACTGAGGAGACACTTGTGGGAGCTACTGTGACTAAAACTGAGCTTCCCTACGCACAGGGAAGCAAGAGAAATGCTGATTTCATCAAGCCCAGTTACATACTCAGAATCTGTACTACTGCGCAAATGGGCATGTCTCTGTAGGCAAAAAACTCATTTCTGACAAAGTTGCCCAAATGCATCTCAGAAGTGTGCAACTTGTTCCTTGAATTAGAAAACGTCGAGAAACGTTCGTTTCTGCTAGTGCTGTGCTTCTACACATGTATTTGCTGAACGGTGAAAGGGCACAGTAATGCACATTTCTCCCAGCAAATACACTGTTTCTAAGGAAATGGGAACACACTGAGGAGACACTTGTGGGAGCTACAATGACTAAAACTGAGCTTCCCTACGCACAGGGAAGCAAGAGAAATGCTGATTTCATCAAGCCCAGTTACATACTCAGAATCTGTACTACTGCGCAAATAGGCATGTCTCTGTAGGCAAAAAACTCATTTCTGACAAAGTTGCCCAAATGCATCTCAGAAGTGTGCAACTTGTTCCCTGAGTTAGAAAACGTCGAGAAACGGTCGTTTTTGCTAGCGCTGTGCTTCTACACATGTATTTGCTGAACGGTGAAAGCGCACAGTAATGCACTTTTCTCCCAGCAAATACACTGTTTCTAAGGAAATGGGAACACACTGAGGAGACACTTGTGGGAGCTACTGTGACTAAAACTGAGCTTCCCTACGCACAGGGAAGCAAGAGAAATGCTGATTTCATCAAGCCCAGTTACATACTCAGAATCTGTACTACTGCGCAAATGGGCATGTCTCTGTAGGCAAAAAACTCATTTCTGACAAAGTTGCCCAAATGCATCTCAGAAGTGTGCCACTTGTTCCCTGAATTAGAAAACGTAGAGAAACGTTCGTTTCTGCTAGCGCTGTGCTTCTACACATGTATTTGCTGAACGGTGAAAGGGCACAGTAATGCACATTTCTCCCAGCAAATACACTGTTTCTAAGGAAATGGGAACACACTGAGGAGACACTTGTGGGAGCTACAATGACTAAAACTGAGCTTCCCTACGCACAGGGAAGCAAGAGAAATGCTGATTTCATCAAGCCCAGTTACATACTCAGAATCTGTACTACTGCGCAAATAGGCATGTCTCTGTAGGCAAAAAACTCATTTCTGACAAAGTTGCCCAAATGCATCTCAGAAGTGTGCAACTTGTTCCCTGAGTTAGAAAACGTCGAGAAACGGCCGTTTTTGCTAGCGCTGTGCTTCTACACATGTATTTGCTGAACGGTGAAAGCGCACAGTAATGCACTTTTCTCCCAGCAAATACACTGTTTCTAAGGAACTGGGAACACACTGAGGAGACACTTGTGGGAGCTACTGTGACTAAAACTGAGCTTCCCTACGCACAGGGAAGCAAGAGAAATGCTGATTTCATCAAGCCAGTTACATACTCAGAATCTGTACTACTGCGCAAATAGGCATGTCTCTGTAGGCAAAAAACTCATTTCTGACAAAGTTGCCCAAATGCATCTCAGAAGTGTGCAACTTGTTCCCTGAGTTAGAAAACGTCGAGAAACGGTCGTTTTTTCTAGCGCTGTGCTTCTACACATGTATTTGCTGAACGGTGAAAGCGCACAGTAATGCACTTTTCTCCCAGCAAATACACTGTTTCTAAGGAAATGGGAACACACTGAGGAGACACTTGTGGGAGCTACTGTGACTAAAACTGAGCTTCCCTACGCACAGGGAAGCAAGAGAAATGCTGATTTCATCAAGCCCAGTTACATACTCAGAATCTGTACTACTGCGCAAATGGGCATGTCTCTGTAGGCAAAAAACTCATTTCTGACAAAGTTGCCCAAATGCATCTCAGAAGAGTGCAACTTGTTCCTTGAATTAGAAAACGTCGAGAAACGTTCGTTTCTGCTAGTGCTGTGCTTCTACACATGTATTTGCTGAACGGTGAAAGGGCACAGTAATGCACATTTCTCCCAGCAAATACACTGTTTCTAAGGAAATGGGAACACACTGAGGAGACACTTGTGGGAGCTACAATGACTAAAACTGAGCTTCCCTACGCACAGGGAAGCAAGAGAAATGCTGATTTCATCAAGCCCAGTTACATACTCAGAATCTGTACTACTGCGCAAATAGGTATGTCTCTGTAGGCAAAAAACTCATTTCTGACAAAGTTGCCCAAATGCATCTCAGAAGTGTGCAACTTGTTCCCTGAGTTAGAAAACGTCGAGAAACGGCCGTTTCTGCTAGCGCTGTGCTTCTACACATGTATTTGCTGAACGGTGAAAGCGCACAGTAATGCACTTTTCTCACAGCAAATACACTGTTTCTAAGGAACTGGGAACACACTGAGGAGACACTTGTGGGAGCTACAGTGACTAAAACTGAGCTTCCCTACGCACAGGGAAGCAAGAGAAATGCTGATTTCATCAAGCCCAGTTACATACTCAGAATCTGTACTACTGCGCAAATAGGCATGTCTCTGTAGGCAAAAAACTCATTTCTGACAAAGTTGCCCAAATGCATCTCAGAAGTGTGCCACTTGTTCCCTGAGTTAGAAAACGTCGAGAAACGTTCGTTTCTGCTAGCGCTGTGCTTCTACACATGTATTTGCTGAACGGTGAAGGCGCACAGTAATGCACTTTTCTCCCAGCAAATACACTGTTTCTAAGGAACTGGGAACACACTGAGGAGACACTTGTGGGAGCTACTGTGACTAAAACTGAGCTTTCCTACGCACAGGGAAGCAAGAGAAATGCTGATTTCATCAAGCCCAGTTACATTCTCAGAATCTGTACTACTGCGCAAATAGTCATGTCTCTGTAGGCAAAAAACTCATTTCTGACAAAGTTGCCCAAATGCATCTCAGAAGTGTGCCACTTGTTCCCTGAGTTAGAAAACTTCGAGAAACGTTCGTTTCTGCTAGCGCTGTGCTTCTACACATGTATTTGCTGAACGGTGAAAGCACACAGTAATGCACTTTTCTCCCAGCAAATACACTGTTTCTAAGGAAATGGGAACACACTGAGGAGACGCTTGTGGGAGCTACAGTGACTAAAACTGAGCTTCCCTACGCACAGGGAAGCAAGAGAAATGCTGATTTCATCAAGCCCAGTTACATACTCAGAATCTGTACTACTGCGCAAATAGGCATGTCTCTGTAGGCAAAAAACTCATTTCTGACAAAGTTGCCCAAATGCATCTCAGAAGTGTGCAACTTGTTCCCTGAGTTAGAAAACGTCGAGAAACGGTCGTTTCTGATAGCACTGTGCTTCTACACATGTATTTATTGACTGGAGAATGCGCACAGTGATGCACTTTTCTCCCAGCAAATACACTGTTTCTAAGGAACTGGGAACACACTGAGGAGACACTTGTGGGAGCTACAGTGACTAAAACTGAGCTTCCCTACGCACAGGGAAGCAAGAGAAATGCTGATTTCATCAAGCCCAGTTACATACTCAGAATCTGTACTACTGCGCAAATAGGCATGTCTCTGTAGGCAAAAAACTCATTTCTGACAAAGTTGCCCAAATGCATCTCAGAAGTGTGCCACTTGTTCCCTGAGTTAGAAAACGTCGAGAAACGGTCGTTTCTGCTAGCGCTGTGCTTCTACACATGTATTTGCTGAACGGTGAAAGCACACAGTAATGCACTTTTCTCCCAGCAAATACACTGTTTCTAAGGAAATGGGAATACACTTAGGAGACACTTGTGGGAGCTACTGTGACTAAAACTGAGCTTCCCTACGCACAGGGAAGCAAGAGAAATGCGGATTTCATCAAGCCCAGTTACATACTCAGAATCTGTACTACTGCGCAAATAGGCATGTCTCTGTAGGCAAAAAACTCATTTCTGACAAAGTTGCCCAAAGGCATCTCAGAAGTGTGCACCTTGTTCCCTGAGTTAGAAAACGTCGAGAAACGTTCGTTTTTGCTAGCGCTGTGCTTCTACACATGTATTTGCTGAACGGTGAAAGCACACAGTAATGCACTTTTCTCCCAGCAAATACACTGTTTCTAAGGAAATGGGAACACACTGAGGAGACACTTGTGGGAGCTACTGTGACTAAAACTGAGCTTCCCTACGCACAGGGAAGCAAGAGAAATGCTGATTTCATCAAGCCCAGTTACATACTCAGAATCTGTACTACTGCGTAAATAGGCATGTCTCTTTAGGCAAAAAACTCATTTCTGACAAAGTTGCCCAAATGCATCTCAGAAGTGTGCACCTTGTTGCCTGAGTTAGAAAACGTCGAGAAACGGCCGTTTTTGCTAGCGCTGTGCTTCTACACATGTATTTGCTGAACGGTGAAAGCGCACAGTAATGCACTTTTCTCCCAGCAAATACACTGTTTCTAAGGAAATGGGAATACACTGAGGAGACACTTGTGGGAGCTACTCTGACTAAAACTGAGCTTCCCTACGCACAGGGAAGCAAGAGAAATGCTGATTTCATCAAGCCCAGTTACATACTCAGAATCTGTACTACTGCGCAAATAGGCATGTCTCTGTAGGCAAAAAACTCATTTCTGACAAAGTTGCCCAAATGCATCTCAGAAGTGTGCCACTTGTTCCCTGAGTTAGAAAACGTCGAGAAACGTTCGTTTCTGCTAGCGCTGTGCTTCTACACATGTATTTGCTGAACGGTGAAGGCGCACAGTAATGCACTTTTCTCCCAGCAAATACACTGTTTCTAAGGAAATGGGAACACACTGAGGAGACACTTGTGGGAGCTACTGTGACTAAAACTGAGCTTCCCTACGCACAGGGAAGCAAGAGAAATGCTGATTTCATCAAGCCCAGTTACATACTCAGAATCTGTACTACTGCGCAAATAGGCATGTCTCTGTAGGCAAAAAACTCATTTCTGACAAAGTTGCCCAAATGCATCTCAGAAGTGTGCCACTTGTTCCCTGAGTTAGAAAACTTTGAGAAACGTTCGTTTCTGCTAGCGCTGTGCTTCTACACATGTATTTGCTGAACGGTGAAGGCACACAGTAATGCACTTTTCTCCCAGCAAATACACTGTTTCTAAGGAACTGGGAACACACTGAGGAGACACTTGTGGGAGCTACTGTGACTAAAACTGAGCTTTCCTACGCACAGGGAAGCAAGAGAAATGCTGATTTCATCAAGCCCAGTTACATTCTCAGAATCTGTACTACTGCGCAAATAGTCATGTCTCTGTAGGCAAAAAACTCATTTCTGACAAAGTTGCCCAAATGCATCTCAGAAGTGTGCCACTTGTTCCCTGAGTTAGAAAACTTCGAGAAACGTTCGTTTCTGCTAGCGCTGTGCTTCTACACATGTATTTGCTGAACGGTGAAAGCACACAGTAATGCACTTTTCTCCCAGCAAATACACTGTTTCTAAGGAAATGGGAACACACTGAGGAGACGCTTGTGGGAGCTACTTTGACTAAAACTGAGCTTCCCTACGCACAGGGAAGCAAGAGAAATGCTGATTTCATCAAGCCCAGTTACATACTCAGAATCTGTACTACTGCGCAAATAGGCATGTCTCTGTAGGCAAAAAACTCATTTCTGACAAAGTTGCCCAAATGCATCTCAGAAGTGTGCCACTTGTTCCCTGAGTTAGAAAACGTCGAGAAACGTTCGTTTCTGCTAGCGCTGTGCTTCTACACATGTATTTGCTGAACGGTGAAGGCGCACAGTAATGCACTTTTCTCCCAGCAAATACACTGTTTCTAAGGAAATGGGAACACACTGAGGAGACACTTGTGGGAGCTACTGTGACTAAAACTGAGCTTCCCTACGCACAGGGAAGCAAGAGAAATGCTGATTTCATCAAGCCCAGTTACATACTCAGAATCTGTACTACTGCGCAAATAGGCATGTCTCTGTAGGCAAAAAACTCATTTCTGACAAAGTTGCCCAAATGCATCTCAGAAGTGTGCCACTTGTTCCCTGAGTTAGAAAACTTTGAGAAACGTTCGTTTCTGCTAGCGCTGTGCTTCTACACATGTATTTGCTGAACGGTGAAGGCACACAGTAATGCACTTTTCTCCCAGCAAATACACTGTTTCTAAGGAAATGGGAATACACTGAGGAGACACTTGTGGGAGCTACTCTCACTAAAACTGAGCTTCCCTACGCACAGGGAAGCAAGAGAAATGCTGATTTCATCAAGCCCAGTTACATACTCAGAATCTGTACTACTGCGCAAATAGGCATGTCTCTGTAGGCAAAAAACTCATTTCTGACAAAGTTGCCCAAATGCATCTCAGAAGTGTGCCACTTGTTCCCTGAGTTAGAAAACGTCGAGAAACGTTCGTTTCTGCTAGCGCTGTGCTTCTACACATGTATTTGCTGAACGGTGAAGGCGCACAGTAATGCACTTTTCTCCCAGCAAATACACTGTTTCTAAGGAACTGGGAACACACTGAGGAGACACTTGTGGGAGCTACTGTGACTAAAACTGAGCTTTCCTACGCACAGGGAAGCAAGAGAAATGCTGATTTCATCAAGCCCAGTTACATTCTCAGAATCTGTACTACTGCGCAAATAGTCATGTCTCTGTAGGCAAAAAACTCATTTCTGACAAAGTTGCCCAAATGCATCTCAGAAGTGTGCCACTTGTTCCCTGAGTTAGAAAACTTCGAGAAACGTTCGTTTCTGCTAGCGCTGTGCTTCTACACATGTATTTGCTGAACGGTGAAAGCACACAGTAATGCACTTTTCTCCCAGCAAATACACTGTTTCTAAGGAAATGGGAACACACTGAGGAGACGCTTGTGGGAGCTACTTTGACTAAAACTGAGCTTCCCTACGCACAGGGAAGCAAGAGAAATGCTGATTTCATCAAGCCCAGTTACATACTCAGAATCTGTACTACTGCGCAAATAGGCATGTCTCTGTAGGCAAAAAACTCATTTCTGACAAAGTTGCCCAAATGCATCTCAGAAGTGTGCAACTTGTTCCCTGAGTTAGAAAACGTCGAGAAACGGTCGTTTCTGATAGCACTGTGCTTCTACACATGTATTTATTGACTGGAGAATGCGCACAGTGATGCACTTTTCTCCCAGCAAATACACTGTTTCTAAGGAACTGGGAACACACTGAGGAGACACTTGTGGGAGCTACAGTGACTAAAACTGAGCTTCCCTACGCACAGGGAAGCAAGAGAAATGCTGATTTCATCAAGCCCAGTTACATACTCAGAATCTGTACTACTGCGCAAATAGGCATGTCTCTGTAGGCAAAAAACTCATTTCTGACAAAGTTGCCCAAATGCATCTCAGAAGTGTGCCACTTGTTCCCTGAGTTAGAAAACGTCGAGAAACGGTCGTTTCTGCTAGCGCTGTGCTTCTACACATGTATTTGCTGAACGGTGAAAGCACACAGTAATGCACTTTTCTCCCAGCAAATACACTGTTTCTAAGGAAATGGGAATACACTTAGGAGACACTTGTGGGAGCTACTGTGACTAAAACTGAGCTTCCCTACGCACAGGGAAGCAAGAGAAATGCGGATTTCATCAAGCCCAGTTACATACTCAGAATCTGTACTACTGCGCAAATAGGCATGTCTCTGTAGGCAAAAAACTCATTTCTGACAAAGTTGCCCAAAGGCATCTCAGAAGTGTGCACCTTGTTCCCTGAGTTAGAAAACGTCGAGAAACGTTCGTTTTTGCTAGCGCTGTGCTTCTACACATGTATTTGCTGAACGGTGAAAGCACACAGTAATGCACTTTTCTCCCAGCAAATACACTGTTTCTAAGGAAATGGGAACACACTGAGGAGACACTTGTGGGAGCTACTGTGACTAAAACTGAGCTTCCCTACGCACAGGGAAGCAAGAGAAATGCTGATTTCATCAAGCCCAGTTACATACTCAGAATCTGTACTACTGCGTAAATAGGCATGTCTCTTTAGGCAAAAAACTCATTTCTGACAAAGTTGCCCAAATGCATCTCAGAAGTGTGCACCTTGTTGCCTGAGTTAGAAAACGTCGAGAAACGGCCGTTTTTGCTAGCGCTGTGCTTCTACACATGTATTTGCTGAACGGTGAAAGCGCACAGTAATGCACTTTTCTCCCAGCAAATACACTGTTTCTAAGGAAATGGGAATACACTGAGGAGACACTTGTGGGAGCTACTCTGACTAAAACTGAGCTTCCCTACGCACAGGGAAGCAAGAGAAATGCTGATTTCATCAAGCCCAGTTACATACTCAGAATCTGTACTACTGCGCAAATAGGCATGTCTCTGTAGGCAAAAAACTCATTTCTGACAAAGTTGCCCAAATGCATCTCAGAAGTGTGCCACTTGTTCCCTGAGTTAGAAAACGTCGAGAAACGTTCGTTTCTGCTAGCGCTGTGCTTCTACACATGTATTTGCTGAACGGTGAAGGCGCACAGTAATGCACTTTTCTCCCAGCAAATACACTGTTTCTAAGGAAATGGGAACACACTGAGGAGACGCTTGTGGGAGCTACTTTGACTAAAACTGAGCTTCCCTACGCACAGGGAAGCAAGAGAAATGCTGATTTCATCAAGCCCAGTTACATACTCAGAATCTGTACTACTGCGCAAATAGGCATGTCTCTGTAGGCAAAAAACTCATTTCTGACAAAGTTGCCCAAATGCATCTCAGAAGTGTGCAACTTGTTCCCTGAGTTAGAAAACGTCGAGAAACGGTCGTTTCTGATAGCACTGTGCTTCTACACATGTATTTATTGACTGGAGAATGCGCACAGTGATGCACTTTTCTCCCAGCAAATACACTGTTTCTAAGGAACTGGGAACACACTGAGGAGACACTTGTGGGAGCTACAGTGACTAAAACTGAGCTTCCCTACGCACAGGGAAGCAAGAGAAATGCTGATTTCATCAAGCCCAGTTACATACTCAGAATCTGTACTACTGCGCAAATAAGCATGTCTCTGTAGGCAAAAAACTCATTTCTGACAACGTTGCCCAAATGCATCTCAGAAGTGTGCAACTTGTTCCCTGAGTTAGAAAACTTCGAGAAACGTACGTTTCTGCCAGCGATGTGCTTCTACACATGTATTTGCTGAACGGTGAAAGCGCACAGTAATGCACTTTTCTCCCAGCAAATACACTGTTTCTAAGGAAATGGGAACACACTGAGGAGACACTTGTGGGAGCTACTGTGACTAAAAGTGAGCTTCCCTACGCACAGGGAAGCAAGAGAAATGCTGATTTCATCAAGCCCAGTTACATACTCAGAATCTGTACTACAGCGCAAATAGGCCTGTCTCTGTAGGCAAAAAACTCATTTCTGACAAAGTTGCCCAAATGTATCTCAGAAGTGTGCCACTTGTTCCCTGAGTTAGAAAACCTCGAGAAACGGTCGTTTCTTCTAGCGCTGTGCTTCTACACATGTATTTGCTGAACGGTGAAGGCACACAGTAATGCACTTTTCTCCCAGCAAATACACTGTTTCTAAGGAACTGGGAACACACTGAGGAGACATGTGGGAGCTACTGTGACTAAAACTGAGCTTTCCTACGCACAGGGAAGCAAGAGAAATGCTGATTTCATCAAGCCCAGTTAAATACTCAGAATCTGTACTACTGCGCAAATAGTCATGTCTCTGTAGGCAAAAAACTCATTTCTGACAAAGTTGCCCAAATGCATCTCAGAAGTGTGCCACTTGTTCCCTGAGTTAGAAAACTTTGAGAAACGTTCGTTTCTGCTAGCGCTGTGCTTCTACACATGTATTTGCTGAACGGTGAAAGCTCACAGTAATGCACTTTTCTCCCAGCAAATACACTGTTTCTAAGGAAATGGGAACACACTGAGGTGACGCCTGTGGGAGCTACTTTGACTAAAACTGAGCTTCCCTACGCACAGGGAAGCAAGAGAAATGCTGATTTCATCAAGCCCAGTTACATACTCAGAATCTGTACTACTGCGCAAATAGGCATGTCTCTGTAGGCAAAAAACTCATTTCTGACAAAGTTGCCCAAATGCATCTCAGAAGTGTGCAACTTGTTCCCTGAGTTAGAAAACGTCGAGAAACGGTCGTTTCACCTAGCGCTGTGCTTCTACACATGTATTTGCTGAACGGTGAAAGCGCACAGTGATGCACTTTTCTCCCAGCAAATACACTGTTTCTAAGGAAATGGGAACACACTGAGGAGACACTTGTGGGAGCTACTGTGACTAAAACTGAGCTTCCCTACGCACAGGGAAGCAAGAGAAATGCTGATTTCATCAAGCCGAGTTACATACTCAGAATCTGTACTACTGCGCAAATAGGCTTGTCTCTTTAGGCAAAAAACTCATTTCTGACAAAGTTGCCCAAATGCATCTCAGAAGTGTGCAACTTGTTCCCTGAGTTAGAAAACGTCGAGAAACGTTCGTTTCTGCTAGCGCTGTGCTTCTACACATGTATTTGCTGAACGGTGAAAGCACACAGTAATGCACTTTTCTCCCAGCAAATACACTGTTTCTAAGGAAATGGAAATACACTGAGGAGACACTTGTGGGAGCTACTGTGACTAAAACTGAGCTTCCCTACGTACAGGGAAGCAAGAGAAATGCTGATTTCATCAAGCCCAATTACATACTCAGAATCTGTACTACTGCGCAAATAGGCATGTCTCTGTAGGCAAAAAACTCATTTCTGACAAAGTTGCCCAAATGCATCTCAGAAGTGTCCACCTTGTTCCCTGAATTAGAAAACGTCGAGAAACGGTCGTTTTTGCTAGCGCTGTGCTTCTACACATGTATTTGCTGAACGGTGAAAGCGCACAGTAATGCACTTTTCTCCCAGCAAATACACTGTTTCTAAGGAACTGGGAACACACTGAGGAGACACTTGTGGGAGCTACTGGGACTAAAACTGAGCTTCCCTACGCACAGGGAAGCAAGAGAAATGCTGATTTCATCAAGCCCAGTTACATACTCAGAATCTGTACTACTGCGCAAATAGGCATGTCTCTGTAGGCAAAAATCTCTTTTCTGACAAAGTTGCCCAAATGCATCTCAGAAGTGTGCAACTTGTTCCCTGAGTTAGAAAACGTCGAGAAACGGTCGTATCTGCTAGCGCTGTGCTTCTACACATGTATTTGCTCAACGGTGAAAGCTCACAGTGATGCACTTTTCTCCCAGCAAATACACTGTTTCTAAGGAAATGGGAACACACTGAGGAGACACTTGTGGGAGCTACTGTGACTAAAACTGAGCTTCCCTACGCACAGGGAAGCAAGAGAAATGCTGATTTCATCAAGCCCAGTTACATACTCAGAATCTGTACTACTGCGCAAATAGGCATGTCTCTGTAGGCAAAAAACTCATTTCTGACAAAGTTGCCCAAATGCATCTCAGAAGTGTGCAACTTGTTCCCTGAGTTAGAAAACGTCGAGAAACGTTCGTTTCTGCTAGCGCTGTGCTTCTACACATGTATTTGCTGAACGGTGAAAGCACACAGTAATGCACTTTTCTCCCAGCAAATACACTGTTTCTAAGGAAATGGAAATACACTGAGGAGACACTTGTGGGAGCTACTGTGACTAAAACTGAGCTTCCCTACGTACAGGGAAGCAAGAGAAATGCTGATTTCATCAAGCCCAATTACATACTCAGAATCTGTACTACTGCGCAAATAGACATGTCTCTGTAGGCAAAAAACTCATTTCTGACAAAGTTGCCCAAATGCATCTCAGAAGTGTGCACCTTGTTCCCTGAGTTAGAAAACGTCAAGAAACGGTCGTTTTTGCTAGCGCTGTGCTTCTACACATGTATTTGCTGAACGGTGAAAGCGCACAGTAATGCACTTTTCTCCCAGCAAATACACTGTTTCTAAGGAAATGGGAACACACTGAGGAGACACTTGTGCGAGCTACTGTGACTAAAACTGAGCTTCCCTACGCACAGGGAAGCAAGAGAAATGCTGATTTCATCAAGCCCAGTTACATACTCAGAATGTGTACTACTGCGCAAATAGGCATGTCTCTGTAGGCAAAAAACTCATTTCTGACAAAGTTGCCCAAATGCATCTCAGAAGTGTGCAACTTGTTCCCTGAGTTAGAAAACGTCGAGAAACGGTCGTATCTGCTAGCGCTGTGCTTCTACACATGTATTTGCTGAACGGTGAAAGCTCACAATAATGCACTTTTTTCCCAACAAATATACTGTTTCTAAGGAAATGGGAACACACTGAGGAGACACATGTGGGAGCTACTGTGACTAAAACTGAGCTTCCTACGCACAGGGAAGCAAGAGAAATGCTGATTTCATCAAGCCCAGTTACATACTCAGAATATGTACTACTGCGCAAATAGACATGTCTCTGTAGGCAAAAAACTCATTTCTGACAAAGTTGCCCAAATGCATCTCAGAAGTGTGCAACTTGTTCCCTGAGTTAGAAAACGTCGAGAAACGTTCGTTTCTGCTAGCGCTGTGCTTCTACACATGTATTTGCTGAACGGTGGAAGCACAGTGATGCACTTTTCTCCCAGCAAATACAGTTTCTAAGGAAATGGGAACACACTGAGGAGACACTTGTGGGAGCTACTGTGACTAAAACTGAGCTTCCCTACGCACAGGGAAGCAAGAGAAATGCTGATTTCATCAAGCCCAGTTACATACTCAGAATCTGTACTACTGCGCAAATAGGCATGTCTCTGTAGGCAAAAAACTCATTTCTGACAAAGTTGCCCAAATGCATCTCAGAAGTGTGCACCTTGTTCCCTGAGTTAGAAAACGTCGAGAAACGGTCGTTTTTGCTAGCGCTGTGCTTCTACACATGTATTTGCTGAACGGCGAAAGCGCACAGTAATGCACTTTTCTCCCAGCAAATACACTGTTTCTAAGGAAATGGGAACACACTGAGGAGACACTTGTGGGAGCTACTGTGACTAAAACTGAGCTTCCCTACGCACAGGGAAGCAAGAGAAATGCTGATTTCATCAAGCCCAGTTACATACTCAGAATCTGTACTACTGCGCAAATAGGCATGTCTCTGTAGGCAAAAAACTCATTTCTGACAAAGTTGCCCAAATGCATCTCAGAAGTGTGCCACTTGTTCCCTGAGTTAGAAAACGTCGAGAAACGGTCGTTTCAGCTAGCGCTGTGCTTCTACACATGTATTTGCTGAACGGTGAAAGCGCACAGTAATGCACTTTTCTCCCGGCAAATATACTGTTTCTAAGGAAATGGGAACACACTGAGGAGACACTTGTGGGATCAACTGTGACTAAAACTGAGCTTCCCTACGCACAGGGAAGCAAGAGAAATGCTGATTTCATCAAGCCCAGTTACATACTCAGAATCTGTACTACTGCGCAAATAGGCATGTCTCTGTAGGCAAAAAACTCATTTATGACAAAGTTGCCCAAATGCATCTCAGAAGTGTGCAACTTGTTCCCTGAGTTAGAAAACGTCGAGAAACGTTCGTTTCTGCTAGCGCTGTGCTTCTACACATGTATTTGCTGGACAGTGAAAGCGCACAGTAATGCACTTTTCTCCCAGCAAATACACTGTTTCTAAGGAAATGGGAACACACTGAGGAGACACTTGTGGGAGCTACTGTGACTAAAACTGAGCTTCCCTACGCACAGGGAAGCAAGAGAAATGCTGATTTCATCAAGCCCAGTTACATACTCAGAATCTGTACTACTGCGCAAATAGGCATGTCTCTGTAGGCAAACAACTCATTTCTGACAAAGTTGCCCAAATGCATCTCAGAAGTGTGCAACTTGTTCCCTGAGTTAGAAAACGTCGAGAAACGGTCGTTTCTGCTAGCGCTGTGCTTCTACACATGTATTTGCTGAACGTTGAAAGCGCACAGTGATGCACTTTTCTCCCAGCAAATACACTGTTTCTAAGGAACTGGGAACACACTGAGGAGACACTTGTGGGAGCTACAGTGACTAAAACTGAGCTTCCCTACACACAGGGAAGCAAGAGAAATGCTGATTTCATCAAGCCCAGTTACATACTCAGAATCTGTACTACTGAGCAAATAAGCATGTGTCTGCAGGCAAAAAACTCATTTCTGACAACGTTGCCCAAATGCATCTCAGAAGTGTGCAACTTGTTCCCTGAGTTAGAAAACGTCGAGAAACGTTCGTTTCTGCTAGCGATGTGCTTCTACACATGTATTTGCTGAACGGTGAAATCGCACAGTGATGCACTTTTCTCCCAGCAAATACACTGTTTCTAAGGAACTGGGAACACACTGAGGAGACACTTGTGGGAGCAACTGGGACTAAAACTGAGCTTCCCTACGCACAGGGAAGCAAGAGAAATGCTGATTTCATCAAGCCCAGTTACATACTCAGAATCTGTACTACTGTGCAAATAGGCATGTCTCTTTAGGCAAAAAACTCATTTCTGACAAAGTTGCCCAAATGCATCTCAGAAGTGTGCCACTTGTTCCCTGAGTTAGAAAACGTCAAGAAACTTTCGTTTCTGCTAGCGCTGTGCTTCTACACATGTATTTGCTGAACGGTGAAAGCGCACAGTGATGCACTTTTCTCCCAGCAAATACACTGTTTCTAAGGAAATGGGAACACACTGAGGAGACACTTCTGGGAGCTACTGTAACTAAAACTGAGCTTCCCTACGCACAGGGAAGCAAGAGAAATGCTGATTTCATCAAGCCCAGTTACATACTCAGAATCTGTACTACTGCGCAAATAGGCATGTCTCTGTAGGCAAAAAACTCATTTCTGACAAAGTTGCCCAAATGCATCTCAGAAGTGTGCAACTTGTTCCCTGAGTTAGAAAACGTCGAGAAACGTTCGTTTCTGCTAGCGCTGTGCTTCTACACATGTATTTGCTGAACGGTGAAAGCGCACAATGATGCACTTTTCTCCCAGCAAATACACTGTTTCTAAGGAAATGGGAACACACTGAGGAGACACTTGTGGGAGCTCCTGTGACTAAAACTGAGCTTCCCTACGCACAGGGAAGCAAGAGAAATGCTGATTTCATCAAGCCCAGTTACATACTCAGAATCTGTACTATGGCGCAAATAGGCATGTCTCTTTAGGCAAAAAACTCATTTCTGACAAAGTTGCCCAAATGCATCTCAGAAGTGTGCAACTTGTTCCCTGAGTTAGAAAACGTCGAGAAACGGTCGTTTCTGCTAGCGCTGTGCTTCTACACATGTATTTGCTGAACGGTGAAAGGGCACAGTAATGCACTTTTCTCCCAGCAAATACACTGTTTCTAAGGAAATGGGAACACACTGAGGAGACACTTGTGCGAGCTACTGTGACTAAAACTGAGCTTCCCTACAGACAGGGAAGCAAGAGAAAAGCTGATTTCATCAAGCCCAGTTACATACTCAGAATCTGTACTACTGCGCAAATAGGCATGTCTCTGTAGGCAAAAAACTCATTTCTGACAAAGTTGCCCAAATGCATCTCAGAAGTGTGCAACTTGTTCCCTGATTTAGAAAACGTCGAGAAACGGTCATATCTTCTAACGCTGTGCTTCTACACATGTATTTGCTGAACGGTGAAAGCGCACAGTAATGCACTTTTCTCCCAGCAAATACACTGTTTCTAAGGAAATGGGAACACACTGAGGGGACACTTGTGGGAGGTACTGTGACTAAAACTGAGCTTCCCTACGCACAGGGAAGCAAGAGAAATGCTGATTTCATCAAGCCCAGATACATACTCAGAATCTGTACTACTGCGCAAATAGGCATGTCTCTGTAGGCAAAAAACTCATTTCTGACAAAGTTGCCCAAATGCATCTCAGAAGTGTGCCACTTGTTCCCTGAGTTACAAAACGTCGAGAAATGGTCATATCTGCTAAAGCTGTGCTTCTACACATGTATTTGCTGAACGGTGAAAGCGCACAGTAATGCACTTTTCTCCCAGCAAATACACTGTTTCTAAGGAAATGGGAACACACTGAGGAGACACTTGTGGGAGCTACTGTGACTAAAACTGAGCTTCCCTACGCACAGGGAAGCAAGAGAAATGCTGTTTTCATCCGGCCCAGTTACATACTCAGATTCTGTACTACTGCGCAAATAGGCATGTCTCTGTAGGCAAAAAACTCATTTCTGACAAAGTTGCCCAAATGCATCTCAGAAGTGTGCAACTTGTTCCCTGAGTTAGAAAACGTCGAGAAACGTTCGTTTCTGCTAGCGCTGTGCTTCTACACATGTATTTGCTGAACGGTGAAAGCGCACAGCAATGCACTTTTCTCCTAGCAAATACACTGTTTCTAAGGAAATGGGAACACACTGAGGAGACACTTGTGGCAGCTACTGTGACTAAAACTGAGCTTCCCTACGCACAGGGAAGCAAGAGAAATGCTGATTTCATCCAGCCCAGTTACATACTCAGAATCTGTACTACTGCGCAAATAGGCATGTCTCTGTAGGCAAAAAACTCATTTCTGACAAAGTTGCCCAAATGCATCTCAGAAGTGTGCCACTTGTTCCCTGAGTTAGAAAATGTCGAAAAACGGTAATATGTGCTAAGGCTGTGCTTCTACACATGTATTTGCCGAACGGTGAAAGCACACAGTAATGGACTTTTCTCCCAGCAAATACACTGTTTCTAAGGAAATGGGAACACACTGAGGAGACACTTGTGGGAGCTACTGTGACTAAAACTGAGCTTCCCTACGCACAGGGAAGCAGGAGAAATGCTGATTTCATCAAGCCCAGTTACATACTCAGAATCTGTACTACTGCGCAAATAGGCATGTCTCTGTAGGCAAAAAACTCATTTCTGACAAAGTTGCCCAAATGCATCTCAGAAGTGTGCAACTTGTTCCCTGAGTTAGAAAACGTCCAGAAACGGTCATATCTGCTAATGCTGTGCTTCTACACATGTATTTGCTGAACGGTGAAAGCGCACAGTAATGCACTTTTCTCACAGCAAATACACTGTTTCTGAGGAACTGGGAACACACTGAGGAGACACTTGTGGGAGCTACTGTGACTAAAACTGAGCTTCCCTACGCACAGGGAAGCAAGAGAAATGCTGATTTCATCAAGCCCATTTACATACTCAGAATCTGTACTACTGCGCAAATAGGCATGTCTCTGTAGGCAAAAAACTCAATTCTGACAAAGTTGCCCAAATGCATCTCAGAAGTGTGCACCTTGTTCCCTGAGTTAGAAAACGTCGAGAAACGGTCATATCTGCTAACGCTGTGCTTCTACACATGTATTTGCTGAACGGTGAAAACGCACAGTAATGCACTTTTCTCCCAGCAAATACACTGTTTTTAAGGAAATGGGAACACACTGAGGAGACACTTGTGGGAGCTACTGTGACTAAAACTGAGCTTCCCTACGCACAGGGAAGCAAGAGAAATGCTGAGTTCATCAAGCCCAGTTACATACTCAGAATCTGTACTACTGCGCTAAGAAGAATGAATCTGTAGGCAAAAAACTCATTTCTGACATAGTTGCCCAAATGCAACTCAGAAGTGTGCAACTTGTTCCCTGAGTTAGAAAACGTCGTGAAACGTTCGTTTCTGCTAGCGCTGTGCTTCTACACATGTATTTGCTGAACGGTGAAAGCGCACAGTAATGCACTTTTCTCCCAGCAAATACACTGTTTCTAAGGAAATGGGAACACACAGAGGAGACAATTGTGGGAGCTACTGTGACTAAAACAGAGCTTCCCTACACACAGGGAAGCAAGAGAAATGCTGATTTCATCAAGCCCAGTTACATACTCAGAATCTGTACTACTGCGCAAATAGGCATGTCTCTGTAGGCAAAAAACTCATTTCTGACAATGTTGCCCAAATGCATCCCAGAAGTGTGCCACTTGTTCCCTGAGTTAGAAAACGTCGAGAGACGGTAATATGTGCTAAGGCTGTGCTTCTACACATGTATTTGCTGAACGGTGAAAGCGCACAGTAATGGACTTTTCTCCCAGCAAATACAATGTTTCTAAGGATATGGGAACACACTGAGGAGACACTTGTGGGAGCTACTGTGACTAAAACTGAGCTTCCCTTCGCACAGGGAAGCAAGAGAAATGCTGATTTCATCAAGCCCAGTTACATACTCAGAATCTCTACTACTGCGCAAATAGGCATGTCTCTGTAGGCAAAAAACTCATTTCTGACAAAGTTGCCCAAATGCATCTCAGAAGTGTGCAACTTGTTCCCTGAGTTAGAAAACGTCGAGAAACGTTCGTTTCTGCTAGCGCTGTGCTTCTACACATGTATTTGCTGAACGGTGAAAGCGCACAATGATGCACTTTTCTCCCAGCAAATACACTGTTTCTAAGGAAATGGGAACACACTGAGGAGACACTTGTGGGAGCTCCTGTGACTAAAACTGAGCTTCCCTACGCACAGGGAAGCAAGAGAAATGCTGATTTCATCAAGCCCAGTTACATACTCAGAATCTGTACTATGGCGCAAATAGGCATGTCTCTTTAGGCAAAAAACTCATTTCTGACAAAGTTGCCCAAATGCATCTCAGAAGTGTGCAACTTGTTCCCTGAGTTAGAAAACGTCGAGAAACGGTCGTTTCTGCTAGCGCTGTGCTTCTACACATGTATTTGCTGAACGGTGAAAGCGCACAGTAATGCACTTTTCTCCCAGCAAATACACTGTTTCTAAGGAAATGGGAACACACTGAGGAGACACTTGTGCGAGCTACTGTGACTAAAACTGAGCTTCCCTACAGACAGGGAAGCAAGAGAAAAGCTGATTTCATCAAGCCCAGTTACATACTCAGAATCTGTACTACTGCGCAAATAGGCATGTCTCTGTAGGCAAAAAACTCATTTCTGACAAAGTTGCCCAAATGCATCTCAGAAGTGTGCAACTTGTTCCCTGATTTAGAAAACGTCGAGAAACGGTCATATCTTCTAACGCTGTGCTTCTACACATGTATTTGCTGAACGGTGAAAGCGCACAGTAATGCACTTTTCTCCCAGCAGATACACTGTTTCTAAGGAAATGGGAACACACTGAGGGGACACTTGTGGGAGGTACTGTGACTAAAACTGAGCTTCCCTACGCACAGGGAAGCAAGAGAAATGCTGATTTCATCAAGCCCAGATACATACTCAGAATCTGTACTACTGCGCAAATAGGCATGTCTCTGTAGGCAAAAAACTCATTTCTGACAAAGTTGCCCAAATGCATCTCAGAAGTGTGCCACTTGTTCCCTGAGTTACAAAACGTCGAGAAATGGTCATATCTGCTAAAGCTGTGCTTCTACACATGTATTTGCTGAACGGTGAAAGCGCACAGTAATGCACTTTTCTCCCAGCAAATACACTGTTTCTAAGGAAATGGGAACACACTGAGGAGACACTTGTGGGAGCTACTGTGACTAAAACTGAGCTTCCCTACGCACAGGGAAGCAAGAGAAATGCTGTTTTCATCCGGCCCAGTTACATACTCAGATTCTGTACTACTGCGCAAATAGGCATGTCTCTGTAGGCAAAAAACTCATTTCTGACAAAGTTGCCCAAATGCATCTCAGAAGTGTGCAACTTGTTCCCTGAGTTAGAAAACGTCGAGAAACGTTCGTTTCTGCTAGCGCTGTGCTTCTACACATGTATTTGCTGAACGGTGAAAGCGCACAGCAATGCACTTTTCTCCTAGCAAATACACTGTTTCTAAGGAAATGGGAACACACTGAGGAGACACTTGTGGCAGCTACTGTGACTAAAACTGAGCTTCCCTACGCACAGGGAAGCAAGAGAAATGCTGATTTCATCCAGCCCAGTTACATACTCAGAATCTGTACTACTGCGCAAATAGGCATGTCTCTGTAGGCAAAAAACTCATTTCTGACAAAGTTGCCCAAATGCATCTCAGAAGTGTGCCACTTGTTCCCTGAGTTAGAAAATGTCGAAAAACGGTAATATGTGCTAAGGCTGTGCTTCTACACATGTATTTGCCGAACGGTGAAAGCACACAGTAATGGACTTTTCTCCCAGCAAATACACTGTTTCTAAGGAAATGGGAACACACTGAGGAGACACTTGTGGGAGCTACTGTGACTAAAACTGAGCTTCCCTACGCACAGGGAAGCAGGAGAAATGCTGATTTCATCAAGCCCAGTTACATACTCAGAATCTGTACTACTGCGCAAATAGGCATGTCTCTGTAGGCAAAAAACTCATTTCTGACAAAGTTGCCCAAATGCATCTCAGAAGTGTGCAACTTGTTCCCTGAGTTAGAAAACGTCCAGAAACGGTCATATCTGCTAATGCTGTGCTTCTACACATGTATTTGCTGAACGGTGAAAGCGCACAGTAATGCACTTTTCTCACAGCAAATACACTGTTTCTGAGGAACTGGGAACACACTGAGGAGACACTTGTGGGAGCTACTGTGACTAAAACTGAGCTTCCCTACGCACAGGGAAGCAAGAGAAATGCTGATTTCATCAAGCCCATTTACATACTCAGAATCTGTACTACTGCGCAAATAGGCATGTCTCTGTAGGCAAAAAACTCAATTCTGACAAAGTTGCCCAAATGCATCTCAGAAGTGTGCACCTTGTTCCCTGAGTTAGAAAACGTCGAGAAACGGTCATATCTGCTAACGCTGTGCTTCTACACATGTATTTGCTGAACGGTGAAAACGCACAGTAATGCACTTTTCTCCCAGCAAATACACTGTTTTTAAGGAAATGGGAACACACTGAGGAGACACTTGTGGGAGCTACTGTGACTAAAACTGAGCTTCCCTACGCACAGGGAAGCAAGAGAAATGCTGAGTTCATCAAGCCCAGTTACATACTCAGAATCTGTACTACTGCGCTAAGAAGAATGAATCTGTAGGCAAAAAACTCATTTCTGACATAGTTGCCCAAATGCAACTCAGAAGTGTGCAACTTGTTCCCTGAGTTAGAAAACGTCGTGAAACGTTCGTTTCTGCTAGCGCTGTGCTTCTACACATGTATTTGCTGAACGGTGAAAGCGCACAGTAATGCACTTTTCTCCCAGCAAATACACTGTTTCTAAGGAAATGGGAACACACAGAGGAGACAATTGTGGGAGCTACTGTGACTAAAACAGAGCTTCCCTACACACAGGGAAGCAAGAGAAATGCTGATTTCATCAAGCCCAGTTACATACTCAGAATCTGTACTACTGCGCAAATAGGCATGTCTCTGTAGGCAAAAAACTCATTTCTGACAATGTTGCCCAAATGCATCCCAGAAGTGTGCCACTTGTTCCCTGAGTTAGAAAACGTCGAGAGACGGTAATATGTGCTAAGGCTGTGCTTCTACACATGTATTTGCTGAACGGTGAAAGCGCACAGTAATGGACTTTTCTCCCAGCAAATACAATGTTTCTAAGGAAATGGGAACACACTGAGGAGACACTTGTGGGAGCTACTGTGACTAAAACTGAGCTTCCCTTCGCACAGGGAAGCAAGAGAAATGCTGATTTCATCAAGCCCAGTTACATACTCAGAATCTCTACTACTGCGCAAATAGGCATGTCTCTGTAGGCAAAAAACTCATTTCTGACAAAGGTGCCCAAATGCATCTCAGAAGTGTGCAACTTGTTCCCTGAGTTACAAAACGTCGAGAAACGGTCATATCTGCTAACGCTGTGCTTCTACACATGTATTTGCTGAACGGTGAAAGCGCACAGTAATGCACTTTTCCCCCCTCAAATACACTGTTTCTAGGAAATGGGAACACACTGAGGAGACACTTGTGGGAGCTACTGTTACTAAAACTGAGCTTCCCTATTAACAGTAAAGCAAGAGAAATGCTGATTTCATCCAGCCCAGTTACATACTCAGAATCTGTACTACTGCGCAAATAGACATGAAATTGTAGGCAAAAAACTCATTTCTGACAATGTTGCCCAAATGCATCTATGAAGTGTGCAACTTGTTCCCTGAGTTAGAAAACATCGAGAAACGTTCGTTTCTGCTAGCGCTGTGCTTCTACACATGTATTTGCTGAACGGTGAAAGCGCACAGTAATGCACTTTTCTCCCAGCAAATACACTGTTTCTAAGGAAATGGGAATACACTGAGGAGACACTTGTGGGAGCTACTGTGACTAAAACTGAGCTTCCCTACGCACAGGGAAGCAAGAGAAATGCTGATTTCATCAAGCCCAGTTACATACTCAGAATCTGTACTACTGCGCAAATAGGCATGTCTCTGTAGCCAAAAAACTCATTTCTGACAAAGTTGCCCAAATGCATCTCAGAAGTGTGCCACTTGTTCCCTGAGTTAGAAAACGTCGAGAAACGGTCGTTTCAGCTAGCGCTGTGCTTCTACGCATGTATTTGCTGAACGGAGAAAGCGCACAGTGATGCACTTTTCTCCCAGCAAATACAGTGTTTCTAAGGAAATGGGAACACACTGAGGAGACACTTGTGGGAGCTACTGTGACTAAAACTGAGCTTCCCTACGCACCGGGAAGCAAGAGAAATGCTGATTTCATCAAGCCCAGTTACATACTCAGAATCTGTACTACTGCGCAAATAGGCATGTCTCTTTAGGCAAAAAACTCATTTATCACAAAGTTGCCCAAATGCATCTCAGAAGTGTAAAACTTGTTCCCTGAGTTAGAAAACGTCGAGAAACGTTCGTTTCTGCTAGCGCTGTGCTTCTACACATGTATTTGCTGAACGGTGAAAGCGCACAGTAATGCACTTTTCTCCCAGCAAATACACTGTTTCTAAGGAAATGGGAACACACTGAGGAGACACTTGTGGGAGCTACTGTGACTAAAACTGAGCTTTCCTACGCACAGGGAAGCAAGAGAAATGCTGATTTCATCCAGACCAGTTACATACTCAGAATCTGTACTACTGCGCAAATAGGCATGTCTCTGTAGGCAAAAAACTCATTTCTGACAATGTTGCCCAAATGCATCTCAGAAGTGTGCAACTTGTTCCCTGAGTTAGAAAACGTCGAGAAACGGTCATATCTGCTAACGCTGTGCTTCTACACATGTATTTGCTGAACGGTGAAAGCGCACAGTAATGCACTTTTCTCCCAGCAAATACACTGTTTCTAAGGAAATGGGAACACACTGAGGAGACACTTGTGGGAGCTACTGTTACTAAAACTGAGCTTCCCTATTAACAGGAAAGCAAGAGAAATGCTGATTTCATCCAGCCCAGTTACATACTCAGAATCTGTACTACTGCGCAAATAGGCATGAATCTGTAGGCAAAAAACTCATTTCTGACAATGTTGCCCAAATGCATCTCTGAAGTGTGCAACTTTTTCCCTGAGTTAGAAAACATCGAGAAACGTTCGTTTCTGCTAGCGCTGTGCTTCTACACATGTATTTGCTGAACGGTGAAAGCGCACAGTAATGCACTTTTCTCCCAGCAAATACACTGTGTCTAAGGAAATGGGAACACACTGAGGAGACACTTGTGGGAGCTACTGTGACTAAAACTGAGCTTCCCTACGCACAGGGAAGCAAGAGAAATGCTGATTTCATCCAGACCAGTTACATACTCAGAATCTGTACTACTGGGCAAATAGGCATGTCTCTGTAGGCAAAAAACTCATTTCTGACAATGTTGCCCAAATGCATCTCAGAAGTGTGCAACTTGTTCCCTGAGTTAGAAAACGTCGAGAAACGGTCATATCTGCTAATGCTGTGCTTCTACACATGTATTTGCTGAACGGTGAAAGCACACAGTAATGCACTTTTATCCCAGCAAATACACCGTTTCTAAGGAAATGGGAAAACACTGAGGAGACACTTGTGGGAGCTATTGTTACTAAAACTGAGCTTCCCTATGCACAGGGAAGCAAGAGAAATGCTGATTTCATCAAGCCCAGTTATATACTCAGAATCTGTACTCCTGCGCAAATAGGCATGTGTCTGTAGGCAAAAAACTCATTTCTGACAAAGTTGCCCAAATGCATCTCAGAAGTGTGCAACTTGTTCCCTGAGTTAGAAAACGTCGAGAAACGGTCGTTTCAGCTAGCGCTGTGCTTCTACACATGTATTTGCTGAACGGTGAAAGCGCACAGTAATGCACTTTTCTCCCAGCAAGTACACTGTTTCTAAGGAAATGGGAACACACTGAGGAGACACTTGTGGGAGCTACTGTGACTAAAACTGAGCTTCCCTACGCACAGGGAAGCAAGAGAAATGCTGATTTCATCAAGCCCAGTTACATACTCAGAATCTGTACTACTGCGAAATAGGAATGTCTATGTAGGCAAAAAACTCATTTTTGACAAAGTTGCCCAAATGCATCTCAGAAGTGTCCAACTTGTTCCCTGAGTTAGAAAACGTCGAGAAACGTTCGTTTCTGCTAGCGCTCTGCTTCTACACATGTATTTGCTGAACGGTGAAAGAGCACAGCAATGCACTTTTCTCCCAGCAAAGACACTGTTTCAAAGGAAATGGGAACACACTGAGGAGACACATGTGGGAGCTACTGTGACTAAAACTGAGCTTCCCTACGCACAGGGAAGCAAGAGAAATGCTGATTTCATCAAGCCCAGTTACATACTCAGAATCTGTACTACTGCGCAAATAGGCATGTCTCTGTAGGCAAAAACTCATTTCTGACAAAGTTGCCCAAATGCATCTCAGAAGTGTGCAACTTGTTCCCTGAGTTAGAAAACGTCGAGAAACGTTCGTTTCTGCTAGCGCTGTGCTTCTACACATGTATTTGCTGAACTGTGAAAGCACACAGTAATGCACTTTTCTCCCAGCAAAGACACTGTTTCTAAGGAAATGGGAACACACTGAGGAGACACTTGTGGGAGCTACTGTGACTAAAACTGAGCTTCCTTACGCACAGAGAAGCAAGAGAAATGCTCATTTCATCAAGCCCAGTTACATACTCAGAATCTGTACTACTGCACAAATAGGCATGTCTCTGTAGGCAAAAAACTCATTTCTGACAAAGTTGCCCAAATGCATCTCAGAAGTGTGCAACTTGTTCCCTGAGTTAGAAAACGTCGTGAAACGTTCGTTTCTGCTAGCGCTGTGCTTCTACACATGTACTTGCTGAACGGTGAAAGCGCACAGTAATGCACTTTTCTCCCAGCATATACACTGTTTCTAAGGAAATGGGAACACACTGAGGAGACACTTGTGGGAGCTACTGTGACTAAAACTGAGCTTCCCAACGCACAGGGAAGCAAGAGAAATGCTGATTTCATCAAGTCCAGTTACATACTCAGAATCTGTACTACTGCGCAAATAGGCATGTCTCTGTAGGGAAAAACTCATTTCTGACAAAGTTGCCCAAATGCATCTCAGAAGTGTGCAACTTGTTCCCTGAGTTAGAAAACGTCGAGAAACGTTCGTTTCTGCTAGCGCTGTGCTTCTACACATGTATTTGCTGAACGGTGAAAGAGCACAGTAATGCACTTTTCTCCCAGCAAAGACACTGTTTCTAAGGAAATGGGAACACACTGAGGAGACACTTGTGGGAGCTACTGTGACTAAAACTGAGCTTCCCTACGCACCGGGAAGCAAGAGAAATGCTGATTTCATCAAGTCCAGTTACATACTCAGAGTCTGTACTGCTGCGCAAATAGGCATGTCTCTGTAGGCAAAAAACTCATTTCTGACAAAGTTGCCCAAATGCATCTCAGAAGTGTGCAACTTGTTCCCTGAGTTAGAAAACGTCGAGAAACGTTCATTTCTGCTAGCGCTGTGCTTCTACACATGTATTTGTTGAACGGTGAAAGCGCACAGTAATGCACTTTTCTCCCAGCAAAGACACTGCTTCTAAGGAAATGGGAACACACTGAGGAGACACTTGTGGGAGCTACTGTGACTAAAACTGAGCTTCCCTACGCACCGGGAAGCAAGAGAAATGCTGATTTCATCAAGCCCAGTTACATACTCAGAATCTGTACTACTGCGCAAATAGGCATGTCTCTGTAGGCAAAAAACTCATTTCTGACAAAGTTGCCCAAATGCATCTCAGAAGTGTGCAACTTGTTCCCTGAGTTAGAAAACGTTGAGAAACGTTCGTTTCTGCTAGCGCTGTGCTTCTACACATGTATTTGCTGAACGGTGAGAGAGCAAAGTAATGCACTTTTCTCCCAGCAAAAACACTGTTTCTAAGGAAATGGGAACACACTGAGGAGACACTTGTGGGAGCTACTGTGACTAAAACTGAGCTTCCCTACGCACAGAGAAGCAAGAGAAATGCTGATTTCATCAAGCCCAGTTACATACTCAGAATCTGTACTACTGCGCAAATAGGCATGTCTCTGTAGGCAAAAAACTCATTTCTGACAAAGTTGCCCAAATGCATTTCAGAAGTGGGCAACTTGTTCCCTGAGTTAGAAAACGTCGAGAAACGGTCTTTTCTGCTAGCGCTGTGCTTCTACACATGTACTTGCTGAACGGTGAAAGCACACAGTAATGCACTTTTCTCCCAACATATACACTGTTTCTAAGGAAATGGGAACACACTGAGGAGACACTTGTGGGAGCTACTGTGACTAAAACTCAGCTTCCCTACGCACAGGGAAGCAAGAGAAATGCTGATTTCATCAAGCCCAGTTACATACTCAGAATCTGTACTACTGCGCAAATAGGCATGTCTCTGTAGGCAAAAAACTCATTTATGACAAAGTTGCCCAAATGCATCTCAGAAGTGTGCAACTTGTTCCCTGAGTTAGAAAACGTCGAGAAACGTTCGTTTCTGCTAGCGCTGTGCTTCTACACATGTATTTGCTGAACGGTGAAAGAGCACAGTAATGCACTTTTCTCCCAGCAAAGACACTGTTTCTAAGGAAATGGGAACACACTGAGGAGACACTTGTGGGAGCTACTGTGACTAAAACTGAGCTTCCTTACGCACAGGGAAGCAAGAGAAATGCTGATTTCATCAAGCCCAGTTACATACTCAGAATCTGTACTACTGCGCAAATAGGCATGTCTCTGTAGGCAAAAAACTCATTTCTGACTAATTTGCCCAAATGCATCTCAGAAGTGGGCAACTTGTTCCCTGAGTTAGAAAACGTCGAGAAACGGTCTTTTCTGCTAGCGCTGTGCTTCTACACATGTACTTGCTGAACGGTGAAAGCGCACAGTAATGCACTTTTCTCCCAGCATATACACTGTTTCTAAGGAAATGGGAACACACTGAGGAGACACTTGTGGGAGCTACTGTGACTAAAACTGAGCTTCCCTACGCACAGGGAAGCAAGAGAAATGCTGATTTCATCAAGCCCAGTTACATACTCAGAATCTGTACTACTGCGCAAATAGGCATGTCTCTGTAGGCAAAAAACTCATTTCTGATTAAGTTGCCCAAATGCATCTCAGAAGTGTGCAACTTGTTCCCTGAGTTAGAAAACGTCGTGAAACGTTCGTTTCTGCTAGCGCTGTGCTTCTACACATGTATTTGCTGAACAGTGAAAGCGCACAGTAATGCACTTTTCTCCCAGCAAAGACACTGTTTCTAAGGAAATGGGAACACACTGAGGAGACACTTGTGGGAGCTACTGTGACTAAAACTGAGCTTCCCTACGCACAGGGAAGCAAGAGAAATGCTGATTTCATCAAGCCCAGTTACACACTCAGAATCTGTACTACTGCTCAAATAGGCATGTCTCTGTAGGCAAAAAACTCATTTCTGACAAAGTTGCCCAAATGCATCTCAGAAGTGTGAAACTTGTTCCCTGAGTTAGAAAACGTCGAGAAACGTTCGTTTCTGCTAGCGCTGTGCTTCTACACATGTATTTGCTGAACGGTGAAAGAGCACAGTAATGCACTTTTCTCCCAGCAAAGACACTGTTTCTAAGGAACTGGGAACACACTGAGGAGACACTTGTGGGAGCTACTGTGACTAAAACTGAGCTTCCCTACGCACCGGGAAGCAAGAGAAATGCTGATTTCATCAAGTCCAGTTACATACTCAGAGTCTGTACTGCTGCGCAAATAGGCATGTCTCTGTAGGCAAAAAACTCATTTCTGACAAAGTTGCCCAAATGCATCTCAGAAGTGTGCAACTTGTTCCCTGAGTTAGAAAACGTCGAGAAACGTTCATTTCTGCTAGCGCTGTGCTTCTACACATGTATTTGTTGAACGGTGAAAGCGCACAGTAATGCACTTTTCTCCCAGCAAAGACACTGCTTCTAAGGAAATGGGAACACACTGAGGAGACACTTGTGGGAGCTACTGTGACTAAAACTGAGCTTCCCTACGCACCGGGAAGCAAGAGAAATGCTGATTTCATCAAGCCCAGTTACATACTCAGAATCTGTACTACTGCGCAAATAGGCATGTCTCTGTAGGCAAAAAACTCATTTCTGACAAAGTTGCCCAAATGCATCTCAGAAGTGTGCAACTTGTTCCCTGAGTTAGAAAACGTTGAGAAACGTTCGTTTCTGCTAGCGCTGTGCTTCTACACATGTATTTGCTGAACGGTGAGAGAGCAAAGTAATGCACTTTTCTCCCAGCAAAAACACTGTTTCTAAGGAAATGGGAACACACTGAGGAGACACTTGTGGGAGCTACTGTGACTAAAACTGAGCTTCCCTACGCACAGAGAAGCAAGAGAAATGCTGATTTCATCAAGCCCAGTTACATACTCAGAATCTGTACTACTGCGCAAATAGGCATGTCTCTGTAGGCAAAAAACTCATTTCTGACAAAGTTGCCCAAATGCATTTCAGAAGTGGGCAACTTGTTCCCTGAGTTAGAAAACGTCGAGAAACGGTCTTTTCTGCTAGCGCTGTGCTTCTACACATGTACTTGCTGAACGGTGAAAGCACACAGTAATGCACTTTTCTCCCAACATATACACTGTTTCTAAGGAAATGGGAACACACTGAGGAGACACTTGTGGGAGCTACTGTGACTAAAACTGAGCTTCCCTACGCACAGGGAAGCAAGAGAAATGCTGATTTCATCAAGCCCAGTTACATACTCAGAATCTGTACTACTGCGCAAATAGGCATGTCTCTGTAGGCAAAAAACTCATTTATGACAAAGTTGCCCAAATGCATCTCAGAAGTGTGCAACTTGTTCCCTGAGTTAGAAAACGTCGAGAAACGTTCGTTTCTGCTAGCGCTGTGCTTCTACACATGTATTTGCTGAACGGTGAAAGAGCACAGTAATGCACTTTTCTCCCAGCAAAGACACTGTTTCTAAGGAAATGGGAACACACTGAGGAGACACTTGTGGGAGCTACTGTGACTAAAACTGAGCTTCCTTACGCACAGGGAAGCAAGAGAAATGCTGATTTCATCAAGCCCAGTTACATACTCAGAATCTGTACTACTGCGCAAATAGGCATGTCTCTGTAGGCAAAAAACTCATTTCTGACAAATTTGCCCAAATGCATCTCAGAAGTGGGCAACTTGTTCCCTGAGTTAGAAAACGTCGAGAAACGGTCTTTTCTGCTAGCGCTGTGCTTCTACACATGTACTTGCTGAACGGTGAAAGCGCACAGTAATGCACTTTTCTCCCAGCATATACACTGTTTCTAAGGAAATGGGAACACACTGAGGAGACACTTGTGGGAGCTACTGTGACTAAAACTGAGCTTCCCTACGCACAGGGAAGCAAGAGAAATGCCGATTTCATCAAGCCCAGTTACATACTCAGAATCTGTACTACTGCGCAAATAGGCATGTCTCTGTAGGCAAAAAACTCATTTCTGATTAAGTTGCCCAAATGCATCTCAGAAGTGTGCAACTTGTTCCCTGAGTTAGAAAACGTCGTGAAACGTTCGTTTCTGCTAGCGCTGTGCTTCTACACATGTATTTGCTGAACAGTGAAAGCGCACAGTAATGCACTTTTCTCCCAGCAAATACACTGTTTCTAAGGAAATGGGAACACACTGAGGAGACACTTGTGGGAGCTACTGTGACTAAAACTGAGCTTCCCTACGCACAGGGAAGCAAGAGAAATGCTGATTTCATCAAGCCCAGTTACACACTCAGAATCTGTACTACTGCTCAAATAGGCATGTCTCTGTAGGCAAAAAACTCATTTCTGACAAAGTTGCCCAAATGCATCTCAGAAGTGTGCAACTTGTTCCCCGAGTTAGAAAATGTTGAGAAAGGTTCGTTTCTGCTAGCGCTGTGCTTCTACACATGTATTTGCTGAACGGTGAAAGAGCACAGTAATGCACTTTTCTCCCAGCAAAGACACTGTTTCTAAGGAAATGGGAACACACTGAGGAGACACTTGTGGGAGCTACTGTGACTAAAACTGAGCTTCCCTACGCACCGGGAAGCAAGAGAAATGCTGATTTCATCAAGCCCAGTTACATACTCAGAATCTGTACTACTGCGCAAATAGGCATGTCTCTGTAGGCAAAAAACTCATTTCTGACAAAGTTGCCCAAATGCATCTCAGAAGTGTTCAACTTGTTCCCTGAATTAGAAAACGTCGAGAAACGTTCGTTTCTGCTAGCACTGTGCTTCTACACATGTATTTGCTGAACGGTGAAAGAGCACAGTAATGCACTTTTCTCCCAGCAAATACACTGTTTCTAAGGAAATGGGAACACACTGAAGAGACACTTGTGGGAGCTACTGTGACTAAAACTGAGCTTCCCTACGCACAGGGAAGCAAGAGGAATGCTGATTTCATCAAGCCCAGTTACATACTCAGAGTCTGTACTACTGCGCAAATAGGCATGTCTCTGTAGGCAAAAAACTCAATTCTGACAAAGTTGCCCAAATGCATCTCAGAAGTGTGCAACTTGTTCCCTGAGTTAGAAAACGTCGAGAAACGTTCGTTTCTGCTAGCGCTGTGCTTCTACACATGTATTTGCTGAACGGTGAAAGAGCACAGTAATGCACTTTTCTCCCAGCAAAGACACTGTTTCTAAGGAAATGGGAACACACTGAGGAGACACTTGTGGGAGCTACTGTGACTAAAACTGAGCTTCCCTACGCACAGGGAAGCAAGAGAAATGCTGATTTCATCAAGCCCAGTTACATACTCAGAGTCTGTACTACTGCGCAAATAGGCATGTCTCTGTAGGCAAAAAACTCATTTCTGACAAAGTTGCCCAAATGCATCTCAGAAGTGTGCAACTTGTTCCCTGAGTTAGAAAACGTCGAGAAACGGTCGTTTCTGCTAGCGCTGTGCTTCTACACATGCATTTGCTGAACGGTGAAAGCGCACAGTAATGCACTTTTCTCCCAGCAAATACACTGTTTCTAAGGAAATGGGAACACACTGAGGAGACACTTGTGGGAGCTACTGTGACTAAAACTGAGCTTCCCTACGCACAGGGAAGCAAGAGAAATGCTGATTTCATCAAGTCCAGTTACATACTCAGAGTCTGTACTGCTGCGCAAATAGGCATGTCTCTGTAGGCAAAAAACTCATTTCTGACAAAGTTGCCCAAATGCATCTCAGAAGTGTGCAACTTGTTCCCTGAGTTAGAAAACGTCGTGAAACGTTCGTTTCTGCTAGCGCTGTGCTTCTACACATGTATTTGCTGAACGGTGAAAGCGCACAGTAATGCACTTTTCTCCCAGCAAATACACTGTTTCTAAGGAAATGGGAACACACTGAGGAGACACTTGTGGGAGCTACTGTGACTAAAACTGACCTTCTCTATGCACAGGGAAGCAAGAGAAATGCTGATTTCATCAAGCCCAGTTACATACTCAAAATCTGTACTACTGCGCAAATAGGCATGTCTCTGTATGCAAAAAACTCATTTCTGACAAAGTTGCCCAAATGCATCTCAGAAGTGTGCAACTTGTTCCCTGAGTTAGAAAACGTCGAGAAACGGTCTTTTCTGCTAGCGCTGTGCTTCTACACATGTACTTGCTGAACGGTGAAAGCACACAGTAATGCACTTTTCTCCCAGCATATACACTGTTTGTTTGTAACGAAATGGGAACACACTGAGGAGACACTTGTTGGAGCTACTTTGACTAAAACTGAGCTTCCCTACGCACAGTGAAGCAAGAGAAATGCTGATTTCATCAAGCCCAGTTACATACTCAGAGTCTGTACTACTGCGCAAATAGACATGTCTCTGTACGCAAAAAACTCATTTCTGACAAAGTTGCCCAAATGCATCTCAGAAGTGTGCAACTTGTTCCCTGAGTTAGAAAACGTCGAGAAACGTTCATTTCTGCTAGCGCTGTGCTTCTACACATGTATTTGTTGAACGGTGAAAGCGCACAGTAATGCACTTTTCTCCCAGCAAAGACACTGCTTCTAAGGAAATGGGAACACACTGAGGAGACACTTGTGGGAGCTACTGTGACTAAAACTGAGCTTCCCTACGCACCGGGAAGCAAGAGAAATGCTGATTTCATCAAGCCCAGTTACATACTCAGAATCTGTACTACTGCGCAAATAGGCATGTCTCTGTAGGCAAAAAACTCATTTCTGACAAAGTTGCCCAAATGCATCTCAGAAGTGTGCAACTTGTTCCCTGAGTTAGAAAACGTTGAGAAACGTTCGTTTCTGCTAGCGCTGTGCTTCTACACATGTATTTGCTGAACGGTGAGAGAGCAAAGTAATGCACTTTTCTCCCAGCAAAAACACTGTTTCTAAGGAAATGGGAACACACTGAGGAGACACTTGTGGGAGCTACTGTGACTAAAACTGAGCTTCCCTACGCACAGAGAAGCAAGAGAAATGCTGATTTCATCAAGCCCAGTTACATACTCAGAATCTGTACTACTGCGCAAATAGGCATGTCTCTGTAGGCAAAAAACTCATTTCTGACAAAGTTGCCCAAATGCATTTCAGAAGTGGGCAACTTGTTCCCTGAGTTAGAAAACGTCGAGAAACGGTCTTTTCTGCTAGCGCTGTGCTTCTACACATGTACTTGCTGAACGGTGAAAGCACACAGTAATGCACTTTTCTCCCAACATATACACTGTTTCTAAGGAAATGGGAACACACTGAGGAGACACTTGTGGGAGCTACTGTGACTAAAACTCAGCTTCCCTACGCACAGGGAAGCAAGAGAAATGCTGATTTCATCAAGCCCAGTTACATACTCAGAATCTGTACTACTGCGCAAATAGGCATGTCTCTGTAGGCAAAAAACTCATTTATGACAAAGTTGCCCAAATGCATCTCAGAAGTGTGCAACTTGTTCCCTGAGTTAGAAAACGTCGAGAAACGTTCGTTTCTGCTAGCGCTGTGCTTCTACACATGTATTTGCTGAACGGTGAAAGAGCACAGTAATGCACTTTTCTCCCAGCAAAGACACTGTTTCTAAGGAAATGGGAACACACTGAGGAGACACTTGTGGGAGCTACTGTGACTAAAACTGAGCTTCCTTACGCACAGGGAAGCAAGAGAAATGCTGATTTCATCAAGCCCAGTTACATACTCAGAATCTGTACTACTGCGCAAATAGGCATGTCTCTGTAGGCAAAAAACTCATTTCTGACAAATTTGCCCAAATGCATCTCAGAAGTGGGCAACTTGTTCCCTGAGTTAGAAAACGTCGAGAAACGGTCTTTTCTGCTAGCGCTGTGCTTCTACACATGTACTTGCTGAACGGTGAAAGCGCACAGTAATGCACTTTTCTCCCAGCATATACACTGTTTCTAAGGAAATGGGAACACACTGAGGAGACACTTGTGGGAGCTACTGTGACTAAAACTGAGCTTCCCTACGCACAGGGAAGCAAGAGAAATGCCGATTTCATCAAGCCCAGTTACATACTCAGAATCTGTACTACTGCGCAAATAGGCATGTCTCTGTAGGCAAAAAACTCATTTCTGATTAAGTTGCCCAAATGCATCTCAGAAGTGTGCAACTTGTTCCCTGAGTTAGAAAACGTCGTGAAACGTTCGTTTCTGCTAGCGCTGTGCTTCTACACATGTATTTGCTGAACAGTGAAAGCGCACAGTAATGCACTTTTCTCCCAGCAAAGACACTGTTTCTAAGGAAATGGGAACACACTGAGGAGACACTTGTGGGAGCTACTGTGACTAAAACTGAGCTTCCCTACGCACAGGGAAGCAAGAGAAATGCTGATTTCATCAAGCCCAGTTACACACTCAGAATCTGTACTACTGCTCAAATAGGCATGTCTCTGTAGGCAAAAAACTCATTTCTGACAAAGTTGCCCAAATGCATCTCAGAAGTGTGAAACTTGTTCCCTGAGTTAGAAAACGTCGAGAAACGTTCGTTTCTGCTAGCGCTGTGCTTCTACACATGTATTTGCTGAACGGTGAAAGAGCACAGTAATGCACTTTTCTCCCAGCAAAGACACTGTTTCTAAGGAACTGGGAACACACTGAGGAGACACTTGTGGGAGCTACTGTGACTAAAACTGAGCTTCCCTACGCACCGGGAAGCAAGAGAAATGCTGATTTCATCAAGTCCAGTTACATACTCAGAGTCTGTACTGCTGCGCAAATAGGCATGTCTCTGTAGGCAAAAAACTCATTTCTGACAAAGTTGCCCAAATGCATCTCAGAAGTGTGCAACTTGTTCCCTGAGTTAGAAAACGTCGAGAAACGTTCATTTCTGCTAGCGCTGTGCTTCTACACATGTATTTGTTGAACGGTGAAAGCGCACAGTAATGCACTTTTCTCCCAGCAAAGACACTGCTTCTAAGGAAATGGGAACACACTGAGGAGACACTTGTGGGAGCTACTGTGACTAAAACTGAGCTTCCCTACGCACCGGGAAGCAAGAGAAATGCTGATTTCATCAAGCCCAGTTACATACTCAGAATCTGTACTACTGCGCAAATAGGCATGTCTCTGTAGGCAAAAAACTCATTTCTGACAAAGTTGCCCAAATGCATCTCAGAAGTGTGCAACTTGTTCCCTGAGTTAGAAAACGTTGAGAAACGTTCGTTTCTGCTAGCGCTGTGCTTCTACACATGTATTTGCTGAACGGTGAGAGAGCAAAGTAATGCACTTTTCTCCCAGCAAAAACACTGTTTCTAAGGAAATGGGAACACACTGAGGAGACACTTGTGGGAGCTACTGTGACTAAAACTGAGCTTCCCTACGCACAGAGAAGCAAGAGAAATGCTGATTTCATCAAGCCCAGTTACATACTCAGAATCTGTACTACTGCGCAAATAGGCATGTCTCTGTAGGCAAAAAACTCATTTCTGACAAAGTTGCCCAAATGCATTTCAGAAGTGGGCAACTTGTTCCCTGAGTTAGAAAACGTCGAGAAACGGTCTTTTCTGCTAGCGCTGTGCTTCTACACATGTACTTGCTGAACGGTGAAAGCACACAGTAATGCACTTTTCTCCCAACATATACACTGTTTCTAAGGAAATGGGAACACACTGAGGAGACACTTGTGGGAGCTACTGTGACTAAAACTGAGCTTCCCTACGCACAGGGAAGCAAGAGAAATGCTGATTTCATCAAGCCCAGTTACATACTCAGAATCTGTACTACTGCGCAAATAGGCATGTCTCTGTAGGCAAAAAACTCATTTATGACAAAGTTGCCCAAATGCATCTCAGAAGTGTGCAACTTGTTCCCTGAGTTAGAAAACGTCGAGAAACGTTCGTTTCTGCTAGCGCTGTGCTTCTACACATGTATTTGCTGAACGGTGAAAGAGCACAGTAATGCACTTTTCTCCCAGCAAAGACACTGTTTCTAAGGAAATGGGAACACACTGAGGAGACACTTGTGGGAGCTACTGTGACTAAAACTGAGCTTCCTTACGCACAGGGAAGCAAGAGAAATGCTGATTTCATCAAGCCCAGTTACATACTCAGAATCTGTACTACTGCGCAAATAGGCATGTCTCTGTAGGCAAAAAACTCATTTCTGACAAATTTGCCCAAATGCATCTCAGAAGTGGGCAACTTGTTCCCTGAGTTAGAAAACGTCGAGAAACGGTCTTTTCTGCTAGCGCTGTGCTTCTACACATGTACTTGCTGAACGGTGAAAGCGCACAGTAATGCACTTTTCTCCCAGCATATACACTGTTTCTAAGGAAATGGGAACACACTGAGGAGACACTTGTGGGAGCTACTGTGACTAAAACTGAGCTTCCCTACGCACAGGGAAGCAAGAGAAATGCCGATTTCATCAAGCCCAGTTACATACTCAGAATCTGTACTACTGCGCAAATAGGCATGTCTCTGTAGGCAAAAAACTCATTTCTGATTAAGTTGCCCAAATGCATCTCAGAAGTGTGCAACTTGTTCCCTGAGTTAGAAAACGTCGTGAAACGTTCGTTTCTGCTAGCGCTGTGCTTCTACACATGTATTTGCTGAACAGTGAAAGCGCACAGTAATGCACTTTTCTCCCAGCAAAGACACTGTTTCTAAGGAAATGGGAACACACTGAGGAGACACTTGTGGGAGCTACTGTGACTAAAACTGAGCTTCCCTACGCACAGGGAAGCAAGAGAAATGCTGATTTCATCAAGCCCAGTTACACACTCAGAATCTGTACTACTGCTCAAATAGGCATGTCTCTGTAGGCAAAAAACTCATTTCTGACAAAGTTGCCCAAATGCATCTCAGAAGTGTGCAACTTGTTCCCCGAGTTAGAAAATGTTGAGAAAGGTTCGTTTCTGCTAGCGCTGTGCTTCTACACATGTATTTGCTGAACGGTGAAAGAGCACAGTAATGCACTTTTCTCCCAGCAAAGACACTGTTTCTAAGGAAATGGGAACACACTGAGGAGACACTTGTGGGAGCTACTGTGACTAAAACTGAGCTTCCCTACGCACCGGGAAGCAAGAGAAATGCTGATTTCATCAAGCCCAGTTACATACTCAGAATCTGTACTACTGCGCAAATAGGCATGTCTCTGTAGGCAAAAAACTCATTTCTGACAAAGTTGCCCAAATGCATCTCAGAAGTGTTCAACTTGTTCCCTGAATTAGAAAACGTCGAGAAACGTTCGTTTCTGCTAGCACTGTGCTTCTACACATGTATTTGCTGAACGGTGAAAGAGCACAGTAATGCACTTTTCTCCCAGCAAATACACTGTTTCTAAGGAAATGGGAACACACTGAAGAGACACTTGTGGGAGCTACTGTGACTAAAACTGAGCTTCCCTACGCACAGGGAAGCAAGAGGAATGCTGATTTCATCAAGCCCAGTTACATACTCAGAGTCTGTACTACTGCGCAAATAGGCATGTCTCTGTAGGCAAAAAACTCAATTCTGACAAAGTTGCCCAAATGCATCTCAGAAGTGTGCAACTGGTTCCCTGAGTTAGAAAACGTCGAGAAACGTTCGTTTCTGCTAGCGCTGTGCTTCTACACATGTATTTGCTGAACGGTGAAAGAGCACAGTAATGCACTTTTCTCCCAGCAAAGACACTGTTTCTAAGGAAATGGGAACACACTGAGGAGACACTTGTGGGAGCTACTGTGACTAAAACTGAGCTTCCCTACGCACAGGGAAGCAAGAGAAATGCTGATTTCATCAAGCCCAGTTACATACTCAGAGTCTGTACTACTGCGCAAATAGGCATGTCTCTGTAGGCAAAAAACTCATTTCTGACAAAGTTGCCCAAATGCATCTCAGAAGTGTGCAACTTGTTCCCTGAGTTAGAAAACGTCGAGAAACGGTCGTTTCTGCTAGCGCTGTGCTTCTACACATGCATTTGCTGAACGGTGAAAGCGCACAGTAATGCACTTTTCTCCCAGCAAATACACTGTTTCTAAGGAAATGGGAACACACTGAGGAGACACTTGTGGGAGCTACTGTGACTAAAACTGAGCTTCCCTACGCACAGGGAAGCAAGAGAAATGCTGATTTCATCAAGTCCAGTTACATACTCAGAGTCTGTACTGCTGCGCAAATAGGCATGTCTCTGTAGGCAAAAAACTCATTTCTGACATAGTTGCCCAAATGCATCTCAGAAGTGTGCAACTTGTTCCCTGAGTTAGAAAACGTCGTGAAACGTTCGTTTCTGCTAGCGCTGTGCTTCTACACATGTATTTGCTGAACGGTGAAAGCGCACAGTAATGCACTTTTCTCCCAGCAAATACACTGTTTCTAAGGAAATGGGAACACACTGAGGAGACACTTGTGGGAGCTACTGTGACTAAAACTGACCTTCTCTATGCACAGGGAAGCAAGAGAAATGCTGATTTCATCAAGCCCAGTTACATACTCAAAATCTGTACTACTGCGCAAATAGGCATGTCTCTGTATGCAAAAAACTCATTTCTGACAAAGTTGCCCAAATGCATCTCAGAAGTGTGCAACTTGTTCCCTGAGTTAGAAAACGTCGAGAAACGGTCTTTTCTGCTAGCGCTGTGCTTCTACACATGTACTTGCTGAACGGTGAAAGCACACAGTAATGCACTTTTCTCCCAGCATATACACTGTTTGTTTGTAACGAAATGGGAACACACTGAGGAGACACTTGTTGGAGCTACTTTGACTAAAACTGAGCTTCCCTACGCACAGTGAAGCAAGAGAAATGCTGATTTCATCAAGCCCAGTTACATACTCAGAGTCTGTACTACTGCGCAAATAGACATGTCTCTGTACGCAAAAAACTCATTTCTGACAAAGTTGCCCAAATGCATCTCAGAAGTGTGCAACTTGTTCCCTGAGTTAGAAAACGTCGAGAAACGGTCTTTTCTGCTAGCGCTGTGCTTCTACACATGCATTTGCTGAACGGTGAAAGCGCACAGTAATGCACTTTTCTCCCAGCAAATACACTGTTTCTAAGGAAATGGGAACACACTGAGGAGACACTTGTGGGAGCTACTGTGACTAAAACTGAGCTTCCCTACGCCCAGGGAAGCAAGAGAAATGCTGATTTCATCAAGCCCAGTTACATACTCAGAATCTGTACTACTGCGTAAATTGGCATGTGTCTTTAGGCAAAAAAGTCATTTCTGACAAAGTTGCCCAAATGCATCTCAGAAGTGTGCAACTTGTTCCCTGAGTTAGAAAACGTCGAGTAACGGTCGTTTCTGCTAGCGCTGTGCTTCTACACATGTATTTGCTGAATGGTGAAAGCGCACAGTAATGCACATTTCTCCCAGCAAATACACTGCTTCTAAGGAAATGGGAACACACTGAGGAGACACTTGTGGGAGCTACTGTGACTAAAACTGAGCTTCCCTACACACAGGGAAGCAAGAGAAATGCTGATTTCATCAAGCCCAGTTACATACTCAGAATCTGTACTACTGCGCAAATAGGCATGTCTCTTTAGGCAAAAAACTCATTTCTGACAAAGTTGCCCAAATGCATCTCAGAAGTGTGCAACTTGTTCCCTGAGTTAGAAAACGTCGAGAAACGTTCATTTCTGCTATCGCTGTGCTTCTACACATGTATTTGTTGAACGGTGAAAGCGCACAGTAATGCACTTTTCTCCCAGCGAAGACACTGTTTCTAAGGAAATGGGAACACACTGAGGAGACACTTGTGGGAGCTACTGTGACTAAAACTGAGCTTCCCTACACACAGGGAAGCAAGAGAAATGCTGATTTCATCAAGCCCAGTTACATACTCAGAATCTGTACTACTGCGCAAATAGGCATGTCTCTTTAGGCAAAAAACTCATTTCTGACAAAGTTGCCCAAATGCATCTCAGAAGTGTGCAACTTGTTCCCTGAGTTAGAAAACGTCGAGAAACGTTCATTTCTGCTAGCGCTGTGCTTCTACACATGTATTTGTTGAACGGTGAAAGCGCACAGTAATGCACTTTTCTCCCAGCAAAGACACTGTTTCTAAGGAAATGGGAACACACTGAGGAGACACTTGTGGGAGCTACTGTGACTAAAACTGAGCTTCCCTACACACAGGGAAGCAAGAGAAATGCTGATTTCATCAAGCCCAGTTACATACTCAGAATCTGTACTACTGCGCAAATAGGCATGTCTCTGTAGGCAAAAAACTCATTTCTGACAAAGTTGCCCAAATGCATCTCAGAAGTGTCCAACTCTTTCCCTGAGTTAGAAAACGTCGAGAAACGGTCGTTTCTGCTAGCGCTGTGCTTCTATACATATATTTGCTGAACGGTGAAAGCGCACAGTAATGCACTTTTCACCCAGCAAAGACACTGTTTCTAAGGAAATGGGAACACACTGAGGAGACACTTGTGGGAGCTACTGTGACTAAAACTGAGCTTCCCTACGCACACGGAAGCAAGAGAAATGCTGATTTCATCAAGTCCAGTTACATACTCAGAGTCTGTACTACTGCGCAAATAGGCTTGTCTCTGTAGGCAAAAAACTCATTTCTGACAAAGTTGCCCAAATGCATCTCAGAAGTGTGCAACTTGTTCCCTGAGTTAGAAAACGTCGAGAAACGTTCGTTTCTGCTAGCGCTGTGCTTCTACACATGTATTTGCTGAACGGTGAAAGCGCACAGTAATGCACTTTTCTCCCAGCAAATACACTGTTTCTAAGGAAATGGGAACACACTGAGGAGACACTTGTGGGAGCTACTGTGACTAAAACTGAGCTTCCCTACGCCCAGGGAAGCAAGAGAAATGCTGATTTCATCAAGCCCAGTTACATACTCAGAATCTGTACTACTGCGTAAATTGGCATGTGTCTTTAGGCAAAAAAGTCATTTCTGACAAAGTTGCCCAAATGCATCTCAGAAGTGTGCAACTTGTTCCCTGAGTTAGAAAACGTCGAGTAACGGTCGTTTCTGCTAGCGCTGTGCTTCTACACATGTATTTGCTGAATGGTGAAAGCGCACAGTAATGCACATTTCTCCCAGCAAATACACTGCTTCTAAGGAAATGGGAACACACTGAGGAGACACTTGTGGGAGCTACTGTGACTAAAACTGAGCTTCCCTACACACAGGGAAGCAAGAGAAATGCTGATTTCATCAAGCCCAGTTACATACTCAGAATCTGTACTACTGCGCAAATAGGCATGTCTCTTTAGGCAAAAAACTCATTTCTGACAAAGTTGCCCAAATGCATCTCAGAAGTGTGCAACTTGTTCCCTGAGTTAGAAAACGTCGAGAAACGTTCATTTCTGCTATCGCTGTGCTTCTACACATGTATTTGTTGAACGGTGAAAGCGCACAGTAATGCACTTTTCTCCCAGCGAAGACACTGTTTCTAAGGAAATGGGAACACACTGAGGAGACACTTGTGGGAGCTACTGTGACTAAAACTGAGCTTCCCTACACACAGGGAAGCAAGAGAAATGCTGATTTCATCAAGCCCAGTTACATACTCAGAATCTGTACTACTGCGCAAATAGGCATGTCTCTGTAGGCAAAAAACTCATTTCTGACAAAGTTGCCCAAATGCATCTCAGAAGTGTGCAACTTGTTCCCTGAGTTAGAAAACGTCGAGAAACGTTCATTTCTGCTAGCGCTGTGCTTCTACACATGTATTTGTTGAACGGTGAAAGCGCACAGTAATGCACTTTTCTCCCAGCAAAGACACTGTTTCTAAGGAAATGGGAACACACTGAGGAGACACTTGTGGGAGCTACTGTGACTAAAACTGAGCTTCCCTACACACAGGGAAGCAAGAGAAATGCTGATTTCATCAAGCCCAGTTACATACTCAGAATCTGTACTACTGCGCAAATAGGCATGTCTCTGTAGGCAAAAAACTCATTTCTGACAAAGTTGCCCAAATGCATCTCAGAAGTGTCCAACTCTTTCCCTGAGTTAGAAAACGTCGAGAAACGGTCGTTTCTGCTAGCGCTGTGCTTCTATACATATATTTGCTGAACGGTGAAAGCGCACAGTAATGCACTTTTCACCCAGCAAAGACACTGTTTCTAAGGAAATGGGAACACACTGAGGAGACACTTGTGGGAGCTACTGTGACTAAAACTGAGCTTCCCTACGCACACGGAAGCAAGAGAAATGCTGATTTCATCAAGTCCAGTTACATACTCAGAGTCTGTACTACTGCGCAAATAGGCTTGTCTCTGTAGGCAAAAAACTCATTTCTGACAAAGTTGCCCAAATGCATCTCAGAAGTGTGCAACTTGTTCCCTGAGTTAGAAAACGTCGAGAAACGTTCGTTTCTGCTAGCGCTGTGCTTCTACACATGTATTTGCTGAACGGTGAAAGCGCACAGTAATGCACTTTTCTCCCAGCAAATACACTGTTTCTAAGGAAATGGGAACACACTGAGGAGACACTTGTGGGAGCTACTGTGACTAAAACTGAGCTTCCCTACGCACAGGGAAGCAAGAGAAATGCTGATTTCATCAAGCCCAGTTACATACTCAGAATCTGTACTACTGCGCAAATAGGCATGTCTCTGTAGGCAGAAAACACATTTCTGACAAAGTTGCCCAAATGCATCTCAGAAGTGTGCAAGTTGTTCCCTGAGTTAGAAAACGTCGAGAAACGGTCTTTTCTGCTAGCGCTGTGCTTCTACACATGCATTTGCTGAACGGTGAAAGCGCACAGTAATGCACTTTTCTCCCAGCAAATACACTGTTTCTAAGGAAATGGGAACACACTGAGGAGACACTTGTGGGAGCTACTGTGACTAAAACTGAGCTTCCCTACGCCCAGGGAAGCAAGAGAAATGCTGATTTCATCAAGCCCAGTTACATACTCAGAATCTGTACTACTGCGTAAATTGGCATGTGTCTTTAGGCAAAAAAGTCATTTCTGACAAAGTTGCCCAAATGCATCTCAGAAGTGTGCAACTTGTTCCCTGAGTTAGAAAACGTCGAGTAACGGTCGTTTCTGCTAGCGCTGTGCTTCTACACATGTATTTGCTGAATGGTGAAAGCGCACAGTAATGCACATTTCTCCCAGCAAATACACTGCTTCTAAGGAAATGGGAACACACTGAGGAGACACTTGTGGGAGCTACTGTGACTAAAACTGAGCTTCCCTACACACAGGGAAGCAAGAGAAATGCTGATTTCATCAAGCCCAGTTACATACTCAGAATCTGTACTACTGCGCAAATAGGCATGTCTCTTTAGGCAAAAAACTCATTTCTGACAAAGTTGCCCAAATGCATCTCAGAAGTGTGCAACTTGTTCCCTGAGTTAGAAAACGTCGAGAAACGTTCATTTCTGCTATCGCTGTGCTTCTACACATGTATTTGTTGAACGGTGAAAGCGCACAGTAATGCACTTTTCTCCCAGCGAAGACACTGTTTCTAAGGAAATGGGAACACACTGAGGAGACACTTGTGGGAACTACTGTGACTAAAACTGAGCTTCCCTACACACAGGGAAGCAAGAGAAATGCTGATTTCATCAAGCCCAGTTACATACTCAGAATCTGTACTACTGCGCAAATAGGCATGTGTCTTTAGGCAAAAAACTCATTTCTGACAAAGTTGCCCAAATGCATCTCAGAAGTGTGCAACTTGTTCCCTGAGTTAGAAAACGTCGAGAAACGTTCATTTCTGCTAGCGCTGTGCTGCTACACATGTATTTGTTGAACGGTGAAAGCGCACAGTAATGCACTTTTCTCCCAGCAAAGACACTGTTTCTAAGGAAATGGGAACACACTGAGGAGACACTTGTGGGAGCTACTGTGACTAAAACTGAGCTTCCCTACACACAGGGAAGCAAGAGAAATGCTGATTTCATCAAGCCCAGTTACATACTCAGAATCTGTACTACTGCGCAAATAGGCATGTCTCTGTAGGCAAAAAACTCATTTCTGACAAAGTTGCCCAAATGCATCTCAGAAGTGTCCAACTCTTTCCCTGAGTTAGAAAACGTCGAGAAACGTTCGTTTCTGCTAGCGCTGTGCTTCTATACATATATTTGCTGAACGGTGAAAGCGCACAGTAATGCACTTTTCTCCCAGCAAATACACTGTTTCTAAGGAAATGGGAACACACTGAGGAGACACTTGTGGGAGCTACTGTGACTAAAACTGAGCTTCCCTACGCACAGAGAAGCAAGAGAAATGCTGATTTCATCAAGTCCAGTTACATACTCAGAGTCTGTACTGCTGCGCAAATAGGCATGTCTCTGTAGGCAAAAAACTCATTTCTGACAAAGTTGCCCAAATGCATCTCAGAAGTGTGCAACTTGTTCCCTGAGTTAGAAAACGTCGTGAAACGTTTGTTTCTGCTAGCGCTGTGCTTCTACACATGTATTTGCTGAACGGTGAAAGCGCACAGTAATGCACTTTTCTCCCAGCAAATACACTTTTTCTAAGGAAATGGGAACACACTGAGGAGACACTTGTGGGAGCTACTGTGACTAAAACTGACCTTCCCTATGCACAGGGAAGCAAGAGAAATGCTGATTTCATCAAGCCCAGTTACATACTCAAAATCTGTACTACTGCGCAAATAGGCATGTCTCTGTAGGCAAAAAACTCATTTCTGACAAAGTTGCCCAAATGCATCTCAGAAGTGTGCAACTTGTTCCCTGAGTTAGAAAACGTCGAGAAACGGTCTTTTCTGCTAGCGCTGTGCTTCTACACATGTACTTGCTGAACGGTGAAAGCACACAGTAATGTACTTTTCTCCCAGCATATACACTGTTTGTTTGTAACGAAATGGGAACACACTGAGGAGACACTTGTTGGAGCTACTTTGACTAAAACTGAGCTTCCCTACGCACAGTGAAGCAAGAGAAATGCTGATTTCATCAAGCCCAGTTACATACTCAGAGTCTGTACTACTGCGCAAATAGACATGTCTCTGTACGCAAAAAACTCATTTCTGACAAAGTTGCCCAAATGCATCTCAGAAGTGTGCAACTTGTTCCCTGAGTTAGAAAACGTCGAGAAACGGTCTTTTCTGCTAGCGCTGTGCTTCTACACATGCATTTGCTGAACGGTGAAAGCGCACAGTAATGCACTTTTCTCCCAGCAAATACACTGTTTCTAAGGAAATGGGAACACACTGAGGAGACACTTGTGGGAGCTACTGTGACTAAAACTGAGCTTCCCTACGCCCAGGGAAGCAAGAGAAATGCTGATTTCATCAAGCCCAGTTACATACTCAGAATCTGTACTACTGCGTAAATTGGCATGTGTCTTTAGGCAAAAAAGTCATTTCTGACAAAGTTGCCCAAATGCATCTCAGAAGTGTGCAACTTGTTCCCTGAGTTAGAAAACGTCGAGTAACGGTCGTTTCTGCTAGCGCTGTGCTTCTACACATGTATTTGCTGAATGGTGAAAGCGCACAGTAATGCACATTTCTCCCAGCAAATACACTGCTTCTAAGGAAATGGGAACACACTGAGGAGACACTTGTGGGAGCTACTGTGACTGAAACTGAGCTTCCCTACACACAGGGAAGCAAGGGAAATGCTGATTTCATCAAGCCCAGTTACATACTCAGAATCTGTACTACTGCGCAAATAGGCATGTCTCTTTAGGCAAAAAACTCATTTCTGACAAAGTTGCCCAAATGCATCTCAGAAGTGTGCAACTTGTTCCCTGAGTTAGAAAACGTCGAGAAACGTTCATTTCTGCTATCGCTGTGCTTCTACACATGTATTTGTTGAACGGTGAAAGCGCACAGTAATGCACTTTTCTCCCAGCGAAGACACTGTTTCTAAGGAAATGGGAACACACTGAGGAGACACTTGTGGGAGCTACTGTGACTAAAACTGAGCTTCCCTACACACAGGGAAGCAAGAGAAATGCTGATTTCATCAAGCCCAGTTACATACTCAGAATCTGTACTACTGCGCAAATAGGCATGTCTCTTTAGGCAAAAAACTCATTTCTGACAAAGTTGCCCAAATGCATCTCAGAAGTGTGCAACTTGTTCCCTGAGTTAGAAAACGTCGAGAAACGTTCATTTCTGCTAGCGCTGTGCTTCTACACATGTATTTGTTGAACGGTGAAAGCGCACAGTAATGCACTTTTCTCCCAGCAAAGACACTGTTTCTAAGGAAATGGGAAAACACTGAGGAGACACTTGTGGGAGCTACTGTGACTAAAACTGAGCTTCCCTACACACAGGGAAGCAAGAGAAATGCTGATTTCATCAAGCCCAGTTACATACTCAGAATCTGTACTACTGCGCAAATAGGCATGTCTCTGTAGGCAAAAAACTCATTTCTGACAAATTTGCCCAAATGCATCTCAGAAGTGGGCAACTTGTTCCCTGAGTTAGAAAACGTCGAGAAACGGTCTTTTCTGCTAGCGCTGTGCTTCTACACATGTACTTGCTGAACGGTGAAAGCGCACAGTAATGCACTTTTCTCCCAGCATATACACTGTTTCTAAGGAAATGGGAACACACTGAGGAGACACTTGTGGGAGCTACTGTGACTAAAACTGAGCTTCCCTACGCACAGGGAAGCAAGAGAAATGCCGATTTCATCAAGCCCAGTTACATACTCAGAATCTGTACTACTGCGCAAATAGGCATGTCTCTGTAGGCAAAAAACTCATTTCTGATTAAGTTGCCCAAATGCATCTCAGAAGTGTGCAACTTGTTCCCTGAGTTAGAAAACGTCGTGAAACGTTCGTTTCTGCTAGCGCTGTGCTTCTACACATGTATTTGCTGAACAGTGAAAGCGCACAGTAATGCACTTTTCTCCCAGCAAAGACACTGTTTCTAAGGAAATGGGAACACACTGAGGAGACACTTGTGGGAGCTACTGTGACTAAAACTGAGCTTCCCTACGCACAGGGAAGCAAGAGAAATGCTGATTTCATCAAGCCCAGTTACACACTCAGAATCTGTACTACTGCTCAAATAGGCATGTCTCTGTAGGCAAAAAACTCATTTCTGACAAAGTTGCCCAAATGCATCTCAGAAGTGTGCAACTTGTTCCCCGAGTTAGAAAATGTTGAGAAAGGTTCGTTTCTGCTAGCGCTGTGCTTCTACACATGTATTTGCTGAACGGTGAAAGAGCACAGTAATGCACTTTTCTCCCAGCAAAGACACTGTTTCTAAGGAAATGGGAACACACTGAGGAGACACTTGTGGGAGCTACTGTGACTAAAACTGAGCTTCCCTACGCACCGGGAAGCAAGAGAAATGCTGATTTCATCAAGCCCAGTTACATACTCAGAATCTGTACTACTGCGCAAATAGGCATGTCTCTGTAGGCAAAAAACTCATTTCTGACAAAGTTGCCCAAATGCATCTCAGAAGTGTTCAACTTGTTCCCTGAATTAGAAAACGTCGAGAAACGTTCGTTTCTGCTAGCACTGTGCTTCTACACATGTATTTGCTGAACGGTGAAAGAGCACAGTAATGCACTTTTCTCCCAGCAAATACACTGTTTCTAAGGAAATGGGAACACACTGAAGAGACACTTGTGGGAGCTACTGTGACTAAAACTGAGCTTCCCTACGCACAGGGAAGCAAGAGGAATGCTGATTTCATCAAGCCCAGTTACATACTCAGAGTCTGTACTACTGCGCAAATAGGCATGTCTCTGTAGGCAAAAAACTCAATTCTGACAAAGTTGCCCAAATGCATCTCAGAAGTGTGCAACTGGTTCCCTGAGTTAGAAAACGTCGAGAAACGTTCGTTTCTGCTAGCGCTGTGCTTCTACACATGTATTTGCTGAACGGTGAAAGAGCACAGTAATGCACTTTTCTCCCAGCAAAGACACTGTTTCTAAGGAAATGGGAACACACTGAGGAGACACTTGTGGGAGCTACTGTGACTAAAACTGAGCTTCCCTACGCACAGGGAAGCAAGAGAAATGCTGATTTCATCAAGCCCAGTTACATACTCAGAGTCTGTACTACTGCGCAAATAGGCATGTCTCTGTAGGCAAAAAACTCATTTCTGACAAAGTTGCCCAAATGCATCTCAGAAGTGTGCAACTTGTTCCCTGAGTTAGAAAACGTCGAGAAACGGTCGTTTCTGCTAGCGCTGTGCTTCTACACATGCATTTGCTGAACGGTGAAAGCGCACAGTAATGCACTTTTCTCCCAGCAAATACACTGTTTCTAAGGAAATGGGAACACACTGAGGAGACACTTGTGGGAGCTACTGTGACTAAAACTGAGCTTCCCTACGCACAGGGAAGCAAGAGAAATGCTGATTTCATCAAGTCCAGTTACATACTCAGAGTCTGTACTGCTGCGCAAATAGGCATGTCTCTGTAGGCAAAAAACTCATTTCTGACATAGTTGCCCAAATGCATCTCAGAAGTGTGCAACTTGTTCCCTGAGTTAGAAAACGTCGTGAAACGTTCGTTTCTGCTAGCGCTGTGCTTCTACACATGTATTTGCTGAACGGTGAAAGCGCACAGTAATGCACTTTTCTCCCAGCAAATACACTGTTTCTAAGGAAATGGGAACACACTGAGGAGACACTTGTGGGAGCTACTGTGACTAAAACTGACCTTCTCTATGCACAGGGAAGCAAGAGAAATGCTGATTTCATCAAGCCCAGTTACATACTCAAAATCTGTACTACTGCGCAAATAGGCATGTCTCTGTATGCAAAAAACTCATTTCTGACAAAGTTGCCCAAATGCATCTCAGAAGTGTGCAACTTGTTCCCTGAGTTAGAAAACGTCGAGAAACGGTCTTTTCTGCTAGCGCTGTGCTTCTACACATGTACTTGCTGAACGGTGAAAGCACACAGTAATGCACTTTTCTCCCAGCATATACACTGTTTGTTTGTAACGAAATGGGAACACACTGAGGAGACACTTGTTGGAGCTACTTTGACTAAAACTGAGCTTCCCTACGCACAGTGAAGCAAGAGAAATGCTGATTTCATCAAGCCCAGTTACATACTCAGAGTCTGTACTACTGCGCAAATAGACATGTCTCTGTACGCAAAAAACTCATTTCTGACAAAGTTGCCCAAATGCATCTCAGAAGTGTGCAACTTGTTCCCTGAGTTAGAAAACGTCGAGAAACGGTCTTTTCTGCTAGCGCTGTGCTTCTACACATGCATTTGCTGAACGGTGAAAGCGCACAGTAATGCACTTTTCTCCCAGCAAATACACTGTTTCTAAGGAAATGGGAACACACTGAGGAGACACTTGTGGGAGCTACTGTGACTAAAACTGAGCTTCCCTACGCCCAGGGAAGCAAGAGAAATGCTGATTTCATCAAGCCCAGTTACATACTCAGAATCTGTACTACTGCGTAAATTGGCATGTGTCTTTAGGCAAAAAAGTCATTTCTGACAAAGTTGCCCAAATGCATCTCAGAAGTGTGCAACTTGTTCCCTGAGTTAGAAAACGTCGAGTAACGGTCGTTTCTGCTAGCGCTGTGCTTCTACACATGTATTTGCTGAATGGTGAAAGCGCACAGTAATGCACATTTCTCCCAGCAAATACACTGCTTCTAAGGAAATGGGAACACACTGAGGAGACACTTGTGGGAGCTACTGTGACTAAAACTGAGCTTCCCTACACACAGGGAAGCAAGAGAAATGCTGATTTCATCAAGCCCAGTTACATACTCAGAATCTGTACTACTGCGCAAATAGGCATGTCTCTTTAGGCAAAAAACTCATTTCTGACAAAGTTGCCCAAATGCATCTCAGAAGTGTGCAACTTGTTCCCTGAGTTAGAAAACGTCGAGAAACGTTCATTTCTGCTATCGCTGTGCTTCTACACATGTATTTGTTGAACGGTGAAAGCGCACAGTAATGCACTTTTCTCCCAGCGAAGACACTGTTTCTAAGGAAATGGGAACACACTGAGGAGACACTTGTGGGAGCTACTGTGACTAAAACTGAGCTTCCCTACACACAGGGAAGCAAGAGAAATGCTGATTTCATCAAGCCCAGTTACATACTCAGAATCTGTACTACTGCGCAAATAGGCATGTCTCTTTAGGCAAAAAACTCATTTCTGACAAAGTTGCCCAAATGCATCTCAGAAGTGTGCAACTTGTTCCCTGAGTTAGAAAACGTCGAGAAACGTTCATTTCTGCTAGCGCTGTGCTTCTACACATGTATTTGTTGAACGGTGAAAGCGCACAGTAATGCACTTTTCTCCCAGCAAAGACACTGTTTCTAAGGAAATGGGAACACACTGAGGAGACACTTGTGGGAGCTACTGTGACTAAAACTGAGCTTCCCTACACACAGGGAAGCAAGAGAAATGCTGATTTCATCAAGCCCAGTTACATACTCAGAATCTGTACTACTGCGCAAATAGGCATGTCTCTGTAGGCAAAAAACTCATTTCTGACAAAGTTGCCCAAATGCATCTCAGAAGTGTCCAACTCTTTCCCTGAGTTAGAAAACGTCGAGAAACGGTCGTTTCTGCTAGCGCTGTGCTTCTATACATATATTTGCTGAACGGTGAAAGCGCACAGTAATGCACTTTTCACCCAGCAAAGACACTGTTTCTAAGGAAATGGGAACACACTGAGGAGACACTTGTGGGAGCTACTGTGACTAAAACTGAGCTTCCCTACGCACACGGAAGCAAGAGAAATGCTGATTTCATCAAGTCCAGTTACATACTCAGAGTCTGTACTACTGCGCAAATAGGCTTGTCTCTGTAGGCAAAAAACTCATTTCTGACAAAGTTGCCCAAATGCATCTCAGAAGTGTGCAACTTGTTCCCTGAGTTAGAAAACGTCGAGAAACGTTCGTTTCTGCTAGCGCTGTGCTTCTACACATGTATTTGCTGAACGGTGAAAGCGCACAGTAATGCACTTTTCTCCCAGCAAATACACTGTTTCTAAGGAAATGGGAACACACTGAGGAGACACTTGTGGGAGCTACTGTGACTAAAACTGAGCTTCCCTACGCACAGGGAAGCAAGAGAAATGCTGATTTCATCAAGCCCAGTTACATACTCAGAATCTGTACTACTGCGCAAATAGGCATGTCTCTGTAGGCAGAAAACACATTTCTGACAAAGTTGCCCAAATGCATCTCAGAAGTGTGCAAGTTGTTCCCTGAGTTAGAAAACGTCGAGAAACGGTCTTTTCTGCTAGCGCTGTGCTTCTACACATGCATTTGCTGAACGGTGAAAGCGCACAGTAATGCACTTTTCTCCCAGCAAATACACTGTTTCTAAGGAAATGGGAACACACTGAGGAGACACTTGTGGGAGCTACTGTGACTAAAACTGAGCTTCCCTACGCCCAGGGAAGCAAGAGAAATGCTGATTTCATCAAGCCCAGTTACATACTCAGAATCTGTACTACTGCGTAAATTGGCATGTGTCTTTAGGCAAAAAAGTCATTTCTGACAAAGTTGCCCAAATGCATCTCAGAAGTGTGCAACTTGTTCCCTGAGTTAGAAAACGTCGAGTAACGGTCGTTTCTGCTAGCGCTGTGCTTCTACACATGTATTTGCTGAATGGTGAAAGCGCACAGTAATGCACATTTCTCCCAGCAAATACACTGCTTCTAAGGAAATGGGAACACACTGAGGAGACACTTGTGGGAGCTACTGTGACTAAAACTGAGCTTCCCTACACACAGGGAAGCAAGAGAAATGCTGATTTCATCAAGCCCAGTTACATACTCAGAATCTGTACTACTGCGCAAATAGGCATGTCTCTTTAGGCAAAAAACTCATTTCTGACAAAGTTGCCCAAATGCATCTCAGAAGTGTGCAACTTGTTCCCTGAGTTAGAAAACGTCGAGAAACGTTCATTTCTGCTATCGCTGTGCTTCTACACATGTATTTGTTGAACGGTGAAAGCGCACAGTAATGCACTTTTCTCCCAGCGAAGACACTGTTTCTAAGGAAATGGGAACACACTGAGGAGACACTTGTGGGAACTACTGTGACTAAAACTGAGCTTCCCTACACACAGGGAAGCAAGAGAAATGCTGATTTCATCAAGCCCAGTTACATACTCAGAATCTGTACTACTGCGCAAATAGGCATGTGTCTTTAGGCAAAAAACTCATTTCTGACAAAGTTGCCCAAATGCATCTCAGAAGTGTGCAACTTGTTCCCTGAGTTAGAAAACGTCGAGAAACGTTCATTTCTGCTAGCGCTGTGCTGCTACACATGTATTTGTTGAACGGTGAAAGCGCACAGTAATGCACTTTTCTCCCAGCAAAGACACTGTTTCTAAGGAAATGGGAACACACTGAGGAGACACTTGTGGGAGCTACTGTGACTAAAACTGAGCTTCCCTACACACAGGGAAGCAAGAGAAATGCTGATTTCATCAAGCCCAGTTACATACTCAGAATCTGTACTACTGCGCAAATAGGCATGTCTCTGTAGGCAAAAAACTCATTTCTGACAAAGTTGCCCAAATGCATCTCAGAAGTGTCCAACTCTTTCCCTGAGTTAGAAAACGTCGAGAAACGTTCGTTTCTGCTAGCGCTGTGCTTCTATACATATATTTGCTGAACGGTGAAAGCGCACAGTAATGCACTTTTCTCCCAGCAAATACACTGTTTCTAAGGAAATGGGAACACACTGAGGAGACACTTGTGGGAGCTACTGTGACTAAAACTGAGCTTCCCTACGCACAGAGAAGCAAGAGAAATGCTGATTTCATCAAGTCCAGTTACATACTCAGAGTCTGTACTGCTGCGCAAATAGGCATGTCTCTGTAGGCAAAAAACTCATTTCTGACAAAGTTGCCCAAATGCATCTCAGAAGTGTGCAACTTGTTCCCTGAGTTAGAAAACGTCGTGAAACGTTTGTTTCTGCTAGCGCTGTGCTTCTACACATGTATTTGCTGAACGGTGAAAGCGCACAGTAATGCACTTTTCTCCCAGCAAATACACTTTTTCTAAGGAAATGGGAACACACTGAGGAGACACTTGTGGGAGCTACTGTGACTAAAACTGACCTTCCCTATGCACAGGGAAGCAAGAGAAATGCTGATTTCATCAAGCCCAGTTACATACTCAAAATCTGTACTACTGCGCAAATAGGCATGTCTCTGTAGGCAAAAAACTCATTTCTGACAAAGTTGCCCAAATGCATCTCAGAAGTGTGCAACTTGTTCCCTGAGTTAGAAAACGTCGAGAAACGGTCTTTTCTGCTAGCGCTGTGCTTCTACACATGTACTTGCTGAACGGTGAAAGCACACAGTAATGTACTTTTTCTCCCAGCATATACACTGTTTGTTTGTAACGAAATGGGAACACACTGAGGAGACACTTGTTGGAGCTACTTTGACTAAAACTGAGCTTCCCTACGCACAGTGAAGCAAGAGAAATGCTGATTTCATCAAGCCCAGTTACATACTCAGAGTCTGTACTACTGCGCAAATAGACATGTCTCTGTACGCAAAAAACTCATTTCTGACAAAGTTGCCCAAATGCATCTCAGAAGTGTGCAACTTGTTCCCTGAGTTAGAAAACGTCGAGAAACGGTCTTTTCTGCTAGCGCTGTGCTTCTACACATGCATTTGCTGAACGGTGAAAGCGCACAGTAATGCACTTTTCTCCCAGCAAATACACTGTTTCTAAGGAAATGGGAACACACTGAGGAGACACTTGTGGGAGCTACTGTGACTAAAACTGAGCTTCCCTACGCCCAGGGAAGCAAGAGAAATGCTGATTTCATCAAGCCCAGTTACATACTCAGAATCTGTACTACTGCGTAAATTGGCATGTGTCTTTAGGCAAAAAAGTCATTTCTGACAAAGTTGCCCAAATGCATCTCAGAAGTGTGCAACTTGTTCCCTGAGTTAGAAAACGTCGAGTAACGGTCGTTTCTGCTAGCGCTGTGCTTCTACACATGTATTTGCTGAATGGTGAAAGCGCACAGTAATGCACATTTCTCCCAGCAAATACACTGCTTCTAAGGAAATGGGAACACACTGAGGAGACACTTGTGGGAGCTACTGTGACTGAAACTGAGCTTCCCTACACACAGGGAAGCAAGGGAAATGCTGATTTCATCAAGCCCAGTTACATACTCAGAATCTGTACTACTGCGCAAATAGGCATGTCTCTTTAGGCAAAAAACTCATTTCTGACAAAGTTGCCCAAATGCATCTCAGAAGTGTGCAACTTGTTCCCTGAGTTAGAAAACGTCGAGAAACGTTCATTTCTGCTATCGCTGTGCTTCTACACATGTATTTGTTGAACGGTGAAAGCGCACAGTAATGCACTTTTCTCCCAGCGAAGACACTGTTTCTAAGGAAATGGGAACACACTGAGGAGACACTTGTGGGAGCTACTGTGACTAAAACTGAGCTTCCCTACACACAGGGAAGCAAGAGAAATGCTGATTTCATCAAGCCCAGTTACATACTCAGAATCTGTACTACTGCGCAAATAGGCATGTCTCTTTAGGCAAAAAACTCATTTCTGACAAAGTTGCCCAAATGCATCTCAGAAGTGTGCAACTTGTTCCCTGAGTTAGAAAACGTCGAGAAACGTTCATTTCTGCTAGCGCTGTGCTTCTACACATGTATTTGTTGAACGGTGAAAGCGCACAGTAATGCACTTTTCTCCCAGCAAAGACACTGTTTCTAAGGAAATGGGAAAACACTGAGGAGACACTTGTGGGAGCTACTGTGACTAAAACTGAGCTTCCCTACACACAGGGAAGCAAGAGAAATGCTGATTTCATCAAGCCCAGTTACATACTCAGAATCTGTACTACTGCGCAAATAGGCATGTCTCTGTAGGCAAAAAACTCATTTCTGACAAAGTTGCCCAAATGCATCTCAGAAGTGTCCAACTCTTTCCCTGAGTTAGAAAACGTCGAGAAACGGTCGTTTCTGCTAGCGCTGTGCTTCTATACATATATTTGCTGAACGGTGAAAGCGCACAGTAATGCACTTTTCACCCAGCAAAGACACTGTTTCTAAGGAAATGGGAACACACTGAGGAGACACTTGTGGGAGCTACTGTGACTAAAACTGAGCTTCCCTACGCACACGGAAGCAAGAGAAATGCTGATTTCATCAAGTCCAGTTACATACTCAGAGTCTGTACTACTGCGCAAATAGGCTTGTCTCTGTAGGCAAAAAACTCATTTCTGACAAAGTTGCCCAAATGCATCTCAGAAGTGTGCAACTTGTTCCCTGAGTTAGAAAACGTCGAGAAACGTTCGTTTCTGCTAGCGCTGTGCTTCTACACATGTATTTGCTGAACGGTGAAAGCGCACAGTAATGCACTTTTCTCCCAGCAAATACACTGTTTCTAAGGAAATGGGAACACACTGAGGAGACACTTGTGGGAGCTACTGTGACTAAAACTGAGCTTCCCTACGCACAGGGAAGCAAGAGAAATGCTGATTTCATCAAGCCCAGTTACATACTCAGAATCTGTACTACTGCGCAAATAGGCATGTCTCTGTAGGCAAAAAACACATTTCTGACAAAGTTGCCCAAATGCATCTCAGAAGTGTGCAAGTTGTTCCCTGAGTTAGAAAACGTCGAGAAACGGTCTTTTCTGCTAGCGCTGTGCTTCTACACATGCATTTGCTGAACGGTGAAAGCGCACAGTAATGCACTTTTCTCCCAGCAAATACACTGTTTCTAAGGAAATGGGAACACACTGAGGAGACACTTGTGGGAGCTACTGTGACTAAAACTGAGCTTCCCTACGCCCAGGGAAGCAAGAGAAATGCTGATTTCATCAAGCCCAGTTACATACTCAGAATCTGTACTACTGCGCAAATAGGCATGTCTCTTTAGGCAAAAAACTCATTTCTGACAAAGTTGCCCAAATGCATCTCAGAAGTGTGCAACTTGTTCCCTGAGTTAGAAAACGTCGAGAAACGTTCATTTCTGCTATCGCTGTGCTTCTACACATGTATTTGTTGAACGGTGAAAGCGCACAGTAATGCACTTTTCTCCCAGCGAAGACACTGTTTCTAAGGAAATGGGAACACACTGAGGAGACACTTGTGGGAGCTACTGTGACTAAAACTGAGCTTCCCTACACACAGGGAAGCAAGAGAAATGCTGATTTCATCAAGCCCAGTTACATACTCAGAATCTGTACTACTGCGCAAATAGGCATGTCTCTTTAGGCAAAAAACTCATTTCTGACAAAGTTGCCCAAATGCATCTCAGAAGTGTGCAACTTGTTCCCTGAGTTAGAAAACGTCGAGAAACGTTCATTTCTGCTAGCGCTGTGCTTCTACACATGTATTTGTTGAACGGTGAAAGCGCACAGTAATGCACTTTTCTCCCAGCAAAGACACTGTTTCTAAGGAAATGGGAACACACTGAGGAGACACTTGTGGGAGCTACTGTGACTAAAACTGAGCTTCCCTACACACAGGGAAGCAAGAGAAATGCTGATTTCATCAAGCCCAGTTACATACTCAGAATCTGTACTACTGCGCAAATAGGCATGTCTCTGTAGGCAAAAAACTCATTTCTGACAAAGTTGCCCAAATGCATCTCAGAAGTGTCCAACTCTTTCCCTGAGTTAGAAAACGTCGAGAAACGGTCGTTTCTGCTAGCGCTGTGCTTCTATACATATATTTGCTGAACGGTGAAAGCGCACAGTAATGCACTTTTCACCCAGCAAAGACACTGTTTCTAAGGAAATGGGAACACACTGAGGAGACACTTGTGGGAGCTACTGTGACTAAAACTGAGCTTCCCTACGCACACGGAAGCAAGAGAAATGCTGATTTCATCAAGTCCAGTTACATACTCAGAGTCTGTACTACTGCGCAAATAGGCTTGTCTCTGTAGGCAAAAAACTCATTTCTGACAAAGTTGCCCAAATGCATCTCAGAAGTGTGCAACTTGTTCCCTGAGTTAGAAAACGTCGAGAAACGTTCGTTTCTGCTAGCGCTGTGCTTCTACACATGTATTTGCTGAACGGTGAAAGCGCACAGTAATGCACTTTTCTCCCAGCAAATACACTGTTTCTAAGGAAATGGGAACACACTGAGGAGACACTTGTGGGAGCTACTGTGACTAAAACTGAGCTTCCCTACGCACAGGGAAGCAAGAGAAATGCTGATTTCATCAAGCCCAGTTACATACTCAGAATCTGTACTACTGCGCAAATAGGCATGTCTCTGTAGGCAAAAAACACATTTCTGACAAAGTTGCCCAAATGCATCTCAGAAGTGTGCAACTTGTTCCCTGAGTTAGAAAACGTCGAGAAACGGTCTTTTCTGCTAGCGCTGTGCTTCTACACATGCATTTGCTGAACGGTGAAAGCGCACAGTAATGCACTTTTCTCCCAGCAAATACACTGTTTCTAAGGAAATGGGAACACACTGAGGAGACACTTGTGGGAGCTACTGTGACTAAAACTGAGCTTCCCTACGCCCAGGGAAGCAAGAGAAATGCTGATTTCATCAAGCCTAGTTACATTCTCAGAATCTGTACTACTGCGCAAATAGGCATTTCTCTTTAGGCAAAAAACTCATTTCTGACAAAGTTGCCCAAATGCATCTCAGAAGTGTGCAACTTGTTCCCTGAGTTAGAAAACGTCGAGAAACGGTTGTATCTGCTAGGGCTGTGCTTCTACACATGTATTTGCCGAACGGTGAAAACGCACAGTAATGCACTTTTCTCCCAGCAAATACACTGTTTCTAAGGAAATGGGAACACACTGAAGAGACACTTGTGGGAGCTACAGTGACTAAAACTGAGCTTCCCTACGCACAGGGAAGCAAGAGAAATGCTGATTTCATCAAGCCTAGTTACATACTCAGAATCGGTACTACTGCGCAAATAGGCATGTCTCTTGAGGCAAAAAACTGATTTCTGACAAAGTTGCTCATATGCATCTCAGAAGTGTGCAACTTGATCCCTGAGTTAGAAAACGTCGAGAAACGGTCGTTTCTGCTAGCACTGTGCTTCTACACATGTATTTTCTGAACGGTGAAAGCGCACAGTAATGCACTTTTCTCCCAGCAAATACACTGTTTCTACGGAAATGGGAACAAACTGAGGAGACACTTGTGGGAGCTACTGTGACTAAAACTGAGCTTCCCTACGCACAGGGAAGCAAGAGAAATGCTGATTTCGTCAAGCCTAGTTACATACTCAGAATCTGTACTACTGCGCAAATAGGCATGTCTCTTTAGGCAAAAAACTCATTTCTGACAAAGTTGCCCAAATGCATCTCAGAAGTGTGCAACTTGTTCCCTGAGTTAGAAAACGTCGAGAAACGGTCGTTTCTGCTAGCGCTGTGCTTCTACACATGTATTTGCTGAACGGTGAAAGCGCACAGTAATGCACTTTTCTCCCAGCAAATACACTGTTTCTAAGGAAATGGGAACACACTGAGGAGACACTTGTGGGAGCTACTGTGACTAAAACTGAGCTTTCCTACGCACAGGGAAGCAAGAGAAATGCTGATTTCATCAAGCCCAGTTACATACTCAGAATCTGTACTACTGCGCAAATAGGCATGTCTCTGTAGGCAAAAAACTCATTTCTGACAAAGTTGCCCAAATGCATCTCAGAAGTGTGCAACTTGTTCCCTGAGTTAGAAAACGTCGAGAAACGGTCGTTTCTGCTAGTGCTGTGCTTCTACACATGTATGGGCTGAACGGAGAAAGCGCACAGTAATGCACTTTTCTCCCAGCAAATACACTGTTTCTAAGGAAATGGGAACACACTGAGGAGACACTTGTGGGAGCTACAGTGACTAAAACTGAGCTTCCCTACGCACAGGGAAGCAAGAGAAATGCTGATTTCATCAAGCCCAGTTACATTCTCAGAATCTGTACTACTGCGCAAATAGGCATGTCTCTTTAGGCAAAAAACTCATTTCTGACAAAGTTGCCCAAATGCATCTCAGAAGTGTGCAACTTGTTCCCTGAGTTAGAAAACGTCGAGAAACGGTCGTTTCTGCTAGCGCTGTGCTTCTACACATGTATTTGCAGAACGGTGAAAGCGCACAGTAATGCACTTTTCTCCCAGCAAATACACTGTTTCTAAGGAAATGGGAACACACTGAGGAGACACTTGTGGGAGCTACTGTGACTAAAACTGAGCTTCCCTACTAACAGGGAAGCAAGAGAAATGCTGATTTCATCAAGCCCAGTTACATACTCAGAATCTGTACTACTGCGCAAATAGGCATGTCTCTGTAGGCAAAAAACTCATTTCTGACAAAGTTGCCCAAATGCATCTCAGAAGTGTGCAACTTGTTCCCTGAGTTAGAAAACGTCGAGAAACGGTCTTTTCTGCTAGCGCTGTGCTTCTACACATGCATTTGCTGAACGGTGAAAGCGCACAGTAATGCACTTTTCTCCCAGCAAATACACAGTTTCTAAGGAAATGGGAACACACTGAGGAGACACTTGTGGGAGCTACTGTGACTAAAACTGAGTTTCCCTACGCACAGGGAAGCAAGAGAAATGCTGATTTCATCAAGCCCAGTTACATACTCACAATCTGTACTACTGCGCAAATAGGCATGTCTCTTTAGGCAAAAAACTCATTTCTGACAAAGTTGCCCAAATGCATCTCAGAAGTGTGCAACTTGTTCCCTGAGTTAGAAAACGTCGAGAAACGGTCGTATCTGCTAGGGCTGTGCTTCTACATATGTATTTGCTGAACGGTGAAAGCGCACAGTAATGCACTTTTCTCCAAGCAAATACACTGTTTCTAAGGAAATGGGAACACACTGAGGAGACACTTGTGGGAGCTACTGTGACTAAAACTGAGCTTCCCTACGCACAGGGAAGCAAGAGAAATGCTGATTTCATCAAGCCCAGTTACATACTCAGAATCTGTACTACTGCGCAAATAGGCATGTCTCTTTAGGCAAAAAACTCATTTCTGACAAAGTTGCCCAAATGCATCTCAGAAGTGTGCAACTTGTTCCCTGAGTTAGAAAACGTCGAGAAACGGTTGTATCTGCTAGGGCTGTGCTTCTACACATGTATTTGCCGAACGGTGAAAGCGCACAGTAATGCACTTTTCTCCAAGCAAATACACTGTTTCTAAGGAAATGGGAACACACTGAGGAGACAATTGTGGGAGCTACAGTGACTAAAACTGAGCTTCCCTACGCACAGGGAAGCAAGAGAAATGCTGATTTCATCAAGCCTAGTTACATACTCAGAATCGGTACTACTGCGCAAATAGGCATGTCTCTTGAGGCAAAAAACTGATTTCTGACAAAGTTGCTCATATGCATCTCAGAAGTGTGCAACTTGATCCCTGAGTTAGAAAACGTCGAGAAACGGTCGTTTCTGCTGGCACTGTGCTTCTACACATGTATTTTCTGAACGGTGAAAGCGCACAGTAATGCACGTTTCTCCCAGCAAATACACTGTTTCTAAGGAAATGGGAACAAACTGAGGAGACACTTGTGGGAGCTACTGTGACTAAAACTGAGCTTCCCTACGCACAGGGAAGCAAGAGAAATGCTGATTTAGTCAAGCCTAGTTACATACTCAGAATCTGTACTACTGTGCAAATAGGCATGTCTCTGTAGGCAAAAACTCATTTCTGACAAAGTTGCCCAAATGCATCTCAGAAGTGTGCAACTTTTCCCCTGAGTTAGAAAATGTCGAGAAACGGTCGTTTCTGCTAGTGCTGTGCTTCTACACATGTATGTGCTGAACGGTGAAAGCGCACAGTAATGCACTTTTCTCCCAGCAAATACACTGTTTCTAAGGAAATGGGAACACACTGAGGAGACACTTGTGGGAGCTACAGTGACTAAAACTGAGCTTCCCTACGCACAGGGAAGCAAGAGAAATGCTGATTTCATCAAGCACAGTTACATACTAAGAATCAGTACCACTGCGCAAATAGGCATGTCTCTTTAGGCAAAAAACTCATTTCTGACAAAGTTGCCCAAATGCATCTCAGAAGTGTGCAACTTGTTCCCTGCGTTAGAAAACGTCGAGAAACGGTCGTTTCTGCTAGCGCTGTGCTTCTACACATGTACTTGCTGACCGGCGAAAGCGCACAGTAATGCACTTTTCTCCCAGCAAATACACTGTTTCTAAGGAAATGGGAACACACTGAGGAGACACTTGTGGGAGCTACTGTGACTAAAACTGAGTTTCCCTCCGCACAAGGAAGCAAGAGAAATGCTGATTTCATCAAGCCCAGTTACATACTCAGAATCTGTACTACTGCGCAAATATGCATGTCTCTTTAGGCAAAAAACTCATTTCTGACAGAGTTGCCCAAATGCATCTCAGAAGTGTGCAACTTGTTCCCTGACTTAGAAAACGTCGAGAAACGTTCGTTTCTGCTAGCGCCGTGCTTCTACACATGTATTTGCTGAACGGTGAAAGCGCACAGTAATGCACTTTTCTCCCAGCAAATACACTGTTTCTAAGGAAATGGGAACACACTGAGGAGACACTTGTGGGAGCTACTGTGACTAAAACTGACCTTCCCTACGCACAGGGAAGCAAGAGAAATGCTGATTTCATCAAGCCTATTTACATTCTCAGAATCTGTACTACTGCGCAAATAGGCATTTCTCTTTAGGCAAAAAACTCATTTCTGACAAAGTTGCCCAAATGCATCTCAGAAGTCTGCAACTTGTTCCCTGAGTTAGAAAACGTCGAGAAACGGTTGTATCTGCTAGGGCTGTGCTTCTACACATGTATTTGCCGAACGGTGAAAACGCACAGTAATGCACTTTTCTCCCAGCAAATACACTGTTTCTAAGGAAATGGGAACACACTGAAGAGACACTTGTGGGAGCTACAGTGACTAAAACTGAGCTTCCCTACGCACAGGGAAGCAAGAGAAATGCTGATTTCATCAAGCCTAGTTACATACTCAGAATCGGTACTACTGCGTAAATAGCCATGTCTCTTGAGGCAAAAAACTGATTTCTGACAAAGTTGCTCATATGCATCTCAGAAGTGTGCAACTTGATCCCTGAGTTAGAAAACGTCGAGAAACGGTCGTTTCTGCTAGCACTGTGCTTCTACACATGTATTTTCTGATCGGTGAAAGCGCACAGTAATGCACTTTTCTCCCTGCAAATACACTGTTTCTAAGGAAATGGGAACAAACTGAGGAGACACTTGTGGGAGCTACTGTGACTAAAACTGAGCTTCCCTACGCACAGGGAAGCAAGAGAAATGCTGATTTCGTCAAGCCTAGTTACATACTCAGAATCTGTACTACTGCGCAAATAGGCATGTCTCTTTAGGCAAAAAACTCATTTCTGACAAAGTTGCCCAAATGCATCTCAGAAGTGTGCAACTTGTTCCCTGAGTTAGAAAACGTCGAGAAACGGTCATTTCTGCTAGTGCTGTGCTTCTACACATGTATGTGCTGAACGGTGAAAGCGCACAGTAATGCACTTTTCTCCCAGCAAATACACTGTTTCTAAGGAAATGGGAACACACTGAGGAGACACTTGTGGGAGCTACAGTGACTAAAACTGAGCTTCCCTACGCACAGGGAAGCAAGAGAAATGCTGATTTCATCAAGCCCATTTACATTCTCAGAATCTGTACTACTGCGCAAATAGGCATGTCTCTTTAGGCAAAAAACTCATTTCTGACAAAGTTGCCCAAATGCATCTCAGAAGTGTGCAACTTGTTCCCTGAGTTAGAAAACGTCGAGAAACGGTCGTTTCTGCTAGCGCTGTGCTTCTACACATGTATTTGCTGAACGGTGAAAGCGCACAGTAATGCACTTTTCTCCCAGCAAATACACTGTTTCTAAGGAAATGGGAACACACTGAGGAGACACTTGTGGGAGCTACTGTGACTAAAACTGAGCTTCCCTACGCACAGGGAAGCAAGAGAAATGCTGATTTCATCAAGCCCAGTTACATACTCAGAATCTGTACTACTGCGCAAATAGGCATGTCTCTGTAGGCAAAAAACTCATTTCTGACAAAGTTGCCCAAATGCATCTCAGAAGTGTGCAACTTGTTCCCTGAGTTAGAAAACGTCGAGAAACGGTCTTTTCTGCTAGCGCTGTGCTTCTACACATGCATTTGCTGAACGGTGAAAGCGCACAGTAATGCACTTTTCTCCCAGCAAATACACAGTTTCTAAGGAAATGGGAACACACTGAGGAGACACTTGTGGGAGCTACTGTGACTAAAACTGAGCTTCCCTACACCCAGGGAAGCAAGAGAAATGCTGACCTCATCAAGCCCAGTTGCATACTCAGAATCTATACTACTGCGCAAATAGGCATTTCTCTTTAGGCAAAAAACTCATTTCTGACAAAGTTGCCCAAATGCATCTCAGAAGTGTGCAACTTGTTCCCTGAGTTAGAAAACGTCGAGAAACGGTCGTTTCTGCTAGCGCTGTGCTTCTACACATGTATTTGCTGAACGGTGAAAGCGCACAGTAATGCACTTTTCTCCCAGCCAATACACTATTTCTAAGGAAATGGGAACAAACTGAGGAGACACTTGTGGGAGCTACTGTGACTAAAACTGAGCTTCCCTACGCACAGGGAAGCAAGAGAAATGCTGATTTCATCAAGCCCAGTTACATACTCACAATCTGTACTACTGCGCAAATAGGCATGTCTCTTTAGGCAAAAAACTCATTTCTGACAAAGTTGCCCAAATGCATCTCAGAAGTGTGCAACTTGTTCCCTGAGTTAGAAAACGTCGAGAAACGGTCGTATCTGCTAGGGCTGTGCTTCTACACATGTATTTGCTGAACGGTGAAAGCGCACAGTAATGCACTTTTCTCCAAGCAAATACACTGTTTCTAAGGAAATGGGAACACACTGAGGAGACACTTGTGGGAGCTACTGTGACTAAAACTGAGCTTCCCTACGCACAGGGAAGCAAGAGAAATGCTGATTTCATCAAGCCCAGTTACATACTCAGAATCTGTACTACTGCGCAAATAGGCATGTCTCTTTAGGCAAAAAACTCATTTCTGACAAAGTTGCCCAAATGCATCTCAGAAGTGTGCAACTTGTTCCCTGAGTTAGAAAACGTCGAGAAACGGTTGTATCTGCTAGGGCTGTGCTTCTACACATGTATTTGCCGAACGGTGAAAGCGCACAGTAATGCACTTTTCTCCAAGCAAATACACTGTTTCTAAGGAAATGGGAACACACTGAGGAGACACTTGTGGGAGCTACAGTGACTAAAACTGAGCTTAACTACGCACAGGGAAGCAAGAGAAATGGTGATTTCATCAAGCCTAGTTACATACTCAGAATCGGTACTACTGCGCAAATAGGCATGTCTCTTGAGGCAAAAAACTGATTTCTGACAAAGTTGCTCATATGCATCTCAGAAGTGTGCAACTTGATCCCTGAGTTAGAAAACGTCGAGAAACGGTCGTTTCTGCTGGCACTGTGCTTCTACACATGTATTTTCTGAACGGTGAAAGCGCACAGTAATGCACGTTTCTCCCAGCAAATACACTGTTTCTAAGGAAATGGGAACAAACTGAGGAGACACTTGTGGGAGCTACTGTGACTAAAACTGAGCTTCCCTACGCACAGGGAAGCAAGAGAAATGCTGATTTAGTCAAGCCTAGTTACATACTCAGAATCTGTACTACTGCGCAAATAGGCATGTCTCTGTAGGCAAAAAACTCATTTCTGACAAAGTTGCCTAAAGGCATCTCAGAAGTGTGCAACTTATTCCCTGAGTTAGAAAATGTCGAGAAACGGTCGTTTCTGCTAGTGCTGTGCTTCTACACATGTATGTGCTGAACGGTGAAAGCGCACAGTAATGCACTTTTCTCCCAGCAAATACACTGTTTCTAAGGAATTGGGAACACACTGAGGAGACACTTGTGGGAGCTACAGTGACTAAAACTGAGCTTCCCTACGCACAGGGAAGCAAGAGAAATGCTGATTTCGTCAAGCCCAGTTACATACTCAGAATCTGTACTACTGCGCAAATAGGCATGTCTCTTTAGGCAAAAAACTCATTTCTGACAAAGTTGCCCAAATGCATCTCAGAAGTGTGCAACTTGTTCCCTGAGTTAGAAAACGTCGAGAAACGGTGGTTTCTGCTAGCGCTGTGCTTCTACACATGTACTTGCTGAACGGTAAAAGCACACAATAATGCACTTTTCTCCCAGCAAATATACTGTTTCTAAGGAAATGGGAACACACTGAGGAGACACTTGTGGGAGCTACTGTGACTAAAACTGAGCTTCCCTACGCACAGGGAAGCAAGAGAAATGCTGATTTCATCAAGCCCAGTTACATACTCAGAATTTGTACTACTGCGCAAATAGGCATGTCTCTGTAGGCAAAAAACTCATTTCTGACAAAGTTGCACAAATGCATCTCAGAAGTGTGCAACTTGTACCCTGAGTTAGAAAACGTCGAGAAACGGTCGTATCTGCTAGGGCTGTGCTTCTACACATGTATTTGCTGAACGGTGAAAGCTCACAGTAATGCACGTTTCTCCCAGCAAATACACTGTTTCTAAGGAAATGGGAACAAACTGAGGAGACACTTGTGGGAGCTACTGTGACTAAAACTGAGCTTCCCTACGCACAGGGAAGCAAGAGAAATGCTGATTTCGTCAAGCCTAGTTACATATTCAGAATCTGTACTACTGCGCAAATAGGCATGTCTCTGTAGGCAAAAAACTCATTTCTGACAAAGTTGCCCAAATGCATCTCAGAAGTGTGCAACTTATTCCCTGAGTTAGAAAACGTCGAGAAACGGTCGTTTCTGCTAGTGCTGTGCTTCTACACATGTATGTGCTGAACGGTGAAAGCGCACAGTAATGCACTTTTCTCCCAGCAAATACACTGTTTCTAAGGAAATGGGAACACACTGAGGAGACACTTGTGGGAGCTACAGTGACTAAAACTGAGCTTCCCTACGCACAGGGAAGCAAGAGAAATGCTGATTTCATCAAGCACAGTTACATACTCAGAATCTGTACTACTGCGCAAATAGGCATGTCTCTTTAGGCAAAAAACTCATTTCTGACAAAGTTGCACAAATGCATCTCAGAAGTGTGCAACTTGTTCCCTGAGTTAGAAAATGTCGAGAAACGGTCATTTCTGCTAGCGCTGTGCTTCTACACATGTACTTGCTGAACGGTAAAAGCACACAATAATGCACTTTTCTCCCAGCAAATATACTGTTTCTAAGGAAATGGGAACACACTGAGGAGACACTTGTGGGAGCTACTGTGACTAAAACTGAGCTTCCCTACGCACAGGGAAGCAAGAGAAATGCTGATTTCATCAAGCCCAGTTACATACTCAGAATCTGTACTACTGCGCAAATAGGCATGTCTCTGTAGGCAAAAAACTCATTTCTGACAAAGTTGCACAAATGCATCTCAGAAGTGTGCAACTTGTTCCCTGAGTTAGAAAACATTGAGAAACGGTCTTTTCTGCTAGCGCTGTGCTTCTACACATGTATTTGCTGAACGGTGAAAGCGCACAGTAATGCACTTTTCTCCCAGCAAATACACTGTTTCTAAGGAAATGGGAACACACTGAGGAGACACTTGTGGGAGATACTGTTACTAAAACTGAGCTTCCCTACGCACAGGGAAGCAAGAGAAATGCTGATTTCATCAAGCCCAGTTACATACTCAGAATCTGTACTACTGGGCAAATAGGCATGTCTCTGTAGGTAAAAAACTCATTTCTGACAAAGTTGCCCAAATGCATCTCAGAAGTGTGCAACTTGTTCCCTGAGTTAGAATACGTCGAGAAACAGTCGTTTCTTCTAGCGCTGTGCTTCTACACATGTACTTGCTGAACGGTGAAAGCGCACAGTAATGCACTTTTCTCCCAGCAAATACACTGTTTCTAAGGAAATGGGAACACACTGAGGAGACACTTGTGGGAGCTACTGTGACTAAAACTGAGCTTCCCTACGCACAGGGAAGCAAGAGAAATGCTGATTTCATCAAGCCCAGTTACATACTCAGAATCTGTACTACTGCGCAAATAGGCATGTCTCTGTAGGCAAAAAACTCATTTCTGACAAAGTTGCCCAAATGCATCTCAGAAGTGTGCAACTTGTTCCCTGAGTTAGAGAACGTCGAGAAATGGTCGTTTATGCTAGCGCTGTGCTTCTACACATGTACTTGCTGAACGGTGAAAGCGCACAGTAATGCAATTTTCTCCCTGCAAATACACTGTTTCTAAGGAAGTGGGAACACACTGAGGAGACACTTGTTGGAGCTACTGTGACTAAAACTGAGCTTCCCTACGCACAGGGAAGCAAGAGAAATGCTGATTTCATCAAGCCCAGTTACATACTCAGAATCTGTACTACTGCGCAAATAGGCATGTCTCTGTAGGCAAAAAACTCATTTCTGACAAAGTTGCCCAAATGCATCTCAGAAGTGTGCAACTTGTTCCCTGAGTTAGAAAACGTCGAGAAACGGTCGTTTCTGCTAGCGCTGTGCTTCTACACATGTATTTGCAGAACGGTGAAAGCGCACAGTAATGCACTTTTCTCCCAGCAAATACACTGTTTCTAAGGAAATGGGAACACACTGAGGAGACACTTGTGGGAGCTACTGTGACTAAAACTGAGCTTCCCTACTAACAGGGAAGCAAGAGAAATGCTGATTTCATCAAGCCCAGTTACATACTCAGAATCTGTACTACTGCGCAAATAGGCATGTCTCTGTAGGCAAAAAACTCATTTCTGACAAAGTTGCCCAAATGCATCTCAGAAGTGTGCAACTTGTTCCCTGAGTTAGAAAACGTCGAGAAACGGTCTTTTCTGCTAGCGCTGTGCTTCTACACATGCATTTGCTGAACGGTGAAAGCGCACAGTAATGCACTTTTCTCCCAGCAAATACACAGTTTCTAAGGAAATGGGAACACACTGAGGAGACACTTGTGGGAGCTACTGTGACTAAAACTGAGTTTCCCTACGCACAGGGAAGCAAGAGAAATGCTGATTTCATCAAGCCCAGTTACATACTCACAATCTGTACTACTGCGCAAATAGGCATGTCTCTTTAGGCAAAAAACTCATTTCTGACAAAGTTGCCCAAATGCATCTCAGAAGTGTGCAACTTGTTCCCTGAGTTAGAAAACGTCGAGAAACGGTCGTATCTGCTAGGGCTGTGCTTCTACATATGTATTTGCTGAACGGTGAAAGCGCACAGTAATGCACTTTTCTCCAAGCAAATACACTGTTTCTAAGGAAATGGGAACACACTGAGGAGACACTTGTGGGAGCTACTGTGACTAAAACTGAGCTTCCCTACGCACAGGGAAGCAAGAGAAATGCTGATTTCATCAAGCCCAGTTACATACTCAGAATCTGTACTACTGCGCAAATAGGCATGTCTCTTTAGGCAAAAAACTCATTTCTGACAAAGTTGCCCAAATGCATCTCAGAAGTGTGCAACTTGTTCCCTGAGTTAGAAAACGTCGAGAAACGGTTGTATCTGCTAGGGCTGTGCTTCTACACATGTATTTGCCGAACGGTGAAAGCGCACAGTAATGCACTTTTCTCCAAGCAAATACACTGTTTCTAAGGAAATGGGAACACACTGAGGAGACAATTGTGGGAGCTACAGTGACTAAAACTGAGCTTCCCTACGCACAGGGAAGCAAGAGAAATGCTGATTTCATCAAGCCTAGTTACATACTCAGAATCGGTACTACTGCGCAAATAGGCATGTCTCTTGAGGCAAAAAACTGATTTCTGACAAAGTTGCTCATATGCATCTCAGAAGTGTGCAACTTGATCCCTGAGTTAGAAAACGTCGAGAAACGGTCGTTTCTGCTGGCACTGTGCTTCTACACATGTATTTTCTGAACGGTGAAAGCGCACAGTAATGCACGTTTCTCCCAGCAAATACACTGTTTCTAAGGAAATGGGAACAAACTGAGGAGACACTTGTGGGAGCTACTGTGACTAAAACTGAGCTTCCCTACGCACAGGGAAGCAAGAGAAATGCTGATTTAGTCAAGCCTAGTTACATACTCAGAATCTGTACTACTGTGCAAATAGGCATGTCTCTGTAGGCAAAAACTCATTTCTGACAAAGTTGCCCAAATGCATCTCAGAAGTGTGCAACTTTTCCCCTGAGTTAGAAAATGTCGAGAAACGGTCGTTTCTGCTAGTGCTGTGCTTCTACACATGTATGTGCTGAACGGTGAAAGCGCACAGTAATGCACTTTTCTCCCAGCAAATACACTGTTTCTAAGGAAATGGGAACACACTGAGGAGACACTTGTGGGAGCTACAGTGACTAAAACTGAGCTTCCCTACGCACAGGGAAGCAAGAGAAATGCTGATTTCATCAAGCACAGTTACATACTAAGAATCAGTACTACTGCGCAAATAGGCATGTCTCTTTAGGCAAAAAACTCATTTCTGACAAAGTTGCCCAAATGCATCTCAGAAGTGTGCAACTTGTTCCCTGCGTTAGAAAACGTCGAGAAACGGTCGTTTCTGCTAGCGCTGTGCTTCTACACATGTACTTGCTGACCGGCGAAAGCGCACAGTAATGCACTTTTCTCCCAGCAAATACACTGTTTCTAAGGAAATGGGAACACACTGAGGAGACACTTGTGGGAGCTACTGTGACTAAAACTGAGTTTCCCTCCGCACAAGGAAGCAAGAGAAATGCTGATTTCATCAAGCCCAGTTACATACTCAGAATCTGTACTACTGCGCAAATATGCATGTCTCTTTAGGCAAAAAACTCATTTCTGACAGAGTTGCCCAAATGCATCTCAGAAGTGTGCAACTTGTTCCCTGACTTAGAAAACGTCGAGAAACGTTCGTTTCTGCTAGCGCCGTGCTTCTACACATGTATTTGCTGAACGGTGAAAGCGCACAGTAATGCACTTTTCTCCCAGCAAATACACTGTTTCTAAGGAAATGGGAACACACTGAGGAGACACTTGTGGGAGCTACTGTGACTAAAACTGAGCTTCCCTACGCACAGGGAAGCAAGAGAAATGCTGATTTCATCAAGCCTATTTACATTCTCAGAATCTGTACTACTGCGCAAATAGGCATTTCTCTTTAGGCAAAAAACTCATTTCTGACAAAGTTGCCCAAATGCATCTCAGAAGTGTGCAACTTGTTCCCTGAGTTAGAAAACGTCGAGAAACGGTTGTATCTGCTAGGGCTGTGCTTCTACACATGTATTTGCCGAACGGTGAAAACGCACAGTAATGCACTTTTCTCCCAGCAAATACACTGTTTCTAAGGAAATGGGAACACACTGAAGAGACACTTGTGGGAGCTACAGTGACTAAAACTGAGCTTCCCTACGCACAGGGAAGCAAGAGAAATGCTGATTTCATCAAGCCTAGTTACATACTCAGAATCGGTACTACTGCGTAAATAGCCATGTCTCTTGAGGCAAAAAACTGATTTCTGACAAAGTTGCTCATATGCATCTCAGAAGTGTGCAACTTGATCCCTGAGTTAGAAAACGTCGAGAAACGGTCGTTTCTGCTAGCACTGTGCTTCTACACATGTATTTTCTGATCGGTGAAAGCGCACAGTAATGCACTTTTCTCCCTGCAAATACACTGTTTCTAAGGAAATGGGAACAAACTGAGGAGACACTTGTGGGAGCTACTGTGACTAAAACTGAGCTTCCCTACGCACAGGGAAGCAAGAGAAATGCTGATTTCATCAAGCCTAGTTACATACTCAGAATCTGTACTACTGCGCAAATAGGCATGTCTCTTTAGGCAAAAAACTCATTTCTGACAAAGTTGCCCAAATGCATCTCAGAAGTGTGCAACTTGTTCCCTGAGTTAGAAAACGTCGAGAAACGGTCATTTCTGCTAGTGCTGTGCTTCTACACATGTATGTGCTGAACGGTGAAAGCGCACAGTAATGCACTTTTCTCCCAGCAAATACACTGTTTCTAAGGAAATGGGAACACACTGAGGAGACACTTGTGGGAGCTACAGTGACTAAAACTGAGCTTCCCTACGCACAGGGAAGCAAGAGAAATGCTGATTTCATCAAGCCCATTTACATTCTCAGAATCTGTACTACTGCGCAAATAGGCATGTCTCTTTAGGCAAAAAACTCATTTCTGACAAAGTTGCCCAAATGCATCTCAGAAGTGTGCAACTTGTTCCCTGAGTTAGAAAACGTCGAGAAACGGTCGTTTCTGCTAGCGCTGTGCTTCTACACATGTATTTGCTGAACGGTGAAAGCGCACAGTAATGCACTTTTCTCCCAGCAAATACACTGTTTCTAAGGAAATGGGAACACACTGAGGAGACACTTGTGGGAGCTACTGTGACTAAAACTGAGCTTCCCTACGCACAGGGAAGCAAGAGAAATGCTGATTTCATCAAGCCCAGTTACATACTCAGAATCTGTACTACTGCGCAAATAGGCATGTCTCTGTAGGCAAAAAACTCATTTCTGACAAAGTTGCCCAAATGCATCTCAGAAGTGTGCAACTTGTTCCCTGAGTTAGAAAACGTCGAGAAACGGTCTTTTCTGCTAGCGCTGTGCTTCTACACATGCATTTGCTGAACGGTGAAAGCGCACAGTAATGCACTTTTCTCCCAGCAAATACACAGTTTCTAAGGAAATGGGAACACACTGAGGAGACACTTGTGGGAGCTACTGTGACTAAAACTGAGCTTCCCTACACCCAGGGAAGCAAGAGAAATGCTGACCTCATCAAGCCCAGTTGCATACTCAGAATCTATACTACTGCGCAAATAGGCATTTCTCTTTAGGCAAAAAACTCATTTCTGACAAAGTTGCCCAAATGCATCTCAGAAGTGTGCAACTTGTTCCCTGAGTTAGAAAACATCGAGAAACGGTCGTTTCTGCTAGCGCTGTGCTTCTACACATGTATTTGCTGAACGGTGAAAGCGCACAGTAATGCACTTTTCTCCCAGCCAATACACTATTTCTAAGGAAATGGGAACACACTGAGGAGACACTTGTGGGAGCTACTGTGACTAAAACTGAGCTTCCCTACGCACAGGGAAGCAAGAGAAATGCTGATTTCATCAAGCCCAGTTACATACTCACAATCTGTACTACTGCGCAAATAGGCATGTCTCTTTAGGCAAAAAACTCATTTCTGACAAAGTTGCCCAAATGCATCTCAGAAGTGTGCAACTTGTTCCCTGAGTTAGAAAACGTCGAGAAACGGTCGTATCTGCTAGGGCTGTGCTTCTACACATGTATTTGCTGAACGGTGAAAGCGCACAGTAATGCACTTTTCTCCAAGCAAATACACTGTTTCTAAGGAAATGGGAACACACTGAGGAGACACTTGTGGGAGCTACTGTGACTAAAACTGAGCTTCCCTACGCACAGGGAAGCAAGAGAAATGCTGATTTCATCAAGCCCAGTTACATACTCAGAATCTGTACTACTGCGCAAATAGGCATGTCTCTTTAGGCAAAAAACTCATTTCTGACAAAGTTGCCCAAATGCATCTCAGAAGTGTGCAACTTGTTCCCTGAGTTAGAAAACGTCGAGAAACGGTTGTATGTGCTAGGGCTGTGCTTCTACACATGTATTTGCCGAACGGTGAAAGCGCACAGTAATGCACTTTTCTCCAAGCAAATACACTGTTTCTAAGGAAATGGGAACACACTGAGGAGACACTTGTGGGAGCTACAGTGACTAAAACTGAGCTTAACTACGCACAGGGAAGCAAGAGAAATGGTGATTTCATCAAGCCTAGTTACATACTCAGAATCGGTACTACTGCGCAAATAGGCATGTCTCTTGAGGCAAAAAACTGATTTCTGACAAAGTTGCTCATATGCATCTCAGAAGTGTGCAACTTGATCCCTGAGTTAGAAAACGTCGAGAAACGGTCGTTTCTGCTGGCACTGTGCTTCTACACATGTATTTTCTGAACGGTGAAAGCGCACAGTAATGCACGTTTCTCCCAGCAAATACACTGTTTCTAAGGAAATGGGAACAAACTGAGGAGACACTTGTGGGAGCTACTGTGACTAAAACTGAGCTTCCCTACGCACAGGGAAGCAAGAGAAATGCTGATTTAGTCAAGCCTAGTTACATACTCAGAATCTGTACTACTGCGCAAATAGGCATGTCTCTGTAGGCAAAAAACTCATTTCTGACAAAGTTGCCTAAAGGCATCTCAGAAGTGTGCAACTTATTCCCTGAGTTAGAAAATGTCGAGAAACGGTCGTTTCTGCTAGTGCTGTGCTTCTACACATGTATGTGCTGAACGGTGAAAGCGCACAGTAATGCACTTTTCTACCAGCAAATACACTGTTTCTAAGGAATTGGGAACACACTGAGGAGACACTTGTGGGAGCTACAGTGACTAAAACTGAGCTTCCCTACGCACAGGGAAGCAAGAGAAATGCTGATTTCCTCAAGCCCAGTTACATACTCAGAATCTGTACTACTGCGCAAATAGGCATGTCTCTTTAGGCAAAAAACTCATTTCTGACAAAGTTGCCCAAATGCATCTCAGAAGTGTGCAACTTGTTCCCTGAGTTAGAAAACGTCGAGAAACGGTGGTTTCTGCTAGCGCTGTGCTTCTACACATGTACTTGCTGAACGGTAAAAGCACACAATAATGCACTTTTCTCCCAGCAAATATACTGTTTCTAAGGAAATGGGAACACACTGAGGAGACACTTGTGGGAGCTACTGTGACTAAAACTGAGCTTCCCTACGCACAGGGAAGCAAGAGAAATGCTGATTTCATCAAGCCCAGTTACATACTCAGAATTTGTACTACTGCGCAAATAGGCATGTCTCTGTAGGCAAAAAACTCATTTCTGACAAAGTTGCACAAATGCATCTCAGAAGTGTGCAACTTGTACCCTGAGTTAGAAAACGTCGAGAAACGGTCGTATCTGCTAGGGCTGTGCTTCTACACATGTATTTGCTGAACGGTGAAAGCTCACAGTAATGCACGTTTCTCCCAGCAAATACACTGTTTCTAAGGAAATGGGAACAAACTGAGGAGACACTTGTGGGAGCTACTGTGACTAAAACTGAGCTTCCCTACGCACAGGGAAGCAAGAGAAATGCTGATTTCGTCAAGCCTAGTTACATATTCAGAATCTGTACTACTGCGCAAATAGGCATGTCTCTGTAGGCAAAAAACTCATTTCTGACAAAGTTGCCCAAATGCATCTCAGAAGTGTGCAACTTATTCCCTGAGTTAGAAAACGTCGAGAAACGGTCGTTTCTGCTAGTGCTGTGCTTCTACACATGTATGTGCTGAACGGTGAAAGCGCACAGTAATGCACTTTTCTCCCAGCAAATACACTGTTTCTAAGGAAATGGGAACACACTGAGGAGACACTTGTGGGAGCTACAGTGACTAAAACTGAGCTTCCCTACGCACAGGGAAGCAAGAGAAATGCTGATTTCATCAAGCCCAGTTACATACTCAGAATCTGTACTACTGCGCAAATAGGCATGTCTCTTTAGGCAAAAAACTCATTTCTGACAAAGTTGCACAAATGCATCTCAGAAGTGTGCAACTTGTTCCCTGAGTTAGAAAATGTCGAGAAACGGTCATTTCTGCTAGCGCTGTGCTTCTACACATGTACTTGCTGAACGGTAAAAGCACACAATAATGCACTTTTCTCCCAGCAAATATACTGTTTCTAAGGAAATGGGAACACACTGAGGAGACACTTGTGGGAGCTACTGTGACTAAAACTGAGCTTCCCTACACACAGGGAAGCAAGAGAAATGCTGATTTCATCAAGCCCAGTTACATACTCAGAATCTGTACTACTGCGCAAATAGGCATGTCTCTGTAGGCAAAAAACTCATTTCTGACAAAGTTGCACAAATGCATCTCAGAAGTGTGCAACTTGTTCCCTGAGTTAGAAAACATTGAGAAACGGTCTTTTCTGCTAGCGCTGTGCTTCTACACATGTATTTGCTGAACGGTGAAAGCGCACAGTAATGCACTTTTCTCCCAGCAAATACACTGTTTCTAAGGAAATGGGAACACACTGAGGAGACACTTGTGGGAGATACTGTTACTAAAACTGAGCTTCCCTACGCACAGGGAAGCAAGAGAAATGCTGATTTCATCAAGCCCAGTTACATACTCAGAATCTGTACTACTGCACAAATAGGCATGTCTCTGTAGGTAAAAAACTCATTTCTGACAAAGTTGCCCAAATGCATCTCAGAAGTGTGCAACTTGTTCCCTGAGTTAGAATACGTCGAGAAACAGTCGTTTCTTCTAGCGCTGTGCTTCTACACATGTACTTGCTGAACGGTGAAAGCGCACAGTAATGCACTTTTCTCCCAGCAAATACACTGTTTCTAAGGAAATGGGAACACACTGAGGAGACACTTGTGGGAGCTACTGTGACTAAAACTGAGCTTCCCTACGCACAGGGAAGCAAGAGAAATGCTGATTTCATCAAGCCCAGTTACATACTCAGAATCTGTACTACTGCGCAAATAGGCATGTCTCTGTAGGCAAAAAACTCATTTCTGACAAAGTTGCCCAAATGCATCTCAGAAGTGTGCAACTTGTTCCCTGAGTTAGAGAACGTCGAGAAATGGTCGTTTATGCTAGCGCTGTGCTTCTACACATGTACTTGCTGAACGGTGAAAGCGCACAGTAATGCAATTTTCTCCCTGCAAATACACTGTTTCTAAGGAAGTGGGAACACACTGAGGAGACACTTGTTGGAGCTACTGTGACTAAAACTGAGCTTCCCTACGCACAGGGAAGCAAGAGAAATGCTGATTTCATCAAGCCCAGTTACATACTCAGAATCTGTACTACTGCGCAAATAGGCATGTCTCTGTAGGCAAAAAACTCATTTCTGACAAAGTTGCCCAAATGCATCTCAGAAGTGTGCAACTTGTTCCCTGAGTTAGAAAACGTCGAGAAACGGTCGTTTCTGCTAGCGCTGTGCTTCTACACATGTATGTGCTGAACGGTGAAAGCGCACAGTAATGCACTTTTCTCCCAGCAAATACACTGTTTCTAAGGAAATGGGAACACACTGAGGAGACACTTGTGGGAGATACTGTGACTAAAACTGAGCTTCCCTACGCACAGGGAAGAAAGAGAAATGCTGATTTCATGAAGCCCAGTTACATACTCAGAATCTGTACTACTGCGCAAAAAGGCATGTCTCTGTAGGCAAAAAACTCATTTCTGACAAAGTGGCCCAAATGCATCTCAGAAGTGTGCAACTTGTTCCCTGAGTTAGAAAACGTTGAGAAACGGTCTTTTCTGCTAGCGCTGTGCTTCTACACATGTACTTGCTGAACGGTGAAAGCGCACAGTAATGCACTTTTCTCCCAGCATATACAGTGTTTCTAAGGAAATGGGAACACACTGAGGAGACACTTGTGGGAGCTACTGTGACTAAAACTGAGCTTCCCTACGCACAGGGAAGCAAGAGAAATGCTGATTTCATCAAGTCCAGTTACATACTCAGAGTCTGTACTACTGCGCAAATAGGCATGTCTCTGTAGGCAAAAAACTCATTTCTGACAAAGTTGCCCAAATGCATCTCAGAAGTGTGCAACTTGTTCCCTGAGTTAGAAAACGTCGAGAAACGTTCGTTTCTGCTAGCGCTGTGCTTCTACACATGTATTTGCTGAACGGTGAAAGCACACAGTAATGCACGTTTCTCCCAGCAAATACACTGTTTCTAAGGAAATGGGAACACACTGAGGAGACACATGTGGGAGCTACTGTGACTAAAACTGAGCTTCCCTACGCACAGGGAAGCAAGAGAAATGCTGATTTCATCAAGCCTAGTTACATACACAGAATCTGTACTATTGCGCAAATAGGCAAATCCCTTTAGGTAAAAAACTCATTTCTGACAAAGTTGCCCAAATGCATCTCAGAAGTCTGCAACTTGTTCCCTGAGTTACAAAACGTCGAGAAACGGTGGTTTCTGCTAGCGCTGTGCTTCTACACATGTACTTGCCGAACGGTGTAAGCGCACAGTAATGCACTTTTCTCCCAGCAAATACAGTGTTTCTAAGGAAATGGGAACACACTGAGGAGACACTTGTGGGAGCTACTGTGACTAAAACTGAGCTTCCCTCTGCACAGGGAAGCAAGAGAAATGCTGATTTCATCAAGCCCAGTTACATACTCAGAATCTGTACTACTGCGCAAATAGGCATGTCTCTGTAGGCAAAAAACTCATTTCTGACAAAGTTGCCCAAATGCATCTCAGAAGTGTGCAACTTGTTCCCTGAGTTAGAAAACGTCGAGAAACGTTCGTTTCTGCTAGCGCTGTGCTTCTACACATGTACTTGCTGAACGGTGAAAGCTCACAGTAGTGCACTTTTCTCCCAGCAAATACACTGTTTCTAAGGAAATGGGAACACACTGAGGAGACACTTGTGGGAGCTACTGTGACTAAAACTGAGCTTTCCTACGCACAGGGAAGCAAGAGAAATGCTGATTTCATCAAGCCCAGT